>NC_141049.1:30321362-30853862 GCF_041138505.1 Cibotium barometz | reverse complement strand
ATCAGCCATGGTCCCACACTTCCCATACATGTCAATCAATGCAGTTGCAAGAAATACTCTTGAATTTGAGTTACATTTGATATCCATACCTGCCAACATGTTGCTAGCAATATATTCCCCTTCATAGCCTTCCTTGATAATTTCAGAGTGTATTTCTTGTCCTGTCTCTAGGGCTCCTACACTGCCACAAGCTTTCAAGGTACAAAGAAAGGTGATGTCATTAGGGGACACGCTGTCTAACCGCATGTGTCTGAAACAGCTCAGAGCTTCTTCCCCAAGCTCGTGTTGTGTGTATCCTGCAATTAGTGTGTTCCATGAAACTACATCTCGAGCTGGAAGCTCATTAAACACTTCCAAAGCTTCTCGAAAAGAGTCACATTTGACATACATGTCCACAACAGAGTTTCCGACAAACAAATCCTTCTCAAACTCATCCTTGACAATCTCTGTATGTATTTTTTGACCCCTATCTAAAGCTCCTATACTGCCACAAGCTTTCAGGCTACAGCTGAATGTCATGGCATCAGGGGACAACCCTGCCAGTTGCATCTGTTGGTAGCAGCATAGCCCTTCATCTGCAAACTGATGGTCAACATATCCTGCAATCAGCACATTCCACGAGACCAGGTCTCGAACTAACAGCTTGTCAAACACTTCTTGGGCTTCTAGAAGTAGGCCAACCTTGGCATACATGTCAACCAATGCGCTGCCCACAAAATGGTCTTTTTCAAGTCCCTGTTTGGCAATCTCAAAATGTATTTCCCTGAACCTGTCAATGGATCCTATGCTGCCACAAGCTTTCAAACTAGCGATAAACGTGACAGCATTTGGTGACACGCCCTCCACTTGCATCTGTTCAAAACAACTCAATGCTTTATAACCATCCCCCAGCTCTGCATATCCTGCAATTATCACCGTCCACAAAACGACGTCTCTAACGAGAAGCTTGTGAAACACCCTGTGTGCTTCTGTAAATAAACCACATTTGGCATACATATCAACTAGTGCACTGCCGACAAAAGGATCTTTCTCAAACACTTTATTCACGATTTCAGAATGTATTTCTAGGCCTTCTCTCACCCATTTAAGTTGAGCACAAGCTTTCAGAAGAGCCAAAAAAGTACACCTGCTCGGGTGTACACAATCCTCTTGCATTTGTCGATACATGTTGAAGGCATGCTGCACTTCACCGCAGTTAATATGTCCTTGTATAAGAGAAGTCCAAGAATACTGATTGCGATGAACCATTTTGGTGAATATTTGTTGTGCCTCCAACATGCTTCCACAATCCACAAAGATTGGGACAAGGTAGTTCCCCAGATCCCCAGGGGCTTCTAATCCAACATCACATATAGATGAATGCACGCGCCTAGCATGTGCTAGATTTTTTGTTTCTCTCAGTTTCTGTAAGATGCAGATAAAATCCTCTACAGAGGGCAACTTGGCTGTACAATCCGAAGTAATAAGTTCCTTCTGTATGTTCGGCATCTCAAGATCACTGATCTCGTATGTCATTGTTGGCCATGACCTTGATCCCATACAATGTTGTTTTGTACACCTCTGTTTTGTTTTTTTTCTGTCAGTTTCTGCAAGATAAAATCCTCCACAGAGGGCAGCTTGGCCATAAAATCTAAAGTAATACGTACCTTCTCTATGTTTGGCATCTCGAGATCAATGATCTCGTATGTCATTGTTAGCCATGAGCTTGATGCCATACAATGCTGTTTTGTACACCTCTGCCGTCAAAAATTAAATATGCATTGAATCTAGGAGCAAATGCTGTGTGGTTTCATGCTTAAAAGGCTGATGCTGTGATTGACACATAACGGTGACCAGAAAAAACCCTCATTTGCAATGGTCTGGTATGCTAGTATCATCTAGAGTACACCGGCCATCCTTCCATGGATGAACTGCTGTGTGGTTCTATGCTTAAATTCCAGAGCCATAAGGTTTATTCAAATGATACAGCACATTAAACCCTTGTTTCAATAGAATGCCAAGGTTTATGTGGTATGATCAACCTCATGTGGATGGCATGCCAAGGATTATGTGGTATGTCAAATACATACTAGTAACCATATAAAACCGTCATTTGGATTGTCTGGCATGCCATTAATAACAGACAACCCTCATTAGCATGTCGTGCGAAGGTTTATGTGGTATGATCAACACATACTAGTATGCCAAGGTTAATGTGGTATGATCAACATATACTAGTACGTATAGGTAACCCTCTTTTGGATGGAATGCCAAAGTTTATGTGGTATGATCAACTCGTACTAGCAGCCATAGGTAACTCTTATTTGGATGGCATGACCAGGTTAAATCAACACATAATAGTAACCACAGAAAACCCTAATTTGGATGGTATGGCATGCCATTAACATCTGAATCATGCCATTCATCTTTCCACAGCAACTGCTGCGCGCTTTCATGCTTGAAATCTGGAGCCATAAGGTAGGTTACATACTAGTAACTACAGAAAACCCTAATTCGTGAAACATGCAACATCTATGAAGAAAACCGTGATTTGCGACAACTCTGCCCTTAATTTTTAACATGTAGACAGGCTTACCTATACGGGTTCTTCTGGCATTCTCACACTTCGAGCGTAGGCTTGTCTTTTGCCACCCAAACCTATCTTGAGCTTTTCTCCGCCCGGCCTGTTCACATGATAACATGGCGAATGCTGATCTGGTTGTCCGGCACTTTTCAGCTTCACACGTGCTGCAGCCGACCGTTGCTGGTCTGCTCGTCCGGCCAAAAAAGTTTTGGTGAAAGTGGGCCCTATTAGATTTGAACGTGTGACCTTGGTCCTTCATCACAAATCTACTTAAACCAGTTGGCCCAGCATTTCTTGGTCCTACATCATTGATACCTTTTTCTAATTATAGACTAAAAATAGTTGGATGCTTGTAAACAGCTATACGGACAAGCATTGGTACATAGAGCAGACAAGGCAATTCCTAGAGCTCTGTCGAATATTTGTGAAACGGGCCACTTAGTGCATTGTAAGAGGGCACTTTCCTACAGCATGTTTCTTAGGGACCTTCTTCGTGGTGGTATCTCCAAAAAATTGTCCTTCAACTACAACGGAGTGGACCTACTCAAAATTTCTATGTATTCAAATAAATACATAGGACATCAAGGATAATGAGGTGATGAGGACATCACCTCACTATCCCATTCTGGCCTAGCTCGTATGACAGCCAAACTATCATGCCTTGCTATTAACTAGTAGAGGGTTGCAATTTTTAATGAGGCATTTCGCTTGGCCTCTGTTTATGGGCCTTTTGTGGGGTAGCTTGGCTAGATAGTGAACTATCGCATCGGCCCACTCATAAGAATAATGTAGAGTTTGAATAATGGAGTGTTAGGTACTCCTTTGGGAGGTTCTCCATTTGGAAAACACAATAAATGGTCGGCATGCACATGTTGTGAACCCTTATTCATAGTAACCAAGAAGTCAAACTCATGTAGGATTTGAAGTCATCCGGTGATTCATTTATAGCACATGGCTTGTTAACTAGATACAAAAGGGTGTGACGATCTACAAAAAAACAGATAAAGGTGATAACTTTTTACCATGGAGAGTCCTTCCCTCTCAGTTACCATATAGTTCTGTTTCGTGGCTATAGCAAAGCTAACAAGAAAATCCATGTTATGCCAATTGCAAAATGCGGAACCGTCAATGTGCTTATGCAAAATGCGGAACCGTCAATGTGCTTATGCAAAATGCGGAACCGTCAATGTGCTTATGCAAAATGCGGAAGCATCAATGTGCTTATGGAAAATGATGTCCAAATTAGGAGCTTGTAGGATTGGTGCACTTGCCAAGGCCATCTTGAGAGTATCACAGGCCTTTTGGAACTCCTCAGTCCAATCAAAGACAATGATTCTCTCTCTCCACCCTCTCTCTTTCTCTCACCTCATCTTACTCTCATCTCATCTTCCTCTCTCCCCTCGGTCATCTCATCTCTCTCTCTCACACACACACCTCCCACCTTGTCTTACTCTCTCTCTCACCTCGTCTTACTTTCTCTCTCACCTCGTTACTTTCTCTCTCTCTCCCTCACTCCCTCTCTATCTCTCTCACCTCATATTACTCTGTCTATCTCTCTCACGTCATCTTACTCTCTCTCTCTCTCTCCCCTTCACTTACATGAAGACATGCTTTTTGTGAATTACAAGAGGGAATTAGCAAGATCTGAAACAAGCAGCATCATATAAATTGATGGCTCCCTTGAAACCCTCTCGTGCCAAAATCAGCTTCGATGTTTTGTTTTAGCTAGATTGGTGGTTGGGCATGTGACAAAGTGGCATCATCCACATCCTATAACAAAATATTAAGTTAACATATGAGGATCCAACGTGTAAGTTGTATGTTTTGAAAACAGAAAAAGTAATACTTACCCCTACAAGGTCCTTTCTCCAATGGGGGTATCTTATATGCCACCAACTAAGCCAACGATCCATTGCTAGTAGTTCAATGACCGTTCATATCCACCATGATCTAATGTACCTATACTTCAAAATGTCTCTTCTTCACTCAATGCACAATGCCACTGATGGCAAAGTCACTTGTGCTCATCTTGAAAATTCTTGAGTACATATTAAACTATATGGATATTTAAGCTTTGTTCCCACTGAAAAAGACATGGCCACTCACGACCTTCCAATTTATTTTTTGGTCCATTGTTGTAGATTGTCCATACTACCATATTGGACTCTACACCTTGCAAACTGTAGTGTCCATACTACCATATTGGACTCTACACCTTGCACTGTAGTGTTGTTTCTAGAAGTGTGTACCATCCTTCTAAATCTATAAGAAAAATGGATAATTTAATAATTTATTTAAAAATCAAAATCATGTAATTAAAATATATATGGAGTTAAACTTAACTTTAACATTGAACCATGGTATGCATGTGTTCCAATAATTGTGACAACTCCATGTTGCTATTATTTGATCCATCCATTATATGCTTTCTAACAATTGCATCCAATACTAGTTGTTTTGTGATATCCATTTAAATCTTCCTTTGACCATGTGTAGAAACCTATGACATTACCTCTTGCACAAGTATTCTTATCTTTTGGAATGATTACCTTGATGTGCCTCTGACATTACCTCTTACGCAAGTATTCTTATCTTTTGGAATGATTACCTTGATGTGCCTCCGACATTACCTCTTACGCAATTATTCTTATCTTTTGACAATGATTACCTTAATGTGCCTCTTTACACCTCATGCAAAATGTTCCCCTTGATGTATCATCAGTCTTATCACATGTAGGTCATTAGGCATACAATAGTACACTGTAGCATCACATATGCTTCTACATACCAGGTCTTACAGTAGAAGCAAGCTACACTACGCGAGGGAAGCTTTTGTGTGAACTTTCCTATTATTTTAAAAAATATAAAGTCTCAATAAATTCTCTTATCAATCAATGTTTTTTGAAATTAAACTAAGGTATAATATCAATCAATGTTTATTGAAATTGAATTAAGGTATAAAGCTTACCAATCCATGATGTTCTATTGGGTGTGCCATTTATCGTCCTACTTCCACACAAGGCATAAGTGCAATCAAACAAACCTTCACAACAACTCTTTTGAACTATTTCGGGAAACTTTACATGACTTTCCACAGGTTTTACCCAATAATTCCCATAGTGTGCTTTTTCCATTCCTTGTATTGGTGAGGATCAAGGATCAAGTACCTTAGATAACTCAAAAGCCACATTACCATCATAAATTTGTGAAATCTCATCCACTTTTTCAATAAGTGTACAAGCTAATATCATTTTGCGAAGAACACTTGCATGAGATTCCATAGATAGTAAGTATTTCACCACACTCTTTTGATAGAGTGTGTCTATTTTTTTGTGCTGGTCTTTAGGCTCTATTTCCACTTAGGTTATAGCCCAAGATAAAAAAAGTTAATATTCCTCATTCCCTCCTTTGAAGACAAATAAGTCATCATTTTCAAGTGTGTATTTATCCCCATGCTTCCACCTCCTAATCTCAAATGTTCCCTTCAAACTCAGGTTCATCTGAGCATGTAATAAGGAGCGATCATCTGAGCATGTAATAAGGAGCGATCACTTGGACATTTGAAGTGCAATAATGTGTGCATGTCCAGTAGGAAGGATATGAGTGTGTTTTTTAGGGAAGCTTGGTGGAGGAAGGTTTTGCCAACAAAACTTGTCTCTTAAAAATGTCAAACATTCTATCACCAGTCCCTCCACAACTTCTTCCTTCCATCTCCTCCCACTACCTCCACCACAACTTCTCAACCCAACCCACTTTCTCCCCTCCAGCCTAGCTTAGCTTCTCTCTTTCCTCTCTCTCTCTCTCTCTCTCTCTCTCTCTCTCTCTCTCTCTCTCTCTCTCTCTCTCTCTCTCTCTCTCTCTCTGTGCTCTGCGCTCCTTTTCCCAAAGTGAACGCTGTGAAGGCAAGTGGCTAACATAGTTCTGTTGTGTGTTGGTGTGAAGACACGGTTCTCTTGTGTGTGGTCAACGCTGTGAAGGCAGCCACAAGATTGTGTGAAGGAGCACTCAAGGAAAGGCAGTGAAGGCAACAAATAGGTGCGCACAATTTGTATAGTGCATAGGTGAAGGCAGCGAACAGGTGTGCACAATTTGTATAGTGCATAGGTGAAGGCAGCGAACAGGTGTGCACAATTTGTGTAGCGCTGCATAGGTGAAGGCAGTGTTGTTTCTGTGTGCGCCTCTCTACTTTGCACTCGTGCCCCTTTTCCCACCCACCCTTGCTTAGGCCCCCAAGGCAGTAACTAGGGTAAAACATGTCTCAATCCTAGGAGGGAGAACAAGATAGTGAGACAGCCTTTCACACCCCCACGAAGGCACCAAATGCCTACCGTAGTAGAAAACTGAGGGAAGGGATCATGTCCCCTAGCTCACGAAGGCTTGCGAAGATGGCCTGACGAGATGAGGCCCTTTATGAGGAGATACAACTGCACATAAGGACAGAGATGAACACCATGCGACATGAGCTTAAAAAGGAATGGACCGAGCAGATGCATGTCCAAAGGAAAGTGATATATGAAGAAACGCTAAAGGAAGAGATATATGCCCAATTGAAGGGAGAAATGCAAGCCCAAGTACGGGTTGAGATGGAATTAGCCCAAGCCTTGATGTACACAGAAATGAAAAAAGAGATGCAGAAATGGAAGGATGATATGCTCCGGGATTGGCACAACAGTTGCATCATACGAAGGCACTTTGAAGACATGTATGGCTGACCACGAAAAAGACATAACAGAAATGTAAAACACTTTGGAATCATGTAAAGAAAAAGTGGCTGTAGGTGAGAAGGAAATGCATTCATGGGCTAAAATTGCCAGTGCCACAAAGAAACAAATTGAGGAAGTCAACCCATGGATTGAAGTAGTAAAAAAGCAGAAGGATACACCAGTCAATAAAGTAAAGGTGATGAATGCTATATTGGAAGAGGAAGCCAAGAGACGGGAACGTGCCTTACATGTACGCATAGTTGGGTGGGAAGATAAGGGAAATCCCCAAGAGGATGCAAAAGCTCTTGCAACAAAAATTGGAGCCACTGATGTACCCATTACAGGAGCATGGTGAGTAGGCAGAGATGAAACCAGGGGGAAGATATTGATCATCAGGTTTGGCGACCTGGAGAAGAAGAAGGCCTTCCTCTCTAAAAGGATGGGCCTTAAGGGGGAAAATATTTATTTGGATGAGGACCTTGCACCGGCATAGATAGCACACCGGAAGGAACACATGCCACGTGTGCTTGAGGCAAGGAAAGAGGGGAAATGGGCGGTATACAGAGATGGGCGAGTCATCATTACGGAGAGGAGGCCTGCTTGACGGTGCGCGGCCTATGAGACCTTGCGATTCATAGTGTGGAATTGTAATGAAGCCCTTAGAACAGATGCAAGATACTTTGAGGATACTTCAGACACAGTCATATTGCTCTGTATATGGAGACCCATCAGTGCATAAACAAGAGGCTTCCTGACGTGCGGGGTTATAGATGGGAATCAGTGTTCCGCCCTTAGCCACGCACAAAACGCGGTTCTACTCTGAGAGCGGGTGAGATCCAAAAATGGACAATCCAGGTTGTACTAAAAGGGTGGTAGTGCCTCTATCCGCAAACCATGTAGGTCAAACCATGATCTCATCTGAGCATACCAGCAATGAGTATCTCCATCCTCTGCATACTGTATGGATGAAGTTAATGCCAATCGCGAGTACCTCTACTGAGGGAGCTCCCATAGCCGATGCAAAAAGGTAACTGCTTGGAATAGGGCCTCGGTCACTCTAGTGCGGCACCGAGCTCAGCCCGAACAATCTCATGTGGTACTGATGATTTGCTCTGAATCATGCGGGCAATCATCATAATTAGTGGTCTCTCCATTTGCCTCCATCCCTCATCCATCCCTCTCTGAGATCTGTGATGTATGCTGGGAACCCAAATTGGAGCTTCGTACAAGAGGGTCGGTGTGACAAGTGTATCAAATAGCCACAATTTGGTGCACGGCTCCTGAAACTGTATGTGTGCACATTGCCTCTCAAGTGCCCCCAAGGTTGCATGCCCTTGAGTTAATCTAGTTGTTGTTGCTGCCTGCTTCAGGGAGAAACATGGTCTTGTGAAAGTAACTCCCAAGTAGACATATGACCTGACGTACTCAATTGGCTCCCCTCGGAAAGTGAACTGAGGCTCTGATCTCATCACCCATGCCTGTGTGGTGTTAAACACCATAACCTTAGTTTTCCCAAGGTTCATTGACAGATCTCTATCCACACAAAATGCCTGTAATGCATCCAGATGTCTCTGTAATCCCTCCAGAGAGTCTGAGATTAGAATAATATCATGCACATACTGCCACACATGCCCCTAGGCCTCCCAATCTGTTTACATAATTGGAGACCACATCAATGTACAATCCAAAGAGGGTGGGTGATAGCGGGCATCCTCCCTGCTTCACCCCTATCGTACTGGTTGCCATATCGGATAGTCTACATGGAGCTCGGACTTCGCCTGTCTCACAGACACATACAAAGCATATATCCCCCACTGCATATCCTTAGGTACCTCAATGTCATGCAATTTGTGCATAAGCCTGGCACGTGGTACGGTATTGAAGGCTTTGCAGAAGTCCACAAAGTAGCAATATATCCTTCTCTTCTATGCCTTTCCTCTTAAGTAAGTGCCCGAAGTGTCAGTATGTGATCCAAGGTAGTAAATCCTCTCTTGAAGCCAGCATGTCCCTGTGCTCGATGACCATGTCTCTCTACCCAGCGGCTCAGCTCTGACTCCAATATAGAGCCATATAGTTTGGCCAAGTAATGACCAATCATGATCGCCCTATAGTTGCCAGTACCATGGGGCCCCCACTCTTAAAGAGTGGTGCAATGATATGCTCTGTCCAGCTTACCAAGAAACCCTCACAAATGGCACAATTAAACACATGTACGATGAGCGGAGCCAAAGTATCACGCGCATATGAGAAGTGCTCTCCAACTAGCCCATCATGATCATGTGCCTTTCCATTCTATAACCTATCTATCGCATCTAGCACCATCCACATAGTAAAAAAGGTGTTGCTAGAGCTAGTCTAGCTCCGAGTGCTGCAGGGGGGTGGGGGCTGTCCTGGTGCATCATACAGTTCTCTAGCATAAGCATGCCATGCCTCAGGTGTAGTAATCGAAGTACCATGCTGTCTCTCTTGTAACATCTTCCATGCCCACTTGTTGTCCTTCCCTAGGAAGAGTTGGTAGATCTCCTCTGCTAACTTAGCCAGGTAGGCTCATTTCTTCCTCTACACAAGGTGCCGAAAGATCATCTTGGCCTGTCTATGCATGTGAGTCCCAATGGCAATCTCACGGCGGTGTAGTTGTGCCCATGTCTCACGACACTCATCATCATACCAATTGTTCTGTGGGGTAGTGCTGCCGGGGGGGGGGGGGGGGGGGTAAGAAGGGATCATAGTGCAGGGAAACGCATATGAGGTGAATGCAAGTAGTACACTTGCCAATCCTCTCATAATCTCTTTCAAAGTGCTATTATACAGGTCTAAAGTAAACAAGCCATTAGATACCGCATCTCGGTAAACCCCAGCTATCTCGTCCAAAGGGCTATGCGGGTCTAAAGTAAACAAGCCATTAATTTACACGTGAGATACCCTAGCTATCTCACATGTAAACTGATATCTTGGGTACCTAGGTAGATGAATGGTTGGCCCATCTTTCAGGGATCTACCTACTAGTGTGAAACTCAGGTATGCATGATTGGCTATGCTATGCTAATGGGCCGACTAGAAATCGTGAAACCCCGCACATCAGGTAGTATCAATGAAGGAGATCCCATCACGTAGTCCACTGTGCTCGCTCCCCCTTTAGAGTTCTAGTGTGTGAGAGCATCTGATCCCTTCCATCTCGATGATAGGCCATTGTATATGACCAACCCATGTGCACTCCCGAGTGTGAGAAAATGCCTGCCATAATCTATAATCTCCCCCTCATCCTGTGTTGATCTTTGCAACCCTACATACTTTGCCGTGATCTCCTGGTACATAGCCTCTTGAGTATCATACAGCTCTGTCTGCTCTGCGCCTGTATGTGCATTAAAGTCTCCCAATAGTAATATGTCTCCCATGCTAGCAAATCTCATGATATCATCATATAGTGGCATATAGGGCGACTCTCCTAATGGTGCAAACCTGGAGTGGGCTGGGGGAAAGTAGCATACTGCCACATATAGTTCGCGGAGCCCCTCTCTGCATACTCGGACCCACATGTACCTCACATCTGCATCTCTATGTACCATATATATTTTGTCACGAAGCTCCTCCCTAAAAAGTATTGCCACTCCTCCAGATCCTCTGGTACCTCTCCCACTATGTGTGGCTAAGGGCAGAACACTGATTTCGCACGTCAGCAATTCCACACTGTGAATCGCAAGGTCTCATAGGCCGTGCACCGTCAGGCAGGCCTCCTCTTCATAATGTGATGACTCAGCCATCTCTATATACAGCCCATTTCCCCTCTTTCCTTGCCTCAAGCACACGTAGCATGTGTTAATTCCGGTGTTATCTGTGCTGGTATATGGTCCTCATCTAAATAAATCTTGTAGGGGGGAGAGAGAAAGGGAAGAGGTTGGGAGAGGGGGGAGAGAGAGGGAGAGGGAGAGAGAACAGGAAGAGGGTGGGAGAGGGGGCGGAGAAATGAAATAAAATGATATACTAACGTCTCTAAGAGGCCATAATGGTCTATGAGACCAAAACTGAGAGTACATCTAAAGTTGGTGTCTCATCAAAGAAAACAACTAAATGAGACTAAAAGAAGTACAATAAATTGATTGTCTTACAGTTATAAGAACAGAATTGTAAGACTCCGAGAGATGATACTGAGTAGAAAATACTGGAAAATGTATATCAGGTAGATCCATGTATGCTGATCCATATATCAGGTAGATCCATGTATGCTGATCAGTTGAAGTGTTGCCCTCTCCTTAGTCAAGTATCTCCGCCACCATGGGGCTGTCTAGAATGGAGAGGTCGTAGAAGCAAGGTAGGCACCTCTGATGCCAAGAAATAATAGCTCTGATCTGGCGATGGTGAGGATGCTGTGGTCAGGATCCTAGTGGGCTTGGCCGACGAGCACGACATAAGATGACTGCTCTATCAGTGTGATGACTGCTCTATCAGTGTGATGACTCCCTAGGAGCGTGGTCGGTGCCCTGATGGCCCAATGGAGGAGGTATCAAGAGGTGTGTGGGTTGGGTTGCTGGTGCTGGGTGCTGAAGAAATCTATCAGGGTCCTCTGTCTAGGTACATCGGTCTCCTGTCTGCCAAGAGGGTCTCTCTGTGTCTCCTGAGCTCAAGTAGGAACAATCCCAGGTATCTCTGATCCTCAAAATCCATGACCATGCATAACGGCCTAAAACCCTCTCGGAAGAGGTTGTGATATCTCCCTCGGATCTCATAATACACTATACATCGGCAAATGTAGTGCTCCTCTATCTTTGCCTCCTGTTGGTAGCATAGCTAACAAATGCGGCCATCCAAGATCTGATGCACATATCACCCTGTCTCAATCTGCCAGCTGGTGTGATGAGGTCCAGATCTGTCCAATGGCACAACGTATCCCATGTGATAGGTGTATATCCATGTACACCAGGCGGGTGATAAAATCACCTGGTGAGAGGTAGAAAATGGCTCTTGTTGTAATGGATCTTGTAATGAGCCATTTTCATGCCTAAGGGCTTGAGGGGACTAGTCCATGTCCTCTTTGTGTCCACTTGATATCCATCCTGATCACGCGGTTTTGCTCTGAGCGGGTGAGATCCAAAAATGGACAATCCATACTGTACTGAAAGGGTGGTAGTGCCTCTATCCTCTGCAAACCATGTAAGTCAAACCATGATCTCATATGAGCGTACCAGCAATGAGTATCTCCATCCTCTACCAACTGTATGGATGAGGTCAATGCCAATCGGGAGTACCTCTGTTGAGGGAGCTCCCATAGCCGCTTTGTAAAAAGGTATCTGCTTGGAATAGGGCCTCAGTCACTACTAGTGTAGCACCCATCTCATGTGGCACTGATGTTTTGCTCTGAATCCTGCGGGCAATCATCATAATCAGTGGTCTCTCCATTTTCCTCCATCCCTCTCTGAGACTTGTGATGTATGCTAGGCCCCCAAATTGGAGCTCCGTACAGGAGGGTCGGTGTGACAAGCGTATCAAATAGCCACAGTTTGGTGCGCGGCTCCTGAAACTGTATGTGTGCACACTGCCTCCTCTCAAGTGCCCCCTAGGCTGCATGCCCTCGAGCTAATCTAGCTGCTGCCTCATTCAGGGAGAAATGCGATCCTGTGAAAGTAACTCCCAAGTAGACATATGACGACGTACTCAACCGCCGGTTCCCCTCGGAAAGTGAATTGAGGCTCTGAGCATGTGGTGATCTCGTCACCCATGCATATGTGGTGTTAAACACATAACCTTGGTTTTCCCAAGGTTCACTGACAGATCTCTATCCACACAGAAAGCCTGTAAAATGAATCCAG
Organism: Cibotium barometz; assembly: GCF_041138505.1. Classification (NCBI taxonomy): domain Eukaryota; kingdom Viridiplantae; phylum Streptophyta; class Polypodiopsida; order Cyatheales; family Cibotiaceae; genus Cibotium; species Cibotium barometz. Next base: position 30,840,792 of record NC_141049.1, on the reverse strand, counting down.
GTGTCTCTGTAATACCTCCGGAGAGTATGAGATTAGAACAATATCATCAGCATATAACAAGATGGGTATCAACACCCTTGCCAGGCATGCCCCATGGGCCTCCCAATCTATCTACATAATCGAAGACCACATCAATGTACAGTCCAAAGAGAGTGGGCGATAGCGGGCATCCCTCTGCTTCACCCCTATCGTGCTAGTCACCATATCGGATAGTCCGCCGCCTGGAGCTCGGACTCTGCCCGGTCACAAACTCATATAAAGTATATATCCCCCACTGCATATCCTCGGGTACCTCAATATCATGCAATCTGTGCATAAGCCTGGTAGATCGTACGATATTGAAGGCTTTGCGAAAGTCCATAAAGCAGCAATATATCCTTCTCTTTTGTGGCCTGCCCTCTTCAATGAGTGCCCGAAGTGTTAGTATGTGATCCAAGGTAGTAAATCCTCTCCTGAGAAGCAGGCCTGTCTATGTGCTCAATGACCATGTCTCTCTGCCCCAGCGGCTCAGCTCCGACTCCAATATAGAGCCATATAGTTTGGCCAAGTAATGACCAATCATAATTGTCATGTAATTGCCTGGTACCATGGGGTCCCCACTCTTAAAGAGTGGTACAATGATATGCTCTGTCCAGCTTGCCGGGAAACCCTCACAAATGGCATGATTAAACACATGTACGATGAGCGGAGCCAAAATGTCGTGCGCATATGAGAAGTGCTCTCCAACTAGCCCATCATGATCCTGTGCCTTTCCATTGAGTAACATGTCTATTGCATCTAGCACCATCCGCATAGTAAAAAAGGTGCTACTAGCCGGTCTAGCTCCTAGTGGAGGGGGGATGGTGCATCATATAGCTCTCTAGCATAAGTATGTCATGCCTCAGGTGCAGTAATCGGAGTACCAAGCTGTCTCTCCTGAAACATCTTCCATGCCCTCTTGTTGTCCTTCCCCACCATGAAGAGTTGGTAGATCTCCTCCTCTAGCTTAGCCAAGTAGGCTCGTTTCTTCCTCTGCACAAGGTGCCGAAAGATCATCCTAGCATGTCTATGCGTGTGAGTCCCAATGGCAATCACAAGCTGAAGCTATGCTCGTGTCTCACGACACTCATCATCATACCAACTTTTCTGTGGGGCAGTGCTGCGGGGGGGATCATATGAGGTGGATGCATGTAGTACACCTGCCAATCCTCTCGTGATCTCATCCAAAGGGCTATGCGGGTCTAAAGCAAACGAGCCATTAGATACTGCATCTCGGTAAACCCCAACTGTCTCACGTGTAAACTGATATCTCGGGTACCTAGGTAGATAAGTGACTGGCCCATCTCTCGAGGATCTACCTACTAGTGTAAAACTCAGGTATGCATGATCGGCTGCTATGCCAATGGGCCAATTGGAAATTGTGAAACCTTGCACATCAGGTATCAATGAAGGAGATCCCATCAAGTAGTCCAATGTGCTCGCTCCCCCTTTAGAGTTCCAGTGTGTGAGAGCATCTGATCCTTGCCATCTTGATAGGCCATTGTATATGACCAACTGATCTCTACAACCCTATATCCTCTGCTGTGATCTCCCGACACATAGCCTCTTGAGTGTCATAAGCTCTGTCTGCTCTGTGCATGTACGTGCATTAAAGTCTCCCAATAGTACTTTTTCTCCCATGCTGACAAACCTCATGATATCATCATATAGTGGCGTATAGGGCAACTCTTCTGATGGTGGGAAAAGTAGCATACTGCCACATATAGCTCGGGAGCCCCTCTCTGCATATTTGGACCCACATGTACCTTGCATCTGCATCTCTATGTACCTTGCATCTGCATCTCTATGTACCACATGTATTTTGTCACGAAGCTCCTCCCGAAAAAGTATTGCCACTCCTCCGAATCCTTAGGATGGATATCGTCAAAGTGGACACAGAGAGGACATGGACTAGTCCCCTCGAGCCCTTAGGCACGAAAATGGCTTATTACAAGAGCCATTTTCTACACCTCTCACCCCAGATGATTTTATCACCCGCCCGGTGTACATGGATGTACACCTATCACATGGGATACGTTGTGCCATTGGACAGATCCAGACCTCATCACACTAGAGCGGATTGAGACATGGCGATATGTGCATCAGATCTCGGATGACCACATTTGTCAGCTATGCTACCAGGAGGCAAAGACAGAGGAGCACTACATTTGCCGATGTATAGTGTATTATGAGATCCGAGGGAGATATCACTGCCTCTTCCGAGAGGGTTTTGGGCCATTACGCAGGGTCATGGGGTTTGAGGATCAGAGATGCCTGGGATTGTTCCTACTTGAGCTCAAGAGACACAGAGAGACCCTCTTGGCAGATAGGAGACCGAGCCATGATGTACTGAGACATAGGATCTTGATAGATTTCTTCGACAGTACTAGCACTAGCACTAGCACCAGCAGCCCAGCCCACACACCTCCTAATACCTCCTCCATCGGGCCATCAGGGTACTAGCCACGCTCTCAGGTAGTCACCACTGATAGAGCAGTCGTCTTATGTCGTGCTCGTCAGGCACGCCCACCAGGATCCTAACCATGACATCCTCACCATTGCCAAATCAGAGTCATTATTGCTCAGCATTGGAGGCGCCTACCTCACTTCTACAACCTCTCCATTCTAGATAGCCCCATGGCGGAGATATTTGATCTAAGGAGAGGGCAGCACTTCAACTGATCAGCATAAATGGACCTACTTGATATACATTTTCCAGTATTTTCTAAGAGTCTTACTTACAGTTCTTATAACTGTAAGTAAGTCAGTTTATTCTACTTTTCAGTTTCATTTGGTTGTTCTTGTTGATGAGACACCAACTTCAGATGTACTTTCAGTTTTGGTCTCATAGGCCATTATGGCCTTTTAGAGACGTTAATATATCATTTCAATTTCAATTTCAGTGTCTCCCTCTCCATCTCCCACCCTCTCTCCTCCCTTTCCCTCTCCCACCCTCCCTCTCACTGACTCTCTCTCACCTCATCTTACTCTCTCTCTCTCTCTCTCTCTCTCTCACACACACACACACACATGGTGCAGCCGACCATTACGGGTCTCCTGTTCCGGCCAAAAAGTTTGGTGAAAGTGGGCCCTATGAGATATGAACTTGTGACCTTCACCGCAAATCTACTTAAATCACTTGGACCATCATTATATTATTGATACTTTTTTTTAATTATAGACTAAAAATAGTTGGATGCTTGTGAAATAGCTACGGGCGAGCATTGGTACAGAGGAGGGTGGATGAGGCAATTCAGGGGCTCCTTGTTGGAATCAAGAATAGTTGGGCAATAGTACAAGCTAGAACGGAATGGGATAATGAGGCGACGTCCTCACCACCTCAGTCCTATCAAGGCTAATTTGTCAGCGTCGCATTGCGGGTCTGCCATCTGCCGTGGTCATGAATTGTTGATTGTCGTCCGGCCAAAACGTTTTGGTGAGAGTGGGATTAAACTTATGACCTTCATCACAAATTTACTTAAACCACTGGCCCAGCATTTCTTTACCAACATTATTGATACCTTCTTTAATTATAGACTAAAAATAGTTAGATGCTTGTAAAATAGCTATATGGATGAGCATTGGTACATAGGGTATCCTAAATTGGGGATTCCAATTAATACAACATCGACACATGGAGACACTCAAGTACCTAGTAATAGTAGTACAAATGACGCACAAAGAAAAAGAAGACGACTTAAAAGAATGTCAATACTTCGAGTCTAATTTATACATACATCTGGCTTTGTTTTGTTTATGATTGCAGCATATATTGTATAATCATATGATTGCAGCATATACTGTATAATCATACACCGTACTCTTACAATTGATTAGGGTTGGGAGGAAGTGGGCTTGATGAGGAGGTGGGCTTGATCTTGTTCGGTCTTGGCAGTTGCACCTCTCAAGGCAACAGTTTTGGAGAAACACACCGGATCTTTTTTTTCGTCATTAGATATCTTTTACCATAAGGAGGGAATGTGTCTGGCTCATTAATTCTTGTCGCAAGAGCTTGGGCTATGTATGACAGGTAGTAGGGGCATCTTAGTGCTTGACATCCATGTCCCTGACCAAACACCTGCTGTAGTGTAAATTGTTTCTCCACTAGTACCAATTTCTTAGCATTCAAAGGCACATCATGTCCACCACAAAACCTGGAGAGTACTTTCAATGTGAATAAAGGAAATTTTGCATTGTCTTTTGAGAAATCTTTATGAAATATAATGATTTGTGCATCAAAACTATAATCATCATGATTCAAGTCAACTTGCTATCACTAATAAGCAAGTGTGATAAAGTGTACATACCTTTTGATGATTCAAATGTCTTATATATTTAGCGAGACCAGCATCCTTTTGATGACTTGTTAACTTTGAACTATTAGCACGGGTGATCTTGAGCCTCCTGCTCTCTTCAGGAAATCATCATCATATAAAAAAACCTAGAAGCAATGTAATACGTTTAATCGACAAAAAAACATATAAAATAGATACTAATAGCTTAAGAAAATTTTGGTACTATTACATGTTGATTTTCATCACCCTCAAGCATTTTTCTTGTCCACAAAGGGATCATAGACTTACTGTCTTCATGTACGGTAATTGTTATATATTTGCCCATATCTTCCAAACCAAGATGGTATGCAATTATTGCAGTCTCCTCCTCGAAAGGCAATTGGGTTTCATATGTCCTAGCTTCATTGAACATGTCCTTTAATATCTCTTTTCTAGGAAGATATGCGGAGTCCTAGATTACAGAATCCACTAGGAGGTGTTTATGAGCTTCTTGATCTACCCACTCCATGTTTGCTTCACTATAATTTGCTAAAGCAGCCAAGCAATAGTCTTCACGAATATTAAAATGATGCATAATGTCTGTTAATAATACACAATCACATTGATGTGCCATAGTAAACCTAGGCAAAGAAGGAAGTGACAAGTCCCCCTGTTCATTCTCATTAGGTGGAATGGCTTTCAATGGGATTATACTCATAGGTGTTGTTGCATTGAGACTGACAAAGGATGTATTAGTGGGAAATGTTTACTTTTCGGCCTCTGCTCTCTCCTATGTTGGATCGATAGCCACCTCTTCCTCAACTCCATCGTTCTCAATTTACACTTGACTGCTTGGTAAATCCGTTATTTGGGGCTCAGAGTCTGTAGTAAAATAAGGAGATGCAGAAAACAAACAAATCCATAACTGTATTGGAGACGATAATATTTCTTTGAGTGCAATGGGCATTTCTCCTCTACTCTACTGCTGCAGCAGCAGCTGGGGATCTTTTTGAGACAAAGGTTGAGCCTTCTTTTCATGAATTTGTCTGTTGCAAAATTAGATGGATGAACATACTGTTCACCATCAAACATCACGATGTTGCTAGAAACAATCTGTTCATAATCCTGCTCCCGGTCATCGAGAACAATCCTAGAAATCTTTATAATGTTCTCAAAAGGAAATTTTGCATTGAACATTGAAGAAAATTCAGGAGCACGATGGTGCGCATGTGCATTGTATAGGAACATATATAGCTTTTCTGCATTGTATAGGAACATATATAGCTTTTCTGCATAAGACTCTTCCGCCTCGTTATCCGATTCCAAGACAATGTCCAACTCATTGGCCGACATGCCTAAAGAAACATTTCAGTTGATTAGGACAAGCACACTTAATATACAAGGGGTCCATACCAAGCAATAAGGGTCTTAGGCGATGCATGCGAGCACCTTGTCGCTTGGTACTGAATCCAAAACAAAAGAAAACAAAAGAGGGTCAGTATTAAGTGATTAGGGGCTTACGTGATGCCTACAAGTTTCCTACCACTTGGTACTGACCCCTTGTCTATAAAAGGAGATACATGGGGGTAAATACGAGGCCATATGGATCATGGGGTTAGTACCAAGCGACAAGGTGCTCGCTTGGTACTGACCCCAAAACAAAAGAAAACAAAAGAGGGTCAGTATTAAGTGATTAGGGGCTTACGTGATGCCTACAAGTTTCCTACCACTTGGTACTGACCCCTTGTCTATAAAAGGAGATACATGGGGGTAAATACGAGGCCATATGGATCATGGGGTTAGTACCAAGCAGTAGGGGGCTTATGTGATGTACGCGAGGCCTTACCGCTTTGTATTGATCCAGATAACAAAATGAAAGAAAATGGGGTTAGTAAGAACATGGAATTGGATATTAAAAAATGAGTTATTTTTCCATTAAGCATAGGGACTCTATGTAGTCCCCAACCTTATTTGTGGTATCTCCAAAGTGTCTATCTTCCTTGACATGATCCATCTAACCAATGACAAAGTATTGATTAGTAACTCAGTTCAATTGTAAACAAGAACCATACACCCTTTTTTGAAGGAATAGTGATTCCAAACAATATATATCATCTCAAATGACCTTGGTTAAACATCCATCAATGATAAGTGGCAAGATGTGTTGCAAATAGTCCACCTTTAACCTCAGTATCCACATAAATTATCAAATGTCAAGAATGAGATTTATAGACATAGCCTACCTTTCGAAAGTTATTCTAGTCATGTGTCTTTAATCTAGAAAGGGACTTATCGTCCATAATAAACATGTTTTACAAACAATGTACCATAGCCCATAGGTATACATATCGATCTCTTCCTATCATTTATTGTGTTTATCCCGTCCTCTATAGTAAACATGTTTCACAAATGATATACCATAGCCCGTAGGTGTACGTATCAATCTCATCCTATCACTAATTGTGTTTATCCTATCTTTTTTACACATCCATGGTGTTGACGATAACTTGTCTTTCTAGTTCGAGGAGGGTACACACCACTTTCAATCCTTCCATTGAAATGTCTTGCTTGTTTTTTTGTTCATAATATGTGGTCTTCATGTAGAAATCTTCTATGCGGAAGCTGTGTATTCTTGTTGAGACTCTTGCTATGAACAATCGGAGTCTTAGTGCAATTATTATTTCACATCACTCAAACCCAAATAGAGTAGCTCTAATCATGTACCTGAAGAGTAACCGTATGCAGAATAGTCATGAATATTCCATGTTAGAATGCTATGAACCTCAAAGCTTCATTCACTTATAGGCTTGAACATTTCAAGCACCTTTATCCCTTTCCATAGTTGTTGTAGATCTTTGATGAGAAGTGCCAAGTACACATTGATGTCTTTCACTCAACGTTTTTCCTATATTCTTGTAAGAGATTAATTTGAGTTTTTAAGAAGTAAAAACAGATTGAGTAGATGCTATTTTAGACCATATTACTTATGCACGTACTTGGAATTAGTAAACTTAATATTAAATGCTATTTCTTTATGGACATGAATGGTGGTAGGTTATAAAATTGATGAGCACTACTGGCCAAGTTGACCATCTTCTTGATTGATGTGAGATGTGAAGAAAAGGGTTGATTCCATCTCAAGACCAACACCAAGTTTTAAATGACGAGGCTCTGGACTAAACTCTGGTGATGGTCTATCAATGTGCTTGAAGGCTTTATAGTTAGATCTAGAATTCATAGGATCCCATCTATGCTTGCATTCTTTGTAACCCAATCCATAAGCTTTGCTAACTTTGAGCTTCAAAATAGGCATGTTTCTAATGGAAAATGTCTTAGAATCTTATGTGATGAACAAGTGTTACTGCCTCCCTAAATCGTGATGCATTGCATTTGGGATAAACAATGGTGTTTTCATGCTCTCCTTGATACACTGTCTTTCTTACCTCGCCCCTCATTTTTAGAGTGGTGTTATTAGGTGATAGAATCTTGCTACCACATTTTAAGCCCAAATCTATCTTACTGGCCACCATAAATGATCCCTATAATGTATCATCAGCTCCTCTAGGACCTCACATGCCCATAAACATCAGTTTCTATTGCTATGATACTTCTGTGGAACATAGAAACTCTTGTTCCATCCATTGAATTAGCCAATCCATAGAATTTGTAGTAGATTCTTGTGTGAACATGTCCTGTTTAGACATGTGTCCTTGTGTATCTGCTACAATCTCCCTGGGGGGGAAGGGAATTGTGCTATTCTCCTGTTTTACCCCAGTTCAATTTGGCATCCTATTTGATGCCGGGTTGGGAATGTTCTTGAGGATTTTGTTTAGGTTTTTTGGCTTCCTAGTGGGCACCGGTTTGCATCACCATTCCCACTTAATCTGACCTTCTAGCTAGGATTAGTGAAGTCCAATTTTCGACTTAGATTCTTTTTAGGCACCCATAATTTTTCGGCTACTTGGCTTTAAGGGGCTAATTTCTTAACAGGGACACCGTTCTTGCCTTCCTTCTAAGTTTTTCTAGCTAGCTTTGGTGTGCAGCAATTTGGGTTGTTGTTGGTTGATGGCAATTTTGCAAAGAAGACTTTCCTTCATTGCCTCATTGCTTAGGTACCCAAATTTTCTTGTTCCCTTCATAATATCCCCATGCCTTTAGTAATTATTTGGAAACCCAACATTTATGAACATGAGGCTTTTAGCTTTTAATAGTTTGTTGTGAAGGGGAGTCTTGCCTTTGTTTGACACATTGGCTTCCTTTCTTTGGGGCAATTGCGGTGTTTCTAGAGAACGAGACATAATAATGTCCTCGGTGGTGGCTTTGACTGTTCAAACTTTAGGTTGCTTCTTGAATCTAGGAAACTCCACAGTGGCAATGTATATCTGGATCCTTCAGATGACAAAACATTCTGTCCTTTACTCCTAATCCACTTTATAACCCATAGCAAAAATGCAATTTTGCTTGAGTAGTATCTCCTCTTCTAAGGCACTTACAGGCATTACAAAAACCTTACATGGCAAAGGGTTTTTTTTTGGTGGAAATATTGACTTTTAAACTTCCCAAACCCCCTATTATTTCTGCATGCATACCCTTAGATTTGGCTATTATTGATTCTAACTTTGGTTTATTGAGTTTCACCCATGTGAGAATAAGTTGTGACTTGCTTCCGACGAGTCAATCAGAGCCAGAAGATTTGTGGTTTTTTCCTCAATAGAGAGTCCAACTTTGAGACGAGTAGGCTCTATCTCAAGGTCATCTCCTTTAATCAGGATTAGAGTAGCCATGTTTGCTCTTAATGTTAGCTTGTTTTACTTTTCTTTGGATTTAGCAGCCCTTACCTTAGACTCTTCTTGTGCCTCTCTTGTTTCAACTTCTCTTGTTCTAGCCCGTGCCTTAGCCAATTTCCCGAGCCTCAAGGTTATCTTCTTTGATTAGGATTAGAGTAGCCATGTATGCCCTTAATGTTAGCCCATTTTGTTTCAGCCCTTGCCTTAAGTCTCTTCTTGTTCCTCTTTCCTGAGCCTCAAGGCCATCTTCTTTGATCAGGATTAGAGTAGCCATTTTTTCTCAGCCCATTTGGCTTTGGCAGACCCCATTCCTTACCCTCTTCTTGTGCCTCTTTCCTAGGCCTCTCTTATTTCTTTTTATCTGACTCCTCTAGAATATCTTGGGTTAAGAGTCCATAGTACTTCTTTAGCTTACTACCATTTATGTAGCCTTGCATCTCGACTCCATCAATGGTTTCAATGTGAGACGCACCTTGGGAGGTGAGCTTTGTAGCTCTAAATGGCCCTAGCCCTCAATATTTAAATTTATTTCTTTTGGAAGAACCGAATCCATACATCAATACCAAGTCTTCTTCTTTTGTAGCTCTTTTGTTTTCAAGTTTTGGTCAAACCATCATTTGTGCTTGAGTTTCTCTATACGATCATCCCATGGAGAGCAACCACCCACAGGCTAGTTTCATCGAGAGCAACCACCACAGGCTAGTTTTGGTCAAACCATCATTTGTGTTTGAGTTTCTCTATATCGAGAGCAACCACAGGCTAGTTTCATCGAGAGCAACCACAGGCTAGTTTTGGTCAAACCATCATTTGTGTTTGAGTTTCTCTATACGATCATCCCATGGAGAACAACCACAGGCTAGTTTCATCGAGAGTTTCCAACTCAATTAACCTCTTAGCTAGAGTGTTTTTCCTAAGATGTTAGGTCACTGCTATCCTCAAGTTGGGCACTAAATATTCCATAATAGGCATCACTGCCTCAATCCCATAGGTGAGCCGGATAGGAGTTTGACTTGTAACCACCTCATAGGAAGTCCTATATGTGTACATTGCTATTGTTAACTTGTGCTCCTAATAATTACAACTAGATTTTACAATTTTGATGAGGATACCATAGAGGGCTTTATTAGAACTTTCTAATTGTTAATTGGCTCTTGAGGATAGTACGGTGATGATTTTTTGTGCACCACCAAAAATCCAATTAGTACTAGATGTTTAATGATCTCATTGATGAAATGGGAGCTTTTGTCACTAATAAACTCTAGGGGACACCCAAATATTGATATGACATACTCATATAAGAATTTGGCAGTTGTACAAACATCTGCCTTTCGTGTGGATTTTGCTTTCACCCACTTAGTGAAATAGTATGTGGCAATAATGTATTTGATGCGCAGCTGGGCCAATGGGTCCAACACTATTTCCCATTTTTCAAAAGGTTTTTGCACAATGACCGCAACCAAAGGCATCCTATCTTGTCCATGAGGAATAATGAAGTGTTGGCATTCATCACAATTTTTGGCGAATTCCATGGCATCACCAAATATAGTTGGACACCATAACTTGGCTTGCAAGATCTTACAAGTAATTACTTTGCCCATAAAATGTCAACTAACAATGCCACTATGAGATTCTTCCAAAATGGTCAATACTTCCACCAAGAAACCTCCTCAAACCTTCAAGAAGACTCAAAGGATGGATGACCAAAAGATTAATGAGTTAAGAAGCAAAGTGCTTTAAGTGCAAAGAGACATGGTCACAAAAGTTATAGCCACTGTGATTCTCTGCCCATGTCATTGTATATACAGGGCTCCATTGCTCAATTTCTTTAGATTTTTTTCCCCCATTTTCAAGTGTGTTAATTTTTTGACGACCAGTTTACTCATGGATCATATGTATCGATTTTTGTCTCAGAGGCCCTTTGGACCTTTTGTAAACCTTAATAAAATGTGTGTTTTTGTGTGTGTGTGTGTGTGAGAGAGAGAGAGAGAGAGAGGAAGGGCGAGGTAATGCTGCATCCTCCTCAAAACACTGTCTAAGCACATGATCTTTGCCTAACTTATACAGTTGATTTGCTATCAATTGGTAAGGTGCTGGACAACTTAATAAGTCATCACATCTTATCATTATTCATCAATAGCTTATGCTATGGTAATCAATAGGGAAGATATTTGAAGATCTCTTCACTCCATTAAGGTCCCAGATCTAACTTGAAAAACACAACACTTGGGTGGGTAGGTTCTCCATTAAGTATTCTTGACATTTGATCTACGAGCACATGTTGTGAATCTTTCCATACCATGAGAGTAAAGTTAAATTCTATCAGTAAACAATAACCAACACCATATAATTCTGGACATGTGATTTGCCAGTACATGTTGTCCAGTACATGTTGTGAACCTTTCCATGCCGTTGACAGTAAAGTCAAATTCCATCAGTAGAAATTACCAATGCATAATTCACCTGGTCATGCAAGGTTTGTTGAAAAGATACAACAAAGCTTGATGATCCATAAAGAATACAAACATATTAGCCAATAGTGTCTATACTTTTTAACTTCATATACAATTGGACATCATTTTTTGGGCTGAAAATGTGTTTCGTGCCCATCTAGACCTCCATTTTTCAGTTTGCAAGCCTTCACGAGCACTATGGGTAAGTTTCGATTCTCTGCAAAACTTTGTTTTTGGAACTGTAGGAAGAGTGATTGGTTGTGTAGACACTGTGTGTACTGCAAAGAGGTCTTAAAGTTTCCATTGGGTGTATGTATGCAAATTGAGGTTACTGGTTGTGACAGTTTGGGTGCAGTATAGTACTACTGCAGAGAATACAACACTTTGTGCAGGTCAAACAAGAGTGTTGTTTTTGGTAAATTTATGTTGCAGACAAGATGTCAAATGATGAAATAAACCAAGTTGTTTGTTGCAGAGAAGCTTGACAAGAACAGCTTCCATGCTTGGAGGTTTAGATTGACAAATTTCCTGATGTGAGTAAAGGTTATTTGGACTACATTGAACGTGAACATGAGGAGGCACCAGACATACCAGAGATTAATCCAACTGCTGTTTCTACAGATGTAAAATAATTCAAGGATTCGAATCAAGGAGCAAGGAAATTCATGTATTGGCTTTCTATTAGTATATAGGACACCATGATTGGGCATATATAGAATGCCAAGGCACCTAAGGAGGCATGGGACACCTTGGTGAAGCTGTATGAAACTAAAACCAAGCCAAGAAAGATTCAGTTATTGTGAAGAATGAGCTCCATACTGTGGAGAAGAAAAATATGTCTGGGAATGATTATGCCTTGAAGATCAAGGGAATTGTGGAATCCCTTGCATCTATTGGTGTTTCTTTTGATGATAATGATAAACTAGAAGTTTGTCTACGTGGTCTTGCATCATAATACAAGGCATTCAAGACGTCTATTCAGACTTGAGAGAACATTCCCAACTTCACAGATTTGGTGTGAATGCTGATTATTGAAGAGAAGAATTCACGTGAAGCTCAACAGTAGTCTTCACAAAATAAAAATAGTTCAAAGTAGCAGCCCTTCTACACAAGTTCAGGTATAGGGGATGAGGTAGAGGTCATGGACGCGGCCAAGGTGATGGTCGAATAGGTGTGTGTGTGTGTGTGTGTGTGTGTACACACACACACACACACACACACACACACACACATATGCACACACACACAGACATATATACACACACACACGTGTGTGTGTGTGTGTTTATATATATATATATGTGTGTATGTGTGTATGTGTGTGTGTGTGTGTATATGTGTGTGTGCGTGCGTGTGCGTGTGCGTGTTTACACACACACACACACACATATACACACACACACACATACACACACACAGACATATATACACATACACACATATGTGTGTGTGTGTATGTGTGTGTGTGTGTGTATGTGTGTGTGTGTGTGTATATGTGTGTGTGTGTATATATGTGTGTGCGTGTGTGTGTGTATATATATTTATGTGTGTGTGTGTGTATGTGTGTGTGTGTGTGTGTGTGTGTGTGTGTATACATACATACACACACACACACACACACACACACACACACTGTATACATACATACACACACACACACACACACACACACACACACACACACACATATCAACCAAATCATCTAACAAATGACCTTGAAGATAGACACGTATAAAATCCATACTCGCACAATAAGGGAAATGGGCTTGAATAATGTTTAGAATGGGATAATGGGTTGAATGGCATGGAATTTTGGTGTGTGTGTTTACAAATATAAAGATATGAATAGTATCCATGATCTCATGCAGTATAGAACTATAAAGATATGGATATATCCATGATCTTATGCATTATAGAACTATAAAGTTAAGAATGGGATAATGGTTGGATGGGGTGGAACCTGATGGTACGTGTCTTTAAAAAAAGAGATATGGAGAGATACATGCTCTCATGCATTAGAGAACTCTATTCTCTCATGTATTAAAGATCTCTATGCATTAACATAGCTCTCTATTCATACTTTATTTATAGAGAGTCTATGCATTAGAGCGAATATGCATTTATTAGAGATCTCTCATGCATTAGTTAATTTTAATATATACATTAGAGAGATCTCATGCATTAGAGATCTCTATGCATGCAAAAGAGAGCATTCGTGCATAGAGATTATATGCATTGGAGAGGTTATGCATGCATTATAGAGAAATCTATGCATTAAATAGCTCTCATACACAAAGAGTCTATGAATTACAGAGCTTACAAACCTCTCTAGTGCATGCATTAGAGAGATCTTTAAAAGAGATAGCTATTGTCTTATACATGTATTAGATAACTCTCATGCATTAGAGAGCTATATGCAAAAGAGAGCTTGTTCTCTTATGTATGAATTAAGGAGCTTGCATTAGAGAGCTCTCATGCATAGAGAGTGGATGCACTAGAGAACTAATACACCTCTCTAATGCATGTATTACATATCTAGAATAGGGGAGCTATGAGTCATATAGGCAAAATAACTCCCATAGATATTGTAAAAACCCCTATGCCTCCTTGTTTGAAGAAATGACATAACAAAGAGTGAGATACTTTAATAACAAGTCACACATGTGATCTCTTCAATGTTTCCATTTCAAGGGCCTGAATCATGTTGGCAAGTGTCCTCATAGAATCTCCTAGAGCCATTGCACCAAACAAGTGTCCCATCTTCATCCCCAAATCTACTACCAGCCCAAATGTTTTTTCAGACATATGTGACAAGTGTGGATTTGAATGACCAATCACTCAAGTAGCAGAAGCATCAATGACCTCGATGATCCTTAATTTGTAGTATACAAGGAGAACCTTTCTATACATTTCCCCTTAATGCCACCTCAAAGTTAGCAACTAAAGAACCTGAGGTGCAATAAAGCCACAAAGTTTACAATATTAAGCCACAAACTTGAGGTTAAAAGACTAGAACGAGAGGTCCCAAAAAAACATCAAAGAGCACTTGGAAACATAACACACAATCAATTACCAAAGAGAGTGATGGTGTGATCATTGAAAGTGGTTTAGAAGTGAGATCCAAAGCAGCCTCCCTTACAAAGTAATCTCTCACTCAAACTTTCTCTTGCCAAAGAACATAGGCCCATTGATTATACAAATCTTCCAAAGAAACTCAGATATTATCCTAACCTAGTGGTGGATAAGGAGTAAATAAAACAAGATCAATAGCTTATAAGGAAGTTGTAGGCTAAATTAGACCTGGATTAGAGCTCTTCCTTGAGCAAGTGGTTACGTATAAACCATTAACCCCCCTGACCATATCCCTAACCCTTTTACTAAGCCAATTAATTATGGAACTAGTGAGGGAGCCTTTGAGCCAACAACCAAAGGCCTTACCTAAACATGCAACGTCTATTATCAAGTGGCCATTGAAAAAATCCAGCTTCAGAGTCTCTATCTCTATAACCAATTCATTGAGACTCTATATTTCTAGTTATTATAAAGGTTGACTCAAAGGGAGGTGAATTTGACCTTCCATAGGTCATCAAGACCCTACATTGCTATATCCAGTAATGGATGACTCAATGGGAGGTCAAAGTTTACCTTCCATAGGTCATCATAGCCATAACATTTTCTTCGAGATGATTAGCAACAACTCATTTTGGCACCATACACCTCCTATTGGGAATGATAAGTACACATCCCTTACACATTGGCATATCCAAGGTCCCTTCGTGTTGTGTGAGGACAAACTAAGTGAGCATGACTATCATGCTTGCGAACCATACCCATTTGCCTCATAGCTCATAGCCTTCTTGTTCTTAGAGGTGTGAATCCCAATAAGTTCTTTTTTACAAAGGAATTCTCAACTTTGGAGAGACTTATCAAACTAGATAACTAGGAATATTATCCATTATCCTAGAAGACCAACAACAAATAGCTTTCACCAACCACCACATGGGAAACCTTTGCATACAAGGTCATGCCTTTTGGACTAACTAATGATGTTGTGATATTCCAAAGGCTAATGAGAGTATAGCTTTCAAAGACTACGTTTACAAAAGTGGTTGGAAGTGTCATCAATGATCATTGTGTGCATTCGTCGCACTGGATAGAGTAGTTAGCTTACGTGAGAAAAGTCTTTAAAAGGTGTCGATTATATCATATATCTTTAAACCCTTTTTTGAAATGCCAATTTTTGGTGAAGCATGGAGTTATATGAGGTTACATAGTGTCCAAGAATGAGATTTTCACTAATGACAACAAGGTGAAACTCATATTAAAGTTTACAGCACATACTAAATACAAAGGGGTGCAATGGTTTATGGGCCACGTAGGCTATTACTGGAGATTCATTACATTCTATGTTGATATTACCATGCCATTATGTAAGCTTTTGATTGTCTTTGACTGGATTGAAGTATGTCAATAATATTATGATGAATTGAAGAGGGAATTAGCTAGTGCACCTATCTTGAGACCACCAAATTGAGACCTCATGTTCCATGTGTATATTGATGCATCAAACTTTACAATTGGGTGTGTTTTAGCACAACCAAGAGAGCATAAATTACATTATCCAATATTCTTCACAAGTCGACAGCTCACAAAATAGAAAGAGAATAGAAACAATCTGTTCATAATCTTGCTCCTAGAGTCACTGAGAAAATTCCTAGAAATCTTGATAATGTTCTCAAAAGGAAATTTTGCATTGAACATTAAAGACAATTCAGGAGCACGGTGGTGGGCATGTGCATTGTATAGGAACATATATAGCTTTTGTGTGTAACACTCTTCCACCTCGTCATCCGATTCCAAAAGCGAATGTCCAACTCATTTGTTGCCTCAAGAAACATTTCAGTCGATTAGGACAAGCACGCTTAATATACCTGGGGTCAATACCAAAAGCAGTAAGGGTCTTAGGCGATGCATATGAGCACCTTGTCACTCGGTACTGACCCTAAAACAAAAAAAAACAAAAAGGGGTTAGTATCAAGCAATTAGGGGCTTACACGATGCCTGTGTGATGAGTGCCCTACCACTGACCCCTTGTCTATAAAAGGAGAGCCATAAGGGTAAATATGAGGCCATATGGATCATGGGGTCAGTACCAAGTAGTAGGAAGCTTATGCGATGTCCGTGAAGTCCTTACTGCTTTGCACTGACCCAGATAACAAAATGAAAGAAAAGGGGGTCAATAAGAACAAGCTATAAGGCACTACAAGGGTACTTGCTTTGCTGGTGGGCAGAAGGGGAGCTCGACACTAAGGAAATGGCTAGGCACATGTTAGACGATGGCGATGTAGAGGGATGACACGAAGGGCAGAAAGCTTGATGCCAAGGGTTTAGGATGGGCAGAAAGCTCGATGTCCCCAAGGATATTCGGGCCGTTTTAGACCCACATGGTGGCATTAGCACCACGGGTGTGGTGTGTCCTATTCATAAGTGGCATTATAAGGTCTCATGCATTTATAAGACATAGCTCCCTTCATATAAGGCCACAGAAAAATTGAAGGGTGAAATTTTCAAAATCCCCTTGTTACGTATAGGGAAAAAAGGTCATAATAAAAATAACCCTTCAAATAAAAGTTTCATCCCATGCCTTAAAAAATGAGCATGCATCACAGTTTACAAGGCTATGGTTCATTAAAACATCATATAATTTTTTTCTTTCTGTAAGGTTGTTGGAGATAGAGCATAATTTCTTTCTCTGTGTGTGCATGTGCATGTGTGTGTTTAGAATGAATATTGTGATTGTTTAAGTGTGTGTTTTAATTAGAGAGAGAGAAAAGCATGCCTACAGATTTGATTAAAAGCTTCAGTTTGCTTGTGGAGATAGAAGAAGAAGGGGCGATGGCGATGCAAAGGTTGGAGACGGAGCATAATTTCTTTTTGTGTGCGCGCACGTGTGTGTGTGTGTGTTCAAAATGAATATTGTGTGTTTAAGTGTGTGCATTAATTAGAGAGATAGTTAGAGAGAAAAGCATGCGTGCATATTTAATTAAAAGCTTTAGTTTACTTGTGGAGATAAAGAAGAAGAAGGGGCGATGGCGATGCAGAGGAGCAACGCAAGGGTGATGGCAGGGAACTCGAGTCTTGATGCGAATGAATGAAGCTCCCGAGGGAGATAGGGGCCGTTTTTATAGACCAATGTGGTCCTGTACCATGTGGTCTTAGCACCACTCCCATGGTGTGTACTGATCATTAGTGGCATTTATAAGGTCTGACACATGAATAACACGTCAATATGCTAGGTTCTCTCACTCCTCTCCTCTCCTGCATGTGTTTGATTTATTTTAGGAAATGTTATCGTGGTGCCCTATTGTCTTTGCCTCACAATTGCATCTGCATTCTCACCGACTCCCCCAAACTCAGACAACGCCATCGCCTCTACATCCATCGCGTCTGCAGCAGGTATTTTGAGATTTTTCGACCTAAACATAAGGGTTCATTTAGGGGTCAGTACCATGCGATAAGGGGCTCAGAGTAGGAACTCCGCGATCTTTATCGCCTAGTAACGACCTTTTCTTAGCATATTACGATATGTTAGGGTTATGTTGCTAACAAGGTATACACCAAGCGATAAGAGGCTCATTGGAATCCTATTGGCCCCATATCGCTTGGTATCAAAACCCCTTCGAGTCATGTTGCTCAAGGGGTGAGTACTAAGCGACACGAGTCTTGTTGAGATCCTTAATACTGACCCCTTTTGAAGTCATTTTTCTCAAGGGGTCAATACCAAGCAATAGGAGGCTCGTGGGCATCATGCTGGCCCCATATTGCTTGGTACTGACTCTCTCCTTGGGATACGTTACTCATGGGGTCAGTACCAAGCTTGGCATCCTGCAAGCCCCATATCACTTGGTCATGACCCCTTTTGCGGTCATTTTTCTCATGAGGTCAGTACCAAGCGACATAAGTCTCGTTGGAAAGCACCATTTCACTTGGTACTCTCCCCCCTGCTCTGTGGTCACTTTGCTCACGGGGTCAGTGTACCAAGCAATAGGAGACTTGTGGGCATCGTGCTGGCCCCATATTGCTTGGTAAGACACATTGCTCACGGGGTCAGTACCAAGCGACAAGATTCTTGCTGGCATCCTGCAAGCCCCATATCATGGGGTCAGTTACCAAGCGACAAGATTCTTGTTGGCATCCTGCAAGCCCCATATCATGGGGTCAGTACAAAGTGACATGAGTCTCATTGGCATCCTACAAGTCCCATTTCGCTTTCATTTTGCTCATGGGGTCAGTACCAATTGATAGGACATTTTTTTGGCATCCTACTGGCACCATATCACTTGGTACTGATGATGACATTTTATAGTCTTTTTGCTCATGGGGTTAGAACCAAGAGATAGAAGGCTTGTGACATCCTACAGGCCCCATTTTGCTTGGTACTAACCCCTTGTGTCATTTTTCTCACGGGGTTAGTACCAAGTGATAAGAGGCTCGTTGGCATCATGCTAGCCCCATATCATTTTGTACTAGCTCCCCTTCAAGTCATATTGCTCATGGACTATATAATAAGATCTTGTTAGTGGGGGTCAGTACCACAAGCGATTAGTTGCTCGTGGGCATCTCTCTTGTCCGTATTGCTTGGTATGTATTGCTTGGTATTGACAACATATATTAGGTATTTTGTATGTGTTTTCTCATAACACCTATGTTCTGTTTGTTTTTGTAGCGCACTTTGGAGTTTGCTTTTGTATGACATTGCACAAAATATATTTTACTTTGCAAACTCAGTCTTCGGATATCATGGTTGTGTTAGAGAGTAAGTCCCTATTGACGTTTCCCTCTTCCACAAGCATATAGATAGATTTATTGAAGTAGTATAAACTAATTCTTGTTTTGTCAACCTTTCTAATGTGCTCAAAAGTTTGCATCAATTATTGGAGCCAAATCTTATTCAGACCATGAGATATCAAAGGATAAGTGTGCCAGTCCAGCCTATAGATGTCAGCTGTGGGTGGAGGATGTGCCTTAATGCATTTATTTTCTTAAAAAAGATTTTTAATATTTTTGATGTGATTGATGTTTATAATCTACATCTCCATCATCTAACGTAGCTATGATGTTTCTAATAAAACATTTTTCATTGTGTACAAGAATTTAATTTGCACAAATATAATCCATTGCATGTTAAACAATTCACGATAAAAGTTGTACAAAAAATTATTTTGCACAAATATAATCCATTGCATGTTAAACAATTCAGGATAAAAGTTGTACAAAAAATTATTTTGGCCATGTGTGATCATGCAGAAGAAGAGATAAGACGGGCATGAGATTTTGCAAGGGAAGCCGAAGAGCATAGGCATCAGTAAGAGAAACAATACCAACCGGGAAGTTCAAGCACACTAAGCTGCTATCGATGAATTTGAAAGGTGCACAACTAATGTGGATGAATGGGTGGAATCCAGGAGGCAGGTTGAGCTGGAGGCCTGGAGGTAAGAACAAGAGGCCAACAGGCAAGCAGAGGAAAGATTGTGGAAAGAAATGTCAAGAGTGAAAGAGAGCCTTAATCCAAGGCCAATCCAATCACAGACACCTCGCTGTCGTCACCCCTGAAATTAGCCCATGTGTATATACACAGAGTGACAAACATGTATATTTTTTGGAATATATGAAGATATCAGCTGAAATTCCATTGATATGGAATATTGTCGTCTCTTTGTTTTCATTAGAAACATGTCAAGTATGCACACAATTGGATGGCATACTCTTTTAAACAGTTTTGTATCTAACAAGTATGCGAAAAATTGAATGGCATACTATTGTACACAACTTCATGTACCTCAAGGGATAGGAGAAACATATTTTTGTTAACTAGGTATGGGTCCATTGGAAATTTGATTGCTTGTACAAGATGCGTCGCTCTATCAAGGTCTCCAACTTGTCATCCCACAACTCGTAGGTCTACTCATCTCTTTAGGTGCATAGAAGAACCCTTTCACAATAAAACAACCTCGTGCAATGGCATTCCCCCATCCGTCCTTTGTAGGTATCTTGCAGAGCTCTTTCTCCTTTGTGCATTTCAAGATGTAGAAGTCCACATTCTCTGGATTTTCTTTTTCAATTGTCACCGTGAAATTGTCTCCTACAAGAAGGACATCACTATCATGATGCCCTTCGTAGGTGGCCTCCTCAATGTTTGCGATGTTAACATCAATTTAGACATTATCTTCTTCAGTGCCATCTACTAATGGTTCAAGGAAAATGTAGTCCCAGCTATGAATATGAGATTGATTGCTGCATCTACACCATAAGTGTTCCATATAATTACTACAATAACATGATAACCGATGCACTCTTAATGCTGTTGGATTGTGCTGAGAGTATGTAGAGAATGAATGTAGGGATCTTGTGTTTTTTGTAGCATTGACATTCCATGCCTGATATCTATCTATATCACCCGACTTTATCTTCCAAAAGACTCTACTAATGTACCGAGCTTGTGATGCTTATGTGGACTTAGCTCTAATGGTGAGTGTTTCTTGCAAAAACTTTATGACATCAGTTGTACATTGGAGCTTAGCACCATTAGGCTTGAGTTGTTCATGAGTTAGTACTCTCTTCATTATAGCCCCTACATCATTGTGCTCTCCCTTTCCATGACCAGAGCCAAAGAAATTCCAAGTCATTTGCAACCCTATGGTGGCAGTGTACTTGGAAACAAAGTAGAAAGGCCTTTTTGATTTGAATTGAGACAAAGAATCATCAGACCAAACCCAATGACTTTGTAGGGGAATACTAAAGGGTAATACCCAATTAAAATGTAGCATGAAACAATGTTGCACAAAATGGGTATCATGCTTCTTATCATCAGAGGTATAAAAGTGTATCGTTTTGTGGATGTCACTTGCAATGCGAAAGTATGCAGTATGCACAAATATGGACACTTGTCTTGAATACAAGTGCATTGACTATATCTCATTTTGCTCCTTAAAAGAGTAATTCTCTGGAAAGTCTACAACAAATATTATCACATCTTCGGGAAAACTGGACAAGCACTCTTTGTATTGCTTAGCTTGCCACATGTACACAAAATTGTGTTTGATAAACTTTCCGAGCTAATCGTTGAACATTTGATTTGATGCCTTGCATGACATTTCCTTTTCTATTAATAACTATTTCCTCTTCTTTGTCTTGCCACCATCGTCAGTGGTTCCACATTGTATATCCTGAAAGATCTTCACGGTGACAAGCCATCACATTGACATTCTTTGCCATGTAATCCAAAAGTAAATCCTCTAATCTAGTTTAAGGCATCTTTTAAGATTGACATCTGAACATGTATTATACAACAACAAGTGTATCGATTCTTAAGCTTGCACACAAAGTATGGCTTTAAGTTCTCAAAAGCTCATTGAACTGGTGCCTATGGATGCATCTCCTTAAACAACAAATATAGTTTAATCTGCAATACAAAACCATCATAGCAAGTTAAACATTTGGTTTGAAATGGGTTTGTAGTTATAGGTTCCTAGGTGTATGCAGCTGGTTCACCAACCGGTATCTTATTGGTTTATCACCGATATCTTATTGTTTCAAAATTGGTGTTGTTTAAAGCAAAGCTGATCTTTACCTTATATCTAATGCATGTTGCATAGAGCTAATGTTCCAAATAGTATCATACCAATACAAAAAACTGGTATCATCTGGCCACCCCAAGTTCTCCTTCCAGTCTTTACCAGTATCATACTAGTGTTCAATCGGTATAATAATGGTTTGAAAATTTACTAAATACAGAGTACATTAGAGGACACCATGCTCTTAAGCTAGTATAATAGAAATTTTTAATCGGCACAGCTGGTCTTTTCCATATCAGTAGTGTTAGTTGTATACAACTATCATTCCACAACCGGTATCATATTGGTTTGGGAGTAGTATCATACTAGTGAAAAGCCTGTTAAGCTTGTTTTGGCTATAGCGTAAGTGTATACAGCTTGTTTTCCATCAGGTATGTTACTAGTTTAAAACCAATCTCTTACTGGTTTTACACTAGTTTTCTTGGTTTTGTTTATTACTGCCCCAAGTTGAAAACCATTTAGAACCATTCCCTGCCTTGTGAGGGAGGAGAATTTCTTTTTATGTGCTAGATTTTCCAGTCCTAAACTTCCCCAAGAAGTCCAAGAGCTGTAGGTTGACTGACTGAAAATTTGATAGTCAGACATAATACACATAGACACATGATAAAAGAAGGAAACAACGCACATACAAGGATGATAGAATCATAGAAGAGTAGAGAATTTGGCATTTGTTTATGTACCAGTTGGAAACATCTAATCTAGTATCTGAATCTATACTGAAGGAATATGTAATGTATAAAAGCACACCAAATCAGCACAGGTGTTGGAGCAAGGGTAGTTGCTGCTACCTGAGATTGATCAAGAAGGTGTGTCGGATGCTTAACAAAAGATTTTCTACCAAGGCGTTTGCGACATACATCCTTTTTGTTGGGTAAAACACGAGTATGGCTTAACCAAAAATTTAAAACAAGATCTTTCACCTCATTCATTGATATGCCTATTGCACGGGCTTGCCGATGGCATGAAGATAATGGCAAAATACCATCAAGAGAGGTTTACGTCTGTGTGTGCTTTAACTACCTTGAAGCATCTACAATGTTAAGAGAGGATGTATTTATGCCGGCTCCATTCATAAGAATCATTGGAATAGAACTTTTAAGAAATAGATCCTTAGTTTCTAAGCACTTTCACTGTTTCACGTGTATTTCGTATGCCCTCTATTAGTCTTGTCTAGTTCCATAGTGGAAAACTGCTAGAAATTTCCTTCATTGGGATGTTGGAGAACTTGAGATAATATATCAAACCTCATCTTTGAGATAATATATCAAACCTCATCTTTGAGATAATATATCAAACCTTGTCTTCTCATCTAGACTCTTGTTCCATTGATGATTAAAGTACTGAACAATGTCGTTGCATATTTTTTGATGCGTCTGCTCGTTTGCCCCATGACTTGCATTGTGCTCCTGTTCTTCTTGTAGCTTAGACTTCATCCTTGCATGTTGTTCTTGCTTCATTTGCATACGATAATCCTTGATTGCATTGACTCACAATCCTTTACAGAGCCTGCACTTCTACATCCTGCCTCTAAATGCTTTGGAATCTATGATAGGTGAAAGGTCCATGCGTATATGTGTGTGTCAGTGAAACAACAATAAGGGGCTTGCAAAAGGTAGAGAGAGAGAGAGAGAGAGAGAGAGAGAGAGAGAGAGAGAGAGAGAGAGAGAGAGAGAGAGAGAGAGAGAGAGAGAGAGAGAGAGTAAACAACGAGGCGGCAATGATGCAAGTTTAGGGTACATGGGAGACGGAAGAGACAGAGTGGGTAAGCGAGAGAGCGAGCGAGCGAGCGAGAGAGAGAGAGAGAGAGAGAGAGAGAGAGAGAGAGAGAGAGAGAGAGAGAGAGAGAGAGAGAGAGAGAGAGAGAGATGTGGGAGAGGTGGCAAAATGAGTGCACCATGAGGAGCTGCTTATAATTTTTCTTTATTTTCAGGCTTTTCAAACATACAAAATGTGGGAGAAAATGACTTTTCCAAATGTCTAAAAACTAGTTTAAAAGCCATGTCTAGGATATAGGTTTTGAGTCCACCTTACCATGCATCCACCCCATTATGCAACGAGCATTGGGTGGCATATCAAACATGGGATGAATGGATTTGGGCAATTCATGAGCCTCTTTTTCAATTATTGGTGGGTAATCGGCCCTCTTGCAGAAGCATGACAATGTCGATGGTGGAAAGACATGAAGCAATAAAGTGCTTGTGCTACTTGGGTGTGAAATTAGGGATTGTTGTACAATGGCGACCTTAAGCATGCATCTTTGATTTGACTACCAAGGCATCTCCACCTCACTTGATTAGCATGTTTATAGGAGCATTTTTATGCCTTTGGAGGGAGATTCAGAGCTTGATTGAATCAATAAACTCTTTGTGTGTAGATCTTCGTGTGGGTGCATGGATCTAAATGCATGATAGACCACGATTTGGATTCCATTTGATTGAATCAATAAACTCTTTGTGTGTAGATCTTCGTGTGGGTGCATGGATCTAAATGCATGATAGACCACGATTTGGATTCCATTTGATTGTGGCAATATGGAGGATTCTCTATGATGAGGGTTGGACTTAGCAAGAACAAGATTTAATGGAAGAAGATGAAAAAAGGAAAGTATATCAAAGGCAAGAATACAAAGTGTGGGCATGGGCATTGGTGGAGGTAGCAAGAATAGAATCCCATGTGAGAGTGTCTAGGTCAAGGTGAAATTGGGACCATTGGATGAAGTTGGTAGTGGAAGGCATGGGTGCATGTATTGGTTTCGGATGAACTAGATGGTAGGGGACGAGGACTATCTTGAATTACAGACTAAAGTGCTAGTAGAGAAAAGATGTGTGTTAAGACTTATGTGAAAAGGGTTAAATGCAAACCACAATTTTGCAAAGTATGTTGGTAAGTGGAAACTAATTTGGGTTTGGACTTAGTGGAAATTTCTTTTGGACTTGCTTTTAAAATTTCTTTTGGACTTGCTTTTAAAATTTCTAGGTTTTTTAGCTTTTAGACTTTCTAGGTAATGTACTTACAAACAGTCTAACTTGTCCTAGCTATACTCTTTGTGTGGGGATGCTCTACCCATTCATCAGTGGTGGGGAGCAAAAAAAAAAAAAGTAATTAGAGGGTCACACTTACTACTTTATCGAGATGTGGGTAGTTGTACTTACAAACAATTTAACTTGTACTAGCTATACTCTTTGTGGGGATGCTCTACCCATTCAGTGTGGAGCCAAAAAAAAAGTAATTAGAGGGTCACACTTACCAGTTTATTCAAGACGAGGGTGGTTGTTGATGGATCTTTTGCTAATCAATCGTTCACCTAAGGTGGTGTTTAAGGGCTTGTCTTTGAGGTGGGCTTATTGATTGCAGTGGATGGGTTGGAAGGTATGGTTGTGGATTTTCTTTTTGGTTTAGAGGGATTAAGAGACAACAAATTTCGCTTCCACTTTATTATCTTCTCCTTTTAGGTTTCTTTTTAGGTTTCCATCGAGTAATAATGGTTATTAGGCTTTGCAAGTTTTTTGTGCTTTGTGGGTTCTTCTTGCATGTGGTGCCATGTGGGTTTCTTTTGCTTTTCTACTTCCTTGCTCGATATACTTTTTTTAATCTAGTTCTAGACCTTGTTCTTATACTGATTGTTAGGTGCTTGCTCATTACCATGGTTGGTTGTGCCTTTCTAAGTGCTTTTTTTCTCTTTCCCTTTGTTAGTGGTTTCTCGTTTGCCAGTTGGTTGTGCCTTGCTAGATGTTTCTCTTTCCATTTTTTGATGGTTTCTTTGGGTTTGTTGAGACCTCTTAGGTCCTGCTAGTTTTTTGGTGCCCAACTCTTGTGCACTAAAAATAGTAATAATTTGAAGGTGACACTTACTTGTGTATCGAGATGAGGGTGGTTGTTGATGGATCTTTTGCTAATCAATCGTTCATGTAAGGTGGTGTCTGAGGGCTTGTCTTTTAGTTTTCCATCGAGTAATAATGGTTATTGCACTTTGCAAGTTTTTTGTGCTTTATGGGTTCTTCTTGCATGTGGTGCCTTGTGGGTTTCTTTTGCTTTTCTAATTCCTTGCTCATTATGCTTTTTTAATCTAGTTCCAGACCTTGTTCTAATGCCAATTGTTAGGTGCTTTCTCATTACCATGGTTGCTTGTGCCTCTCTAAGTGCTTTTTTTTAATGTTTCCCTTTGTTAGTGGTTTCCCATTGAGAGTTGGTTGCACCCCTTCTTGGATGCTTTCTCTTTCCCTTTTTCGGTGGTTTCTTTGCATTTGCTGAGACCGCTTTGGGCCTGCCAATTTTTTTGTGCCCAACTCTTGCGCTTTAGCCTCTTACGGGCTACTACTTGTTGCGGCGTTCTTTTATTACTTATGGTCGCCTTCTTGTTTATCTTCATTATTTCTTGGCATCATTTTCTCTTTGTTTCTAGCTTTCTTTCATGTCTTCTTTGGAGTTTTTTTACTATTGGGGCTGGAAAGCCAGACAAAATGAGACAAAGTGAGCAACAAAATGAGACAAAGAAGGTGTTAATTAGTAGTATACCATATATAAACAGATGTTATTTAGGAAATTTCAAGTGTTTTCATAGGGTTCACAAATGTTAATTAACCACTTTCCTAGTGTTAGTTTAGCAGTCTGCCTTATTAGGTATTAATAAGCAGTATGCCTTATATAAATAGGTGTTAGTTAGCAGATTACAAGTGTTTACTTAGGGCTTACATGTGTTAAAATTCTTGGTCAACCCTAATAGATAGTAATTAACAATCTATCTTATATGCAGATAAACTAGTTACCATTCTGCCTTATATCAACACAAGTGTTAATTAGAAACCTGTATTATCTCAAGAGGTGTTAATTATAAGCCTACATTATTTCAATAGGCGTTAATTAGTAGCCCAAATTATTTGAATAGGTGTTAATTAGTAGCCCACATTATTTCAACCACTGTTAATTAGTAGCCCACATTATTTCAACCAGTGTTTAATTAGCAACCTATCCTATTTCAAAGCAGGTGTTAATTGGCACTTTGCTAGTGCCAACTATAATTCGACCAACTTTAATTCGAGTGTATGCTTAGTCAACCCTAAAAGGCATTAATTAATAGTCTCCCTCATATCTAGATATGTTAATTAGTAGTTAGCAGGTGTTTACATGTGTTACTAGCAACAACAAAGAAACAACAATAAAGGTAGGAGTTGAAACATCAGCACAAGAAATAACACATCTTGATAGAAAGTAGTATTACATGTCAAATACCAAATGGTATACTATTGTAAATAAATTTATAGGTTTTTGAAGTGATTATAAATATTTACCTTCTTCCATTGTTGGTATCTTGATACATTTGAGAAGATGTGAAAGTACTACAACTCTAGGGGCATTGCTTAGGAGTTTAACGGATAAGGAATCCATGTGTTTATATAACAAACCCTTGATGTTTAAGGACCCCTTTGCAATTTCATTTTCCCATTCATTAACATGTCTCTATTGCTTTCTCTTCAAGATTGTAATGCACCTAACCAAGTAAAAATCAAAACCTTTCTCATTGTCAGCCTTAGCATTTACAGCAAAATTATCCCCAACACACAAATGTGCACTTAAAACACCATGATGACCTTTGTAAGTTTCTTCACCATATGCATCTTCATCATTTATAGCATCACTTGAATCACTCAAGGCCACTAGAGTGTGATAATCCCATGGTTTCACATATTTGTTCGCACATTTGTACCATCACCCATGTATGCATGCACCACAAAAGCACAAAAGTTGTCTAGTTGCAAGACCTGTAGGATCGCATGGGTTGTCACCATGAACAATGTGCAATGAACATGAATATGGAATAGCTTCAGAGTCCACTTAACCTCGCTGTTCACATCCCCTACTTTGATCTCCCAAAACACAAGGGCAACTTTCCTTTCCTTGGAAGGATAGAACTCTTTGAGACAAGTTGGCCTCTAATAAGGACACTACATTTTCTATGCACTTTAGAGTTGTTCCATCTTTCTTTAATTTTTCATGTGTCAATTTTCTTTTCACAATAGCACCTGCCCCATCATGCTCTCATATGCCATGACCATTTGTTGAGAAGTTCTACATCATCTCCATGCATGTCATTCCAGCATACCTTGTAACAAAGGAAAAGGGTCTACAAGCCTTGAATTGTGAGGCGACGCCATACCATTTGGGCGTAATCCCCTGTTCTTGTAACCGCTTTCCATGCAGTAAGAAAAAGTGCTAAACAAAGAGTGTGTCATGGACTCTATCATCTGAAATGTAGAAGTGGTAAGTTTTAGTGATTTCACCTTGTTGGTGATAGTAAGAGATGTGGAAAAATATTGTCACATGTGTAGAATGTCAGTGCATACTCCTTAAAAGGCGTAGTCCCTTAAAGGCATAGTTCTTTGCAAAGTCCACTACCGACACAACCATGTTAACAAGGAGCTTGAGAATACACACTTGCAATTGTAGACCTTGCCAACGTGCAAGGTAGTTGTGTGTGATAAGGAATTTGAGCTTGGTCTTCAATAATAGAAGAAACACGTGACATTGCATTTCTTTACACATAAGATCTTTAGTATCTTCTGCTTGTTTCCCTGCTTGTCAAGTGTTTCCACGTATTCAAAAACCTTCACATTAATACTCTTTCCTTCCTTGTTTCTCTCAGGGGGGCAATAAGCTAGTTGGGGGCAACAAGCTACTTTCTTCACACCACACTCTTTGCAAGTGCCCATTAGACACCCCTGTTATTTGAAAGGATGCCTCAAGTTGTTTTAAGCAAATTACTAACTCCCAAATTTGTGAAAGTATGCAATAAAGCTAAACACCCCTGGTTGGTATCACCACATGAACAAACTATGCACTTGTATTGACATGAAGCTCCATGGAGCCCAAAGGATTGAGACCGCATCTGGTTGAGAGCATCTTTCAAAAAAGACATCTGCATGTGGTATTCACAACAACTCGTATTTCTCTCCTTTAGCTTATGGAAAAAAAAAGACTTAAGTCACTCAAAAGATCATAGTAGCTGAATTTTTACATTTGAATGTTGTGCTTTAAATCTTTGGAAGAACTCAATTTGCCGCTAAACGATAATTTCTTATATAAAAAATGCATTAATGCTAACGAAATGTCACAAAAGTTATTGATTACATACATGATTGTAGAAGTTCTAACTAGCCCTTTAAGTTTCAGGTGGTAGTTAGCACTCACTTGAGTCCTCAATCTCACGACCTTATTCGACAAGATAGTCAAAATGCTTCCCCACCAGCATTCTTGACATAAAACAATCTTTAAAAATAGGTCTCAATTACAGTTTCCAACAAACTCCCATCTTTCCACATCATTCTACATCATTTCTCATCTCATTCCACATTCTTCTACATCAATTCACATCATATCATTCCACATCCATTTACATCGTCTTACATCCATTCACATCTATTTACATCATTCCTTATCCATTCACATCCATTCTCATCATCCTACATCCATTCACATCATTCCTACATCCATTCACACCCATTCACATCCATTCTCATCATCCTACATCCATTCACATCATTCCTACATCCATTCACATCCATTCACACCCATTCACATCATATCACATCCATTCACATCCATTCCTACATCCATTCACATCATATCACATCCATTCACATCCATTCACACCCATTCACATCCATTCACACCCATTCACACCCATTCACATCATATCACATCCATTCACATCATATCACATCCTTGGAATTAACATTCTAGATATGAGGGAGACTATTAATTAATACCTTTTAGGGTTGAATAAGCATACACTTGAATTATAGTTGGTCGAATTATAGTTGCCACTAGCAGAGTGCTTATCAACACCTACTATTGAAGTAGGATAGGTTGCTAATTAACATCAGCTGAAATAATGTGGGCTGTTAATTAACACCTATAAAATAATGTAGGCTACTAATTAACACCTATTGAAAAAATGTAGGCCTGAAATAATACAGGTTGCTAATTAACACGTGTTGATATAAGGCAGCAGACTAGTAATTAGCTTATCCGGATATAAGATAGACTGTTAATTACTATCTATTAGGGTTGACTAAGAATTTTAACACATGTTAGCCCTGATTAAACACTTGTAATCTCCTAATTATAACACCTATTTATATAAGGCATACTGCTATTAACACCTATTGTAATAAGGCAGACTGCTAAATAACACTAGGAAAACTGTTAATTAACATTTGTGAACCCTATGAATACACTTGAAAATTACTAATTAACATCTATTTATATATGGTATACTACTAATTAACACCCACTTTGTCTCATTTTGTTGCTTACTTTGTCTCATTTCGTCTAGCTTTCCGACCCCAATAGTAAAAAACTCCAAAGAAGACATGAAAGAAAGCTAGAAACAAAGAGAAAATGATGCCAAGAAATAATGAAGATAACCAAGAAGGCGGCCACAAGCAATAAAAGCACCCCGCAACAAGTAGTACTGCCCCCATAAGAGGCTAAAGCACAAGAGTTGGGCACAAAAAAATTGATAGGCCCAAAGAGGTCTAAACAAATGCAAAGAAACCACCGGAAAAGGGAAAGAGAAAGCATCCAACAAGGATGCAACCAACTGGCAATGGGAAACCACTAACAAAGGGAAATAGAAAAAAAGCACTTAGAGATGCACAATCAAACATGGTAATGAGCAAGAACCTAAAAATTGGCATAAGAACAAGATCTAGAACTGGATTAAAAAAACATCTTAAGCAAGGAAGTAGAAAAGAAAAATAAACCCACAAGGCACCACATGCAAGAAAAGAAAAATAAACCCACAAGGCACCACATGCAAGAAGAACCCACACAAAGCACAAAAAAACCTACAAAGAGCAATAACCATTATTACTCGATGGAAATGTGTAAGATTGCTCCCTCCAGCTTTTGAGGTATGCAGGTGTAAAAACCTCCCCGTCTGATCTTATAATTATTCCCCTCTCTGAAATAAAAGAAAGATCTTGTTTTACCCTGTTTTGGCCTAGAGAGAGAAAATATCTAGAGGGAGGTAATTCAAAATTGAGATATTTTGTTGGAATTAGGGTTACTGACCTAAAAATGGTCAAAAATTGACCAAACTGATCTGGAAAATTCTAGAATCAGTTTGCTTGGTTAGAGGCTCAGTTTTTTCTATAAATGAAGCCTCCCCCTTTGTAAATGGTTAATAGTGTTTTATGCACTGCTACTCTACTCCTCCCTAGAGCTAGAAATAGTGAATTTATTGATAATTCATTAGTTTTTGACCATTTCCTCTTCAAAAGAATTGGTGGCCACTGTTGTTGCAAATAAGAGTAGATCTCTCAAACCATCAAGCGAAAGGAAAGCTTACAAAAATTCATGTAAGCTAAAAATCCTACTTTTTTTTTATTCCATTTAATGGTTTTCTAATTTTTGTTTTCTTTAAAATGAAAAATGATGCTACAAATCCTACTTTTTCTTTATTCCATTTAATGGTTTTCTAATTTTTATTTTCTTTAAAATAAAAAATGATGCTATGCCTTATGGAAAGGCTTTCCCCCTCTCTTCATTCTTGAATTCAACCTTTCTTTATCCTAGATGTGTAATCAAATTGTTAGAATTAAACTTTTCATATTGTTTCTCTTTAAAAAGTGGAATTTGATTATTTTAGAATGCTTTAAACCATTTGGGATAATTTCTAAGTAACTTGAGAATGAAAAAAAATTGAAAATGGTCAGCCATACAAAGGAGGTTATGGTAAAATTTTTCTTAAATTTTGTGAAATAAGTTTTATCTTTTATTATTCAAAAAGAGTAATCCCCACCGCCTATGTATTCTAAAAGTGTTATTTTTATTCTATGCATAGAAAAATGCATATTAGAAATTTTTTATAATAAAAGTGTTATTTTCATTAGAATTAATTTCTATGCATATAAAGATGCATATTGGGAATATTTTGATTATAAAAGTGTTACTTTCATCAAAATTGATTTTTATGCATGAATAGATGCATAAAAGAATTTTTTTATTATAAAAGTGTTACTTTTATTAAAATTGAATTTATGCATAAATAGATGCATAAAAGAATTAAAAAGAGTTACTTTCATCAAATTTTGATTTTATACATAGAAAGATGCATAAAGAAATTTATTTTTATTTCAAAAGAGTTATTCTTATCAAATTTTGATTTTATGCATAGAAAGATGCATAAAGAAATTTATTTTTATTTCAAAAGAGTTATTCTCATTAAAATTAAATTTATGCGTAGAAAGATGCATAAAAGATTTATTTTTATTTCGAAAGTGTTATTCTCCTTAAAATTGAATTTATGCATAAATAGATGCATAAACAGATTTTTATAAAAGTGTTATTTCCCACTGAAGTTGTTCTTATGCATAAATAGATGTGTAAAGAATCTTTATATAAAAAATAAGAATTCTCTTTCATTCTATAAATAGATGGGAGTGAATGGATGGATGGATGTGATGAGAATAGAAGTGATGAGAATGCATAGAAGTGATGAGAATGTGAGGTGAATAGATGTGATGAGATGTAATGCGAATCAGATAGATGGGAAAGAATGGATGGATGGATGTGATGAGAATAGAAGTGATGAGAATGAAAGGTAAATAGATGTGATGATATGTGATGCGAATCAGATAGATGGGAATGAATGGATGGATGGATGTTATGAGAATAGAAGTGATGGATGGATGTTATGAGAATAGAAATGATGAGAATGAGAGGTAAATAGATGTGATGAGATGGAATGCGAATCAGATAGATGGGAAAATGAATGGATGGATGGATGTGATGAGAATAGAAGTGATGAGAATGAGAGGTAAATAGATGTGATGAGATGAGATGCGAATCAAATAGATGGGAAAGAATGGATGGATGGATGTGATGAGAATAGAAGTGATGAGAATGAGAGGTAGATAAATGTGATGATATGGGATGCGAATCAGATAGATGGGAATGAATGGATGGATGGATGTGATAAGAATAGAAGTGATGAGAATGAGAGGTAAATAGATGGGATGCGAATCAGATAGATGGGAAAGAATGGATGGATGGATGTGATGAGAAGTGTTTAGAATAAAAGGTAAATAGATGTGATGATATGTGATGCGAATCAGATAAATGTGAATGAATAGATGAGATGTGATGTCATGTGAATCAGGATGTAAATGAATGATATAGGATGTGAATGAATGTGATAACATGTGAATCGGGATGTGAATGAACGATAAGGGACGTGAATGAACGATAAGGGACGTGAATGAATGTGTTAGCATGTGAATCGGGATGTGAATGAATGAGATGTGATGTGAAATGGATGTGATAAGATGCGATGTAAACTGGATAGATGTTAGTGCATGTGAAGTGATGAGATGTATGGGTAGATGCAAGTAGATGTGATCTGATGAGGATAAATGAGGAAATAAGTGATGAGATAGAAAAAGATGTGATTAGATGAGAATGGGAATACTTATGAAATGAATGTGGATTGATATGGATTTATGTGTGAGTAATGTGGATTGACGTGAATGGATGTATGGATGATGTGGATTAATGTGTGGATAATGTGGATTGATGTGGATGGATGAGTGGATAATGTGGATTGATGTGGATGGATGCATGGATGATATGGATTGATGTGTGAGTAATGTGGATTGACATGAATGGATGTATGGATGATGTGGATTGATGTGTGGATAATGTGGATTGATGTGGATGGATGAGTGGATAATGTGGATTGATGTGGATGATGTGGATGGATGTATGGACGATATGGATTGATGTGTGAGTAATGTGGATTGACGTGAATGGATGTATGGATGATGTGGATTGATGTGTGGATAATGTGGATTGATGTGGATGGATGTATGGATGATGTGGATTGACGTGTGGATTGATGTGGATGGATGTATGGAAGATGTGGATGGATGTGTGGATAATGTGGATGGATGTGTGGATAATGT
Organism: Cibotium barometz; assembly: GCF_041138505.1. Taxonomy (NCBI): domain Eukaryota; kingdom Viridiplantae; phylum Streptophyta; class Polypodiopsida; order Cyatheales; family Cibotiaceae; genus Cibotium; species Cibotium barometz. Next base: position 30,806,666 of record NC_141049.1, on the reverse strand, counting down.
GGATTGATGTGGATGGATGTATGGATGATGTGGATTGGTGTGGATGATGTGGATGGTGTATGGATGATGTGGATTGATGTGTGGATGATGCGATTGGATGTGATTTGATGTGGGAATGATGTGATTGGATAGGGATCGATGAAGAACATTAGGAATTTTTTGGACCCAAAGAGGGCCTCTTGGATTAACTTTTGATTAGGAATGGACCAATAGGAGGAGGACTGGTGGGTGCACATTTTTGACTTCTTTGACCTTAGGGGGCCTAGGCTTTAATGAGGCCTAATTACTACTCTTGTCCCCCTAACCTCGTGGGCCCAAACTTAGAGGTCCCCCCACCTAGAATCGCACATATTAAATTTTTTAATTTTTTCCCAAAAGTGTGTTTTCCCTCTCAAACTTCCCCCCAAAATACTCTAGGTTTGGAAAGCTCATTTTGAACCTCTTTCTTCCTCTTCTAAGCTCTCCATTGCTGTAGAAACTCCATACCTCTCAAGCTCTCTCTCCTTGTCAAGCTCCCTCAGTCTCAAGCTCCCTCTCCTTGTCAAGCTCCCTCAGTCTCAAGCTCCCTCTCCCTCTCCCTCCTTGTCAAGCTCTCCCTCAGTCTCAAGCTCCCTCTCCCTCTTTCTTCCTTTTCTAAGCTCTCCATTGCTACAGAAACTCCATCCCTCTCAAGCTCTCCCTTCTTCTCAAGCTCCCTCCCTTTCAATCTCCCTCTCCCTCTCTCTCTCTCTCTCAAGATTCCTCCATCTCCCTCTTTAGTTTACTCTATCCCTCTTTAGTTTACTCTAGGTTCAAGAAGCCTATTCTCAAACTCTTACCCTCTTTTAAGCTTTCCATTGCTGTACTGAAAACCCTAAACTTTCTCTCCTCTCCACTCCTCTGTTGTTAAACAAGCTTTTCTTTTCCCTTCTTCTCTTTTCTTACCACCATGGCCTCTTCCAGTAATGTGAGAAGACCTAGGGAGAAGGTGGAAGAGCTTGTGCTGCATAACACAAGAGATGAGAATGGAGTTTGGGCTCCAACAAGATTCAGGGTTGGGGCTTGGGTCTACATGCAGCCAAGCTCTAAGGGACCACATCGAGTGCATCAATTGGGGAATATGCTACATCATTGGAAGGGGCGGCTACAAGGCTTCAAGCATACTAAGAAGGAAGTACTAGTTGCCATAGTGCAACATGTGTATACCCTTGGAGAGTTGTACATTCAAGGCCAACGACCAAGGTTTCCTTCAAATTGTTAGTGTAACATAAACACAGCTTTAACAACATGCTAATAATGGATTTTCTGTTTCAAATTTTCTTATGATCCTCCATTTTCTTATGTCTCTCTGCAGATACTTTCCCCTCTAATTATGTTGAGGAACAATTACTTCAAAGCCTCACTGGAGTTTTCTATGCTATGCATGCATCCATTGGAGAGGCAACGTTTGTATCTCAAAGCCCAAGTGATCTTGTACATAGAAAAATATCTTTTTCTTTTCTCACTCATATTTTGTAGATAAAAAACCAGGTTTATTTGGCAAGCTAGAAGAGATCCCCAATCCCCCTCTTAACAATCCCGAATGGCCTAAACCAGATGCTTGGACCATCTTATGCTTAAAGTTTAAGATGGTAAGTGATATCAAGACATCACTCAAGTTTTCAAAGGCATCTAGGTCAGTAGGGCTAAATTGGTTTTGTCCTTTACATGTCTTTGTGCACATGTTCAATTCCATGCCAATGCACCAAACAAAAACAATGTATATTTGTAAGGAGGTACGGTCTGCTGACCAAATTCAAGGATTACTAGGAGAGGGCTGGGAGGCTAATGAGGGGCCACATCAAGGTGATGTGTACAAGTGCAATGTAGTAGATTCTACAGTGTCTTGCAGGTTCTTGAAGGCACGCTCTATTTTGTACATGTGTCTGCACTACCAAAGATGGATGCAAAAGCATGGGACATGGATCCCACTTCAAGCCTCAGAAGAAGAAATTATGCTTATTGAGGTAGCTGTGATGATGCAAAATGGATGGATTGAGTGAGTGGCAACAAGCAAGCATTAGAGCCTAACAATAGACGTGCGTCAACACTTTAGCATCATGGGCTTTGACAATGCGGAAGAGTCAAGTTTCAAGTTGATGAGAAGAAAGGTATATCTGATTCCACTACATGTCTAGAATTAACCCTTACACTTTCTGGTTATTGTGCCACTTTCTATATTTTTACAGATTGGGAAGCGTAAGGAGGGGACAACCATGGGAATTATGTATAGGAAAATATTTTGATTTTTCCTTTGATTGCAGAGGGTGGTTGAAATTGACGCATTTGCAGGGAGAGGTGATAGCAGTAGAGACCATGCCAAGGTCCATGGACATGATGCTGCATTGGCGCACTATCTTGGTCAGCTTCTTGTGGATGGCATTGCCATTATCCACCACAGGGACTACACCCCTCACTCTCTTCTTTTTGAAATCCCTCTCTAAGGTGCTCTGTGTAGCCTCTATGGCACACAGCACCAAATGTATAGTTCTGATTAAAAAATCCCTTGCCTTCGATGTTTTTGGTTCTAGATTTAGGGGTAAGCTTCTTGCTCGTATAGGTATAGCCAAAAGCATAGACATAGAGGATCCTCAAGAAATAGCCCAATCACTCCTTGAGCACACTTTGCCCCCAATAACAAGAGAAGGAAGCTCAATATTGTAAGAAAGCTTTTGTAAAGATGATGTATCACTTCTTATTATGAATACAATACAGTTTTCACAAACTTATTTTCATCAAGTATATCATTGTTTTTTCTAGTTTTTGTACCATCAATGTTTTTGTGAATGCATCAGAAATGACCCTGGGAGCCTAGGGGAGAGTGCCAGAACAGTGCAAATTTTGAGCCTGCATCGCTGTTGTAGAGCCCAAATTCACACTGTTTTGGCAGAGCTTCCTCAGCCCTTCAGGAGAAATTCTGATGCATTGGATGACAAATAATGTATTTTTACACATGATTAAAGGTATTTTTATCTTATAAATTACTATTTTTCATAATCAATGTACTCAACTTCATTATCAGAAATGATTCTGAGTGGCTGGGGGAGCAGTGCCAGAACAGTGCGAATTTTGAGCCTGCACCGCTGCTGTAGAGTCCAAATTCGCACTGTTCTGGCATAGCTTCCCCAGCCCTTCAGGAGCAATTTTGATGCATTAGATGATAAATAATGTATTTTTACACATGATTAAAGGTATTTTTATCTTGTAAATTACTATTTTTTATAATTAATGTACTTAACTTCATTATAAATGCATCAGAAATGATCCTGAGTGGTTGGGGGAGCAGTGCCAGAATAATGCAAATTTTGAGCCTGCAGCACCGCTGCTCTGCAGAGCCTAAATTCGCACTGTTCTCGCATAGCTTCCCCAGTCCTCCAGGAGCAATTGATGCATTGGATGACAAATAATGTAATTTTACACATGATTAAAGTTGTTTTTATCTTGTAAACTATTGTTTCTCACAATTAGTGTACTCAACTTCATTATAAATGCATCAAAAATGATTCTGAGTGGCTAGGGGAGCAGTGCGAGAACAATGCGAATTTTGAGCGTGCATCGCTGCTGTAGAGCCCAAATTCGCACTGTTTTGGCATAGCCTCCCCAGCCCTCCAGGAGCAATTCTGATGCATTGGATGACAAATAATGTATTTTCACACATGATTAAAGGTATTTTTATTTTATAAATTACTATTTTTCATAATTAATGTACTCAACTTCATTATAAATGCATCAAAAATGATCTTGAGTGGCTGGGGAAGCAGTGCCAGAACAGTGCAAATTTTGAGCCTACAGCGCCGCTGCAGAGCCTAAATTCGCGCTGTTTTGGCATAGCTTTCCCAGTCCTCCAGGAGCAATTTTGATGCATTGGATGACAAATAATGTAATTTTAGACATGATTAAAACTGTTTTTATCTTATAAACTATTGTTTCTCACAATTAGTGTACTCAACTTTATTATAAATGCATCAGAAATGATCCTGAGTGGCTAGGGAAGCAGCGCCAGAATAGTGCGAATTTTGAGCGTGCATCGCCGCTGCTCTGCAGAGCCTAAATTCGCACTGTTCTGGCATAGCTTCCCCAGTCCTCCAGGAGCAATTTTGATGCATTGGATGATATTTATCTTGTAAACTACCGTTTCTCACAATTAGTGTGCTCAACTTCATTATAAATGCATCAGAAATGATCCCGAGTGGCTAGGGAAGAAGTGCTAGAACAGTGCGAATTTTGAGCCTACATCGTCGTTGTAGAGGTCAAATTCGCACTATTTTGGCACAGCTTCCTGAGTCCTCCAGGAGCATTTCTGATGCCTTGGGTGACAAATTAGCACATGATAGACACTCCATGTTAACCAAACATGATGACACCGAGACATTGTAAGAGAAACTTAAAATTTTAATTATCAGAAGGTTACAAATGAAAGCCAACAAAGGGAGGTTTGAAACAAAAGATTTGCGTCAAAAAGAAGGTTAACATCTAAGATCTCTAGATCGTGTCTCGCTCACCTCGAATGCGCCGAGCTAGTTACATGTCCTTAGGGGTAAGCTTCTTGCTCGTATAGGTATAGCCAAAAGCATAGACATAGAGGATCCTCAAGAAATAGCCCAATCACTCCTTGAGCACACTTTGCCCCCAATAACAAGAGAAGGAAGCTCAATATTGTAAGAAAGCTTTTGTAAAGATGATGTATCACTTCTTATTATGAATACAATACAGTTTTCACAAACTTATTTTCATCAAGTATATCATTGTTTTTTCTAGTTTTTGTACCATCAATGTTTTTGTGAATGCATCAGAAATGACCCTGGGAGCCTAGGGGAGAGTGCCAGAACAGTGCAAATTTTGAGCCTGCATCGCTGTTGTAGAGCCCAAATTCACACTGTTTTGGCAGAGCTTCCTCAGCCCTTCAGGAGAAATTCTGATGCATTGGATGACAAATAATGTATTTTTACACATGATTAAAGGTATTTTTATCTTATAAATTACTATTTTTCATAATCAATGTACTCAACTTCATTATCAGAAATGATTCTGAGTGGCTGGGGGAGCAGTGCCAGAACAGTGCGAATTTTGAGCCTGCACCGCTGCTGTAGAGTCCAAATTCGCACTGTTCTGGCATAGCTTCCCCAGCCCTTCAGGAGCAATTTTGATGCATTAGATGATAAATAATGTATTTTTACACATGATTAAAGGTATTTTTATCTTGTAAATTACTATTTTTTATAATTAATGTACTTAACTTCATTATAAATGCATCAGAAATGATCCTGAGTGGTTGGGGGAGCAGTGCCAGAATAATGCAAATTTTGAGCCTGCAGCACCGCTGCTCTGCAGAGCCTAAATTCGCACTGTTCTCGCATAGCTTCCCCAGTCCTCCAGGAGCAATTGATGCATTGGATGACAAATAATGTAATTTTACACATGATTAAAGTTGTTTTTATCTTGTAAACTATTGTTTCTCACAATTAGTGTACTCAACTTCATTATAAATGCATCAAAAATGATTCTGAGTGGCTAGGGGAGCAGTGCGAGAACAATGCGAATTTTGAGCGTGCATCGCTGCTGTAGAGCCCAAATTCGCACTGTTTTGGCATAGCCTCCCCAGCCCTCCAGGAGCAATTCTGATGCATTGGATGACAAATAATGTATTTTCACACATGATTAAAGGTATTTTTATTTTATAAATTACTATTTTTCATAATTAATGTACTCAACTTCATTATAAATGCATCAAAAATGATCTTGAGTGGCTGGGGAAGCAGTGCCAGAACAGTGCAAATTTTGAGCCTACAGCGCCGCTGCAGAGCCTAAATTCGCGCTGTTTTGGCATAGCTTTCCCAGTCCTCCAGGAGCAATTTTGATGCATTGGATGACAAATAATGTAATTTTAGACATGATTAAAACTGTTTTTATCTTATAAACTATTGTTTCTCACAATTAGTGTACTCAACTTTATTATAAATGCATCAGAAATGATCCTGAGTGGCTAGGGAAGCAGCGCCAGAATAGTGCGAATTTTGAGCGTGCATCGCCGCTGCTCTGCAGAGCCTAAATTCGCACTGTTCTGGCATAGCTTCCCCAGTCCTCCAGGAGCAATTTTGATGCATTGGATGATATTTATCTTGTAAACTACCGTTTCTCACAATTAGTGTGCTCAACTTCATTATAAATGCATCAGAAATGATCCCGAGTGGCTAGGGAAGAAGTGCTAGAACAGTGCGAATTTTGAGCCTACATCGTCGTTGTAGAGGTCAAATTCGCACTATTTTGGCACAGCTTCCTGAGTCCTCCAGGAGCATTTCTGATGCCTTGGGTGACAAATTAGCACATGATAGACACTCCATGTTAACCAAACATGATGACACCGAGACATTGTAAGAGAAACTTAAAATTTTAATTATCAGAAGGTTACAAATGAAAGCCAACAAAGGGAGGTTTGAAACAAAAGATTTGCGTCAAAAAGAAGGTTAACATCTAAGATCTCTAGATCGTGTCTCGCTCACCTCGAATGCGCCGAGCTAGTTACATGTCCTTAGCAGATATGGTAATCCTCTTTGCATGTATTGCAAGGAGGTTGGTGTCTTCAAAAAGCCCAACAGGTAAGCCTGAGAGGCTTCTTGCAATGCTTCAAGGGCAATCCCCTGCACACGGAACTCTATTCTATATCGTTGGAGAATCTCCTTCACTGTGTGAGCGAAAGGGGCTCTTCTTATCAGCAACTCTTTTCCTCTGATAAAACTTGATTTCTTGATTTATTGTGATGCTTGCAATTGAGATTGGAGAATATGGGTTTGCCAAGCTCCACTTGTAGTCAATCTTCTGTAGTATCCTAACAAGCCAAGCTCTCCTTCACCAATAAATTGCATAAAAGATGATAAATCGCGGAAAGGAGGGTTTGCTCTTAATGGAGGGTCAATTGGATAGAGATGCCCATCAACCCAAAGATCTACATTTTTCTCCTTAGCTATCCTACGAGCTTGGACAAATTGTGCATCAGTAGGATGGGTTTATTTAGAGCTGCCATACTCTTCAGGAATACTAATGTGTAAATCAACCTTCCGTTTCTAGCTTCACAACAAGGGGCTACACACATAGCTTGCAAAGGCTCCATAGCTAAAGCAGAGGAAGAAGCTAAAGCAAAGAGATCCTCAGAGGGAGAGAGAGAGAGAGAGAGAGAGAGAGAGAGAGAGAGAGAGAGAGAGACTGTTAAAACTTTGCTGTTGGAAGTTTAACACAAATCCGTTTTTCTAAGTAGAAAATGATATTTTTGATATACAAATATACTAACATGGAGTTTCTCATCAATAAATTATATTTATGAGAAAATTTAAAAAATAATAATTTTTGGGGACCCCACAATTTCGGGATCTCATGGATGTAGTGGTTCCTGACAGTTAGTTATGTTTATGGGGTTGTGGGGGACCTGACAGTTAGGTATGGATGTACTGGCTCCTGACAGGCTTCTGACGTGACCCTTGAATTACAAGCTTTTTGGAGGGAAAAATTTATTTTCATCATACATATTGGTTGGGTGGTGTTTTTTCCACCTCAAAATGTAAAAAAATAAAAAATATATATTTTTTCACTTTTTGGGGCCCACCTAAATATACGAGAATATTTCGCTGATGTGGAAGGGAGATATGGTGGGAGTTAATGAGAAAGGAGTTTTCAAAATGACAAGAAAGATTCAATTTGTAGAGAGTGAAGATAAAAAATTCATACATATTGGTTGGGTGGTGTTTTTTCCACCTCAAAATGTAAAAAAATAAAAAATAAAAAATTTTCACTTTTTAGGGCTCACCTAAATACGAGAATGTTTTGCTAATGTGGAAGGGAGATATGGTGGGAGTTAATGAGAAAGGAGATTTCAAACTGATAAGAAAGATTCAATTTGTAGAGAGTGAAGATAAAAAAATTCAAAAAGTAAGAGAGAAAGTATGAGAAAAGTCAAAAAGTAAGAGAGAGAGTATGAGAATATTCCCTTTAAAAAGTGAAACTAGGAGGTATGGCTGATGTGGCAAGGCAAAAAATAGGGGTCATCATAGCCGTTGTCTCCCTTAAGTCCAACTTTTTAAGCTCTAATCTCTTAAAATTAGGAATCCTTAGGAGGCCCTTTTTGGATCCAAAAAATTCCTAATGAAAAAAAAAATTGTGGGAAGATGAGAAAAGATGGAGACTAATATGAAAGGATGTAGAGTGATGAGGAAAAAATGGAAATATTATTGGAACTGTATTTGTATGTGAAATTTGTTTTTAAATGACTCTTTTATGTCAAGAATGATGGGGAAGCATTTTGACCGTCTTATGAATGAGGTCGTGGAGACCTATCTGTTAAAGTTGCAACTGCTATGACGGAGAGTCAACGGAGGACGTCTCACGTAGCAAGGTCGACCGAGGTCTTTACTAGCCTCGGTTTGATTTAAATGGTGAGCTTCCGGTATAGTGGATGAGGGACCAAGGAAGCGGCCTATGAGTGAAGCGCTAGGTAACTTGCGAAGGATCCTGGAGGGTGCTGACCATACGGTGCTCGGGCTTTGGGTCACCGAAGATACCCACACATACGTCAGGGAAGATATTGGAACAAGGACTAAGAGTTGTTTTCTGAATTCGGGCATGGATCTGGTTGGTTGACCTTGCTGGTCCTCCAACGGATGAGTCCATGGCTCTTTTATATGGATCCGTTGGTTGATCTTGCTGATCTCTTCACAACGGAGATTCCATTTTGATATGTGAATATATTGCCGGTTACTATGAGCTAGGAACTATCGAAAAAGGCCCCTGAGTGAACAGGTGGTGAGCGTTTTGGTTGCCAATGATGCCATAGGTACACCGATGAAGGCATGATTGTTGGAAATAAGGATTCAACCGGAGATTTTGAGGATTGTGATCAGTGACACAATGGTTTCATTAAATGATTGTTTTAAAGATAGCTGACGCTGAGAAAAAGGCAATTTCATATTGGGTGTGTAAGTGGTGTGACTAGTTTTAAGTTTGCATAAATATGCGGCTAGGGGGCCTGGGAACTCTTTTCCCTGGTACCCAGGACAAAACCTAACCAAATTCTTAATTGGATCCTATAACTACAGTGGTTGGGTGGTTGGCTATGCCACGGGATTGGATGGGGGTTAGGCTAGACTGATAGATCCTTAAATTGAGACTCAATTCTGTTATGGTACGATAGATGAAGTAAATCCCAGACAAAAATTATTCTATGGAAAAGAATCAACGGCGGCTGTGTCTCTCAATGAGAAAAAAAGTGTTGGTCTCTATGATCCAAGTGCAAGCGAGGAAGAAAAATGAGAATTGATGGGCACTGCTACTACTGAGTGCCAGAGAAGGACACTAATAGTGTCACATAGGGACACTAATATAGCAGGACGAGAATTTTGAAATCTAGAGTGCAAAAGTGTGGCTCATTTAAAAAAAAACATGGGTTCTTTTCTCCCTTGCTTTCTTGTTCCTAGTCCCTTTCCTCTTCCTTGCATCCTCTCCTATTTTGGTTTTTACAAACAAGCATAGAGGGGAATGGAGACCTCATAATCATCATCAACTAGATGGTGTGAGCTTTGGGATTGATGCTTGTTGAGGTGGATGAGACCTTGGTCGATTTTCAAGGGCTAAAATGCAATGAAATGGGGGTGACAATTTGTGTATGGAATGCAATTATTGATGCAAACCCATCTAAGACAATTTGGTGTGGTGAGGGTTCATCCACCACCAGTGGCTCTCAAGTGCTACACCCCCGCCACATCAAAAAGGAGATCCCAATCATCATATAGGAGGTCCCTATAGCTTTAAGTGATAGATTATTGGACGAGGGTAGGTGCTATTCAATGCTTTGTTTATTTGTTTCTTTTCTTTTTTATTGAAACACTTACTACTGTAAACCAATCACATTAGCATATATATCCAACCGACCTTGAAGATAGACACATCATACATATATGGTATTAAAGTCCATACTTGAACAACAAGAGAAATGGGCTTGAATAAAGTTTAGAATGGGGAATGGTTGGATGGCATGGAATTTTGATCGTGTGTGTTTACAAATATAAAGATATGGATATATCCATGATCTCATGCATTATAAAGATATGGATATATCCATGATCTCATGCATTATAGAACTATAAAGTTAAGAATGGGATAATGGTTGGATGGGGTGTAACCTTGATTGTGCAAGTCTTAAAAAAAGAACTATAAAATTAAGAATGGGGTGTAACCTTGATTGTGCAAGTCTTAAAAAAAGAACTATAAAATTAAGAATGGGATAATGGTTGGATGGGGTGGAACCTTTATGGTGTGTGTCTTAAAAAAGAGATATGGAGAGATCCATGCTCTCATGCATTAGAGAACTCTATTCTCTAATGTATTAGAGATCTCTCTATGCATCCAACATAGCTCTCTATTCATACTCTATTTATAGAGAGTTTCTGCATTTGAGAGCATATGCATTTATTAGAGATCTCTCATGCATAGAGTTAATCTCTCATGCATACAATTAATCTCTATATATACATTAGAGATCTCTCATGCATTAGATATCTGTATGCATGCAAAAGAGAGAATTCATGCATAGAGATTCTATGCATTGGAGAGGTTTTGCATGCATTATAGATAAATCATGCATTAAATAGCTCTCATGCACAAAGAGTCTATGATTTAGAGAGCTTACAAACCTCTCTAATGCATTAAAGAGCTCTTTGTAAGAGATAGCCAATTTCTTATACATGTATTAGATATCTTTCATGCTTAGAGAGCTCTATGCAAGAGAGAGCTTGTTCTCTTATGTATACATTGGATAGCTCTCATACATAGAGATTGGATGCATTAGAGATTGGATAGCTCTCATACATAGAGATTGGATGCATTAGAGAGCTAATGCACCTCTCTAATGCATGTATTACATATCTCTCATGCATTAAAGAACTGGTGAGCCTCTCTACTATATTAACTAGATAAATATAATGCATGCATGAGAGAGATCTATGCATGCACCCGAGATACTATGCATATATCTCTCTATGCATTGTATGGCTATATGCATTAGAGAGATCTATGCAAGAGAGAGCTTGTTCTCTTATGTATGCATTGGAGAGCTCTCATACATAGAGAGTGGATGCATTAGACAGCTTGAGAGGGGATGGATTTTAGCCAGTGGTGATAATGTAGTTAGGTCGCAGAAAAGAACTGTAACACTTGAGTTTCCCCATGGGATGGTTACTGTACCTTTGGTGGACAAGGAAACATGAACCTTACAATATCCCAAGCCTTGTTGAATTTTACGACATCACCTTAGGTATCCCTGAACATTCAATACTCCTCTTGCCTTCGCACAGCATTGAATACACACTCAAACCCCTAAAATTCAATACTCCTCTCACCTTACTGCATTAACTACATCCTCAAACCGTTATGGAGAGCCAAAATGTCTTTGGGAAACATGATGAGCACCCCCTAAATGACAACCCCAAGATACTTTTACGGAGGTCACTAGTCACCAAGAAGGAATGGATACCTAACCTCCTCGCTAGAAGTAAACACGATGACCACCCCCTAAACGAAAGCCCCAAGATCCTTTCAAGGAGGTCAATAGAAGGAGTGGATACCTAAGAGTACTCTAGCTATTTATAAGGTAGGTATAACATGCCAAAGCAATTACCTAGAAGCCAAAGCCACCGTTTAGTTTAAAGCCAAACCTTGTTTCTGCTGAGGCTACTAGTTCCTCCACCCCCCAATGTTCTGTATGTTACAAAGTATTCAATGGGTGGAGCGGCCAGTATATACTACCCTGTGGACACTACTACCACTTAATATGTTTAGTGAGGCAAATGCAAAATATTTCCACATGTGCATTGTGCAGTGTCCCAATAAATCAAGGTATTTATACAGTGTTTGGCATGGCTAGCGAATATAAACCACCAAGACCTTTAGATGCAACTCCTAGTGCAATTCGCAATTTATTTTAAGATGCAAGCTAAGAAAGACATAAATCCTACTTTTGTATTGATAATTTCTCCAAATACGATCATTTGTACAAGTACTTTTTATGAAATTAATGAAAAGACTTCTTCCTCTATGTCAGTATCTTGCTCCAAAATTCTTTCACCGTTTACCCTCTCGTCTGCTAAATTAAGCTCATCTAAGTCAATGTCTAAATTGTCTTCTATCTCAAGGGTGGTGCACGACGTGCGTCCAACATCAAAGTTCTCGTCTACTACATCATCACAATTGTACATCCATCTGGGCACATCTTCTTCATACTCTTTGCTTTCAATGTCTCGCAAGATCTTTTCATTGCAATACATGTAAACAAGTTTATCTACTCGATCTGTGATTGCGAATAGTACTATGAATATATTTTGTACATGCTCCAGTTTCTTTCTAAGCCTGAGTTTGAAGAGCACTGACTTAGAACCTTCATCGCAAGGTTGCGCAATACCACCATTCATCATCCACCACTTCCATGCAGGTTGCTCTTTAGATATTTGTTGAACAAGGTATTTGGAAAATAAACCCTCTTTCAATCGAAATGAGGTCATCTCCTTTATGCACTTTACACGATCATCAACATTATTATAGAAAGTGTTTACCACTTTATAAAAATCTTGCACCACCTCAACGTTGGACATCAAATCCATATTCCAATATTCAGGATCTAACATGTAAGCAGCACTGTGTAGTGGTGAATGCGCTCCAATCCATCTAGCATGAAAGTACTTCAATAGGACTTCAATAGGACTTTTCTTTGTCTACTGGAGAATGGTACACGCCATTGCTTTTCCACCACTGAATGCTCTAATTTCTCAGGACACTCCAAACTCCACCATTACATCCATGCTTTCCCGAGATTAGGCGCTCTTTGATCAAGACTTCGTACGGCATACATAACAGGCATCATTACATGGTATGCATCCATCACACTGTTCCACCAACTTCTTCTCGTAAGCGCTGCCTTCAAGACTTTGATTTTCTCTTTCACTTTTTCAAGTTGAGTGCTCTCCCAGTCATGAAATGCCATGCATGTAAATGTTTCGCAAACTGCATCATTATTTCGAAGAAGAGACTCAAAAGTGTAAAAGTGAGTGCAAAACCTAGTCTCCGCTGGAAGCTTTAACATAACTAACATGCGAGGTCGAAAAATATCTAACACTCTCTATCTCTTGAGCATGAATCTCACAAGCTGGCGAGCAGTGTCGACGATTGAGGCAAACCATTTGGTATCATCACTTTTATACCAATCTTTTAATACAAGATTCAAACTATGAGTATTACAGCCTACCAGAAAAGCATGTGGATATTGTCGCTGTAGGATTTTGGATGCATTCTTGCAATTCTTTACATTGTCCATGACGACTTGGACTACATTTTTGGCACCCACTTCCTCTATCACACAGAGCCAATGACTTGAGCAATGTAAGCCCCAGTTTTGATTGAACCAGCAGAATCCTAGGATGAAAGTCTCACCTCTAGGTGAAATAACCATTATATTAATTAATGGTTTTCTTTGTACATTAGACCATCCATCACTTACTATACTACATCCAGAAAGCTCTATATTGCTAAGAATTATTCTTTGTACACGTTCTTTTACTTGTGCATAACATTTCTCTAATAGATCATTTTGCATAGCATGGTACGTAGGCGGTGAAAACCCTGGTCCAAACTCACCAATTTTCTTCCATGCTCTCTTTCAATGCTCACTGTCCACCATCATCATAGCACTCACAGAAAAGTAAATCGCTTCAGCAAGGGCGAGTTGTGCATCATCGAGCTGACCTTGACATAGGCTTTCTTGCAATGAAGTTTGACGCATGGGTATATTTCCTACGTCAAAGTTTTGCTTGCAGGAAGATGCATTGGGTAGATTACTTTCTGGTTGCACATTGATGTTCGGAGTACAAGCAGGTGATGTAGCGGGAGTTTGATGATTAGAACAACAGTCTTCTTGCTGCCTTGATACATTAACGGTAGGAGTGTCATGTTTTCTTGAATCTTTCTTTTGAATTTCTTCTAGGCCACTACAGGTGCAGAGGGGTGGGTACATGACTTTTTCTTCGGTCCGCCTAAAAAGTGTTCTCTTAGTCGAGGCACCCCACCTGATTTTACTGCATGGCATAGCTTACACTTCCAATCTATGAATCGATCACCAACGTTAATTGCATATTGCCACTCTATCCCAGGTGCCTTTTTTTTCCTACTATTTGGAATTTGGACTCTATTGGAGATATCACTGGATCCAACATTGTCCTCCATCTCAACAAATAACCTATTCAAACAACCATATAACAATGAATACACAAATGAAAAAACAACAAAGTCACTCATGTATTACAAAACATACATTAGCAGACAAACTACTTCGAAACTATCTTGACAAATACAAAAGATCATCACATAACACAAAACTACTTCGAAACTATCTTGCAAGGTCTGACTACAAAACTACTTCGAAACTATCATGCACATTGCACCCCCAATGAAGGATGCCTTTTGTACCCAATTAAGGATACTTTACACAATCAAAGATCTATGCTTGCTCAGTACTCTAGTATAGGACAATAGACCTTCTCTAACATTCACAAAGAAAATCAAAGATCTATGCTTGCCCAATACTCTAGTATAGGACAATAGACCCTTGTCTACTCTAAACTATATCAAGTATCAAGAACCAATACAAGCCCCTAAGTAGGACTCTTGGCTCCATCAAACCATTCATAAAGCAGAATGAGGTAGATTACCTACGTAGCTCAAATGCAAAGCTGAATGACTCCAAATTTATCCCTAAATCTCTGCAAGTATTAGCTATGAACCACACCCTGCCCCCAATTCAAAGAACTAAGGACGAGTGGCTCAATAGCCTTAGGAGTGCCTACAAGGAAAGACGACAGCCCCCACGATAAGGACGTTCTTCCCAAGAGGACACTTCTAGCAACTCGAGAGCTCTACAAGTACTTTGAGGAGAGATATCACGCCCCCAAAACAAGGACTATCTCCCCAAAAGTTCCACGATGGGTGTCGGGCAGTGTTTATAAACAGAATAGAACCCCGTCGGTGTTCTTTGGTTTTCCCGGCGGGCCCGCCGGGAAAACAAGAAGCCCGGAGGTGTTACGGGACTAGTGGGTTCAATGTGATCACAAGTTTTAATATGTTAACAACAGGTTTTGTTAACGTGATCACGAAATTGTGAAGACGTTAATGAAATCCCCGCATGGCATAAGCATGGGCATGTTGTTGGACAAACCCATAAGCATGGGCATGTTGTGATGGTATGTGTGTAGACCATGGATTGTATACACTAGGCGACACACCCGCATATAGCACCAATCTCTCCACCGTGCCTACAGTACATGCAATGTCCCCGAGCTAATTCTATCATTTCAGCTCACAAATGAGCCCCGAGCAAAGGGCTATTAATCAAGCCTACTTTAGGGGAGGTGCTGGCACTTCTACACAATTATCTTACAACCCACCACCACCACATAGGCCATGCCCTCAGACACTCCACGGCACATCACACAAACCCCATCCATGGCTCGCTCCGATTACTTGGTGTCGTAGAAGATGGGATCTCTCGATGGGTTGTTACCACGGTGGTGACTCCACATACGCTTCTTTCCCTGAGCGTCGTGAGCACCCACCTAATGCGAGTTGTGAGGGGACATCACGCTCATTCCCATCGTGCCAATTCGACACCACAAACCCCTCTACCCCCAATCCGGCTCGTTCTCGATATACCAAACAAGTAATGGATGGAAATGTATGATGTTGGCAATGAGATGAAGTCTCAAATCTGCGAGTTATGCCAGATAGCCTTTGCCCACGACTGTGCATGACTACATGGCATAAACTTGATAGCACAAAAGATGGCACAAGTCGTGAATCAAATCAAGAGTGAGTTTATGCCAGCACCAAGTAGTGAAGAGGTCCATCTTAGATGGATTGAAGATCACATAGTGAACCTCATGAAGCACTAGCTTAACGACATCACACACAAGGTAAATAGAGGGGGACAAAAGCCTTGGAATTGTACACAAGAGATTTGGGAAGAGGAGTGTAGAAAGCACAATGCAATTACCGAAAGGTGTAAGCATCAAGAGGAGGACACAATGAAGCAAATGGAGATCATAGGGAGATCCCATCTTGGAAGTGTTGGCTGGGATGCTTTCCACAGATACTTTGTAAGTGTTGATAGTACCATCACTCACTTTTGTTTGGCATAATAGGCATTTCATTTTTGTTAATACTTAAGTATTCATTCTTCATGCTTCCAGCAAAGAGGGGTCCGTCTTGCAGCGAGTAATGTGGAGGAAAGGTGCACCCTAATGCACGGGACGTATGCACTCCTTGAACAACTTGAGTGAGAGGGCATCAACGTGAACTAGATGGATGTGGTGAATATGGTAAATCTCTACATTTTTCACCCATCAAATAGTTTTTTCCTCGCTTGTCATTTTTGAGTTTTTGCCTTATTATACTCTTTTGCAGGGACTAGTGCCAAACCTTGAGGGCAACGACGATGATTAGGTTCAGCCTTATGTCCAAGGCACTATGTATAGGAGTTGGGCCTCTAAATACATTTTTGTTAGCTCTATGTATAAGCATATTTTTTGTATATATTGTTGTCATCTCTATGAGCTATGTAACTTCTTCTGCTTAATAGAAATTTAAGTTTTGTGAGCTTTGGGTAGAGAACAGGGAAGTACTCTTTAAAGTTGGTTGTTGCCCCCCTGACAGAAACAAGAAGAAGAGAAAAGATCTTGTGTGTAAAGAAATGTAATGTCACAAGTTTCTTCTATTGTTGAAGACCAAGCTCAAGTTTTTTATCACACACAACTACCTTGCATGTTGGCAAGGTCTACAATTCAAGGAGTGTATTCTAAAGTTCCCTACTAAAGTGATTGTGTCGGTAGTGGACTTTGTAGAGAACTACACCTTTGAGGAGTATGCACTAGCATTCTACACATGTGAAAATATTGGTCCACATCGGTAGTGGACTTTGTAGAGAACTACACCTTTGAGGAGTATGCACTAGCATTCTACACATGTGAAAATATTGGTCCACATCTCTTATCACCAACAAGGTGAAGTTATTAAACTTACCACTTCTACATTTCAGACAATAGAGTCCATGGCACACTCTTTGTTTTCTGCATTGTTTCTTACTACATGATAAGTGGCTTATACAAGAATAGGGGATTACGCCCAAATGACATTAGGTGTGGTCATATGGCGTTGCCTCACAGTTCAAGGCTTGTAGACCCTTTCTTTTTCTTCGTTACAAGGTATGCTAGAATGACAGGCAGGAGATGATGTGGAACTTTGTGAAAAGTGGTCACGGCATGTGAGAGCATGATGGGGCAGGTGCTATTGTAAAAATAACATTGACACATGAACAATTAAAGAAAGATGGCACAACTCTAAAGTGCATAGGAGATGTAGTGTCCTTGTTAGAGAGGCCAACTTTTCTCAAGGAGCTCAAGCATCCTATCCTTCCAAGGAAAGGGAAGTTGCTCGTGTGTTTTGGGAGATCAAAGTAGGGGATGTGAATAGGAAGGTTAAGTGGACTGTGAAGCTATTCCATATTCATGTTCACTACACGTTGTTCATATGGTGACAACCCATGTGATTTTATAGGTCTTGCAACCAGACAACTTTTGTGCTTTTGTGGTAGATGCATGCATGGGCGGTGGTAAAAATGTGGCAACAAACATGTGAAACCTTGGGATTATCACAATCTAGTGCCCTTAAGTAATTCAAGTGATGCTATAAATGATGAAGAAACTTACAAAGATCATCATGATGTTTAAGTGCACATTTGTGTTTTGGGGATAATTTGCAGTAAACGGTGAGGCTGACAATGAGAAAGATAATGATTTTTACTTGGTCAGGTGCATTGCAATCAAAGAGAAAGCAACAGACACATATGTTAATGAATGGGGAAATGAAACTACAAAGGAGTCCTATAACATCAAGGGTTTGTTATATAAACACATGGATTCCTTATCCTTTAAACTCCTAAGTAATGCCCCTATAGTTGTAATACTTTCACATCTTCTCAAATGTATAAAGATACCAATGGAAGAAGGCAAATATGTACAATCACTTCAAAAACCTACGAATTGATTTACAATAGTATACCATTTGGTATTTGACATGTAATACTACTTTCTATCAAGATGTGTTCTTTCTTCCTGATTTTTGCACTCCTAGCTTTATTGTTGTATCTTTGTTGCTAGTAACACCTGTAAACACCTGCTAACTACTAATTAGCAGTCTAGAGATGAGGGAGACTATTAATTAATACCTTTTAGGGTTGAATAAGCATACACTTGAAATATAGTTGGTCGAATTATAGTTGTCACTAGTAGAGTGCTAATTAACACCTACTATTGAAATAGGACAGGTTGCTAATTAACATCAGCTGAAATAATGTGGGCTACTAATTAACACCTAATAAAATAATGTGGGCTACTAATTAACACCTAATAAAATAATGCGGGCTACTAATTAACACCTATTGAAATAATGTAGGCTGCTAATTAACACCTGTTGAAATAATACAGGTTGCTAATTAACATGTGTTGATATAAGGTAGATTGGTAACTAGCTTATCGGGATATAAGATAGACTGTTAATTACTATCTATTAGGGTTGACTAAGAATTTTAACACATGTTAGCCCTGATTAAACACTTGTAATCTCCTAATTAACACCTATGTATATAAGGCATACTACTTATTAACACCTATTTTGTAATAAGGCAGATTGCTAAATAACACTAGGAAAATTGTTAATTAACATTTGTGAACCCTATTAAAACACTTGAAAATTACTACTTAACATCTATTTTATTTATATATGGTATACTACTAATTAACACCCACTTTGTCTTATTTTGTCTGGCTTTCCGGCCCCAATAGTAAAAAAACTCCAAAGAAGACACGAAAGAAAGCTAGGAACAAACACATCAATTCTCAATCTCCTATCTTAAACCATGTGTTAAAGAGTAAAAGAAAACATTTTGTTAGAATTTTCATTAGAAGGAGCTTTTACACAGGCACAATTTAGCCTAGTGCCCATGCACGATACCTGTAATATATACACACAAGCTTTGTATATAGTATACACATTTATCAAGAATAGGTACAAAAAATCTCAAGCATCTTCACTAACCCTCGTTGTCTATAGCAATCTAGGTACATTTCTAGATGGGTGGACCATGGTGGATACAAGCATGACCCATGGTGTGACCCATCGCATGGATCCTCCTAAAATCAACATGAACCTTCCCTGGCCTCCTCTTCTTTTTCACACTAGTTATTGATCCAAATAGCCTCTATTCCAAGTGTTCAATAATGCCAAATCAAATGAGTAAGAAAAGCTACCTAGCTCCATTATAGCTATGGGCAAAGTCCACTACCATGCATCAACATCTCACGGCCTTGACTGCCCAAGTAAAGGGATGTCAAGTAAATTTCAAGAAAGGCTTTATTAAGGGTTAAAAAAACAATTAAGTTGAATAAGTATTCAAGATTAGAGTACATACATGGACACACCTTTTGCCCATTGTCCATGCATGTCACTTGTATATCTATTCTCACATCTTGCACCTCACGACACGTAGCCTGTCATACACCTGCATAGCTATATCGTGGCCCCTATATGACCCAACCACCATCTATCCCTCGTAATATCATTAAATGGTGGAGGTCCTCACACTAATTTTGCCAATTAAAAGATGTCGGTCACTTCTACCAATTGTATGAATTTGAAGGGCTGCCACAACATAAGGAGGCTTGACATTAAAAGCTTCTACATCTCATATTGCTTTTTTGTCACCTCGATAAGCTACTTACTTGCCAAGATTACCCAATGCTTATCACCAATATGCCTTGCATCTAGCTACAAACTGGTCCCAAACCTTGCACGCAAACTTCATGGCGTATCTTAGATCATCCACCTCCAACCCTCGACAATCCACTGCACCTACACCACTGGCATGGGTGATCTAAGGAGACGATCACAATTAGGATGAGAGGGATGTAAGCCGCTTCATATGCTAACATAATTTCACCCGCTTGACCTATCGTCAGGCAATTTCATCTTACCCACTTAAACAGTCACTTACCTTTTACAAGACACCAGTGGACTTATAAAGTAACATACTATGAGCTTAATGCCAAATAAGGAAGTCACTAACTTTATGTACATACTTTCTTCTGACTAAAACTAGTAACCTAGTACTATTTTTAACTTTTAGCTAACCTAGTGTGAACACGAGTCACTTGTACATAAGTCAATTTTGACGATAAGCAATACACATTCATTCCTTGAATCCTTGGTAGGTATAGCATAAGGTCCTAATTTCAAGGACACCATGGCTAAGAGATACACTACCTCTGGATCCAACTCGATAGGATTTTAATATTTCACACCCCCTTGTCTTGGCTAGAAGATGCTCGTCTCTCTCTCTCTCTCTCTCTCTCTCTCTCTCTCTCTCTATATATATATATATATATATATATATATATATTAAATGTATGTGACTAGTGAACATTATATACGATACTACTACATGATATTTCCTTGAAAAAGGATTGGTTGGTCTCTCGACTGGGGATGCAGCCGAGCTGCTTTTGCCTCAAACTATGCTAATCCTCGCAATAGATAATCATTTAAGCCACTTGATGATTAAATGGTTTAATTGAAATTTAAAAATAGTGATTTTAAAAAACAGGCACAAATGCAATCATGAATCAGACTGACCGCTTGCGCCATTTGGCTATAAAAGGAGAACGTCATCGACACTAACTTCTTCAAACAACGCTTTCATCCATTACAAGCCGATCTTCAAGACTCAAGGTGGCAGTGCTCATTGCAGTCATGGCGATGATCTTCAAGGCGATAGTGCTAATCGCACTCATGGCGCTGTGTTGTCTCGTCGCGTGCTCATCAGCGACGCAAGGTATGTACTCATTACGACTAGCCGGGGTAGTACTTCGCTGTGATCATCTCGGTTTCGCTTATAATTGTACTGTGAATGGCTGTAGCTGCAGGAGGCCGCCGCTTTAAGCAGGAAGTAGATGAATCGACTCCTACCGGCACCGGCTGGAACAACAGCTGCAGCTGCAGCGGCCAAGCCGGCTCGTGCGACAAGTCCAGCATCCGTGCCGTGGCGAGCCCATCCACATTGGACCCTCCGTCCTCTGGTATCTCCGTGCTGGAGCTGAGCAATGAGTGTGGGCTATGCACCGCCACCCGCATCCTGGCCGACTGCCACATGCAGGAGGGCATCGCTCAACCCCTTCCTTGTGAACCGCTTAACGAGACGCTGCCGCCCGGCCCTCTCCACCCCAACCAGACGCTCAGCTTGCCCTACAACGGCCCCGCTGGTGCCTGGCCTATCTTGGCCGTTAACTTTGAATGCGCCACTGAGTGATGCAGGCCATCCTCCATCAGTTTGTGTATCGTGTTTTGATTGAAGGGCTTCATGATCCTCATTAGTAGCTGGATTGTGTATGCTGTACTTTTGATTAGGAATGAAATTTGAAGGGCTTCACGATCCTCATTATACATGAGAGAGAGAGAGAGAGAGAGAGAGAGAGAGAGAGAGAGAGAGAGAGAGAGAGAAGCATTGATTTTTCATAATGCCCTTCGTGCAAATGTGACCATGAATTTGATCTCTCGTATTGATATTCGTCGTATCATGCTCAAAATCTTGTTCATTAACTCTAGTAAGGTCATTCTCCATCAGTATGTGTTTTTTGTTTTTTGAGCCGAGGTCAGAAGCAAGCACGCTCGTTTTAAGACTCGAATAGGGAAACGATTTTGTCATTAGCTTCGTCGTCTCTGTCGTATAGATGGTTTTTCTACTTCCTTAAGGCATGACCCCGGAAGACCCAAGAACTGGGCATGACTGCTGCGACCAAGAACTCCCGAAGGAACCTCGGTAGCATCATGATTTGATCAAAATTATAACAAATCAAACTTAAAGGGCTTTTTGTGTTCCTCCCCATATGAGAATGACGTGAAAGGCTGTGCATACGTTTATATATGAGAGAGAGAGAGAGAGAGAGAGAGAGAGAGAGAGAGAGAGAGAGAGAGAGAGAGAGAGAGAGAGAGAGAGAGAGAGAGAGTTGTTTATGATTGTGATATGGACACATCATAGCCATATAGTTGATGATGATGATGATGATTGGACACCACGTCATTGCCATATGGGTTGATCGAGAGACTCATAGGAAGAATAAAGGAAATGATTAGGAGAAAATCAAGGGAAATGTTGCACGAGATGCTATGCTTTCACTTGGAGCATGTGCTTGAAATTCACTTTCTGCAATATCAAGTAGATACTTGGTTTGTTCTTACTATCATTGTGTTCTTTTATATGTGATAACGTCGTCATTTTTCAACTTCTAAATTAATCACGAGGCAATTGCTGTCCTACTTAGATACAAGTTTTCACTATTTATGCAAGATCTTACTAGCCATGCCCAATCTATTATGTTAACTCAGATAATGACGTCCATATGCAAAAACATCCTTAGCTACATTGAAAGTCTCTCTTACTTTCGCTTTATTTTGGCTGGGAAACAGTATAATGTGAACATATTCACTTTGAACATTTATCGATTGTTATATTGATAGTTTTTATATGCTGAAATATTCTGCTCAATAATGAGTTAGAATGGTCGTATGATTTTGAGTCAAAACATCTAAAAGCTTTGGCAAAGCATGCACTCTATCACGACACGAAATTGTAACGGTTGTAGTTATGCATAGAATGCAATGGTTTGATATAATTGTAATGAGTGTTGCATTAAAATAATCCTAATGAGAAAGAAAAATGAGAATTGATGGGCACTGCTATACTAAGTGCCACAGAAGGACACTAATAGTGTCACATAGGGACACTAATAGTGCCACATAAGGACACTAATAGTGTCACATAGGGACACTAATAGCAGCATGAGAATTTTGAAATCTAGAGTGCAAAAGTGTGGCTCATTTAAAAAAAACATGGGTTCTTTTCTCCCTTGCTTTCTTGTTCCTAGTCCCTTTCCTCTTCCTTGCATCCTCTCCTATTTTGGTTTTTACAAACAAGCATAGAGGGGAATGGAGAGCTCATGATCATCATCAACTGGATGGTGTGAGATTTGGGATTGATGCTTGTTGAGGTGGATGATACCTTGGTTGATTTTCAAGGGCTAAAATGCAATGAAATGGGGGCGTCAATTTGTGTATGGAATGAAATTATTGATGCAAACCCATCTAAGACAATTTGGTGTGGTGAGGGTTCATCCACCACCAGTGGCTCTCAAGTGCTACACCCCCGCCACATCAAAAAGGAGACCCCAATCATCATATAGGAGGTCCCTATAGCTTTAAGTGATAGATTATTGGACCAGGGCAGGTGCTATTCAATGCTTTGTTTATTTGTTTCTTTTATTTTTTATTGAAACACTTACTACTGTAAACCAATCACATTAGCATATATATCCAACCGACCTTAGAGATAGACATGTCATACATATATGGTATTAAAATTCCATACTTGAACAACAAGAGAAATGGGCTTGAATAAAGTTTGGAATGGGGAATGGTCGAATGGCATCAAATTTTGATCATGCGTGTTTACAAATATAAAGATATGGATATATCCATGATGTCATGCATTATAGAACTATAAAGTTAAGAATGCGATAATGGTTGGATGGGGTGTAACCTTGATTGTGCAAGTCTTAAAAAAAGAACTATAAAGTTAAGAATGGGATAATGGTTGGATGGGGTGAAACCTTTATGGTGTGTGTCTTAAAAAAGGAGATATGGAGAGATCCATGCTCTCATGCATTAGAGAACTCTATTCTCTCATGTATTAGAGATCTCTTATGCATCTAACATAGCTCTCTATTCATACTCTATTTATAGAGAGTCTATGCATTTGAGAGCATATGCATTTATTAGAGATCTCTCATGCATACAGTTAATCTCTATATATACATTAGAGAGCTCTCATGCAAAAGAGAGAATTCATGCATACAGTTAATCTCTATATATACATTAGAGAGCTCTCATGCAAAAGAGAGAATTCATGCATAGAGATTCTATGCATTGGAGAGGTTATACATGCATTATAGATAAATCATGCATTAAATAGCTCTCGTGCACAAAGAGTTTATGATTTAGAGAGCTTACAAACCTATCTAATGCATGCATTAAAGAGCTCTTTGTAAGAGATAGCAAATTTCTTATACATGTGTATTAGATATCTTTCATGCATTAGAGAGCTAATGCACCTCTCTA
Organism: Cibotium barometz; assembly: GCF_041138505.1. Lineage (NCBI taxonomy): Eukaryota > Viridiplantae > Streptophyta > Polypodiopsida > Cyatheales > Cibotiaceae > Cibotium > Cibotium barometz. The sequence goes on along the minus strand of NC_141049.1, from coordinate 30,782,345 downwards.
ATGCATGTATTACATATTTCTTGCATTAAAGAGCTGGTGAGCCTCTCTACTATATTAACTATATAAATATCATGCATGCATGAGAGATCTATGCATGCACCCGAGATACTATGCATATATCTCTCTATGCATTGTATGGCTATATGCATTAGAGAGATCTATGCAAGAGAGAGCTTGTTCTCTTATGTATGCATTGGAGAGCTCTCATACATAGAGAGTGGATGCATTAGAGAGCTAATGCACCTCTCTAATGCATGTATTACATATCTCTCATGCATTAAAGTGCTGATTAGCCTCTCTACTATATTAACTAGATAAATATCATGCATGCATGAGAGAGATCTATGCATGCAACTGTGATACTATGCATATAAGATATCTCTCTATGCATGAAAAGAGAGCTCTCTATGCATTGTAATGGTTGTATGCATTAAAGAGCTCTATGTATCCATGCAAGAGTTTTGTATTAGAGAGATCTATGTATGCATGCAAGAGAGATTCCTATGTATTAAATAGTTCTATGTATGCATTCAAGAGAAGGAAATAGAGAGATCTAATAGATTAAGAGCTATATGTATGCATGTAACTATGTATGCATGCAAGAGAGATTCCTATGTATCAGAGAGATCTATGTATGCATGTAAGAGAGCATATCCATGTTTATACTAGACACATCCATGTTCATTTTCTAGAACTAGTAGTGAAACCTGCTCACCTTGAGGTAACACTCCCCTAAAGAGGCCACCTAGCCATGTGACCCACAACCTTAGACACTGCAGGTAGAAATAAGGTTGTCTTGGGAGATGTGGACCTCATTAGGCAAAGGAAAACCCTCGCACCGTTCGTAGCTACCATCACCTCACTAAAAAATTCCCAATCCATAATTATGGATTGTTTTTGAAGTTGAATTTACGTTAAAACTAAACCTATGTTTTGCAAATTTTATATCACCCTTACATAGGTACTACAAAAGAGAGCATCATACTTGAGAGGGGATGGATTTTAGCAAGTGATAATGTAGCTAGGTCGTAGAAAAGAACTGTAACACTTGAGTTTCCCCATGGGATGGTTATTGTACCTTTGGTGGACAAGGAAACACGAACCTTACAATATCCCAAGCCTTGTTGAATTTTACGACATCACCTTAGGTATCCCTGAACATTCAATACTCCTCTAGCCTCGCAGCATTGATTGGTTTGAATACACACTCAAACCCCTAAAATTCAATATTCCTCTCACCTTAGTGCATTAACTACATCCTCAAACCATTATGGAGAGCCAAAATGTCTTTTGGGAAACATGATGAGCACCCCCTAAATGACAACCCCAAGATACTTTTACGGAGGTCACTAGTGACCAAGAAGGAGTTGATACCTAACCTCCTTGCTGGTAAACACGATGACCACCCCCTAAACGAAAACCCCAAGATCCTTTCAAGGAGGTCAATAAGGAGTGGATACATAAGAGTACCCTAGCTATTTAAGGTAGGTATAACATGCCAAAGCAATTACCTAGAAGCCAAAGCCACTGTTTAGCTAAAAGCCAAACCTTAAGTGGAGGTTTTTCAAGCAGGAACCACAAGAAGTAGAGTTTTACCCACATATTGAGCGCCATTGGATCCCCTTCTAAATGTTAGAATCTCAAGGCTTCTATGATAAAAACCCTTCTATTTGGGTCCTATAAACCTCGCGGTCTATACCTCGATCTCCAAAGTTAAAGAGAGCCAAGCAGTGGTCTCAAACCCCAATTTGTGTCAAGCGTCGGACACTTTCTTGGGTCCCAAATAGGCTATTTTAAGTGCAAGCATTCTACAAAGGGATTCTTGGGTCCCAAATAGGCTATTTTAAGTGCAAGGAATCTACAAAGGGAACCCTTACATTTGGGTTTTGAAGTCAAGAAAACCTACATCACAAGCCTCTACAACCACACCATCAATTGCCAAACTAAACCTGGAGCTCGAGGGGTTCACCTAAAAATATGTAAGTGTAGCATGTGAGTTCATCAGCAGGAGGGGTATATTAATTCAAAAAAGTTACAAAATTAAATTTATAGGCGGGTTTTTTAAACCAATTTTGAAAAAAACCCATAATTTTATGAAGGAAAATGGGTCATTTTAAGTGTAAGGGATTTTTTAAATACATAAAAATTGTTAAAGGTGAACCCCCTAAGAGATGGAGTGGGAGCAGGTCATCCTCCATCAGTTTCTGTATCGTGTTTTAATTGAAGGGCTTCACGATTCTCATTAGGATTGTGTATCCTGTACTTTTGAGTAGGAATGAAATTTTAAGGGCTTCGTGATCCTCACTATACAGGAGAGAGAGGGAGAGAGAGAGAGAAAGAGAGAGAGGGATAGAGAGAGAGAGAGAGAGAGAGAGAGAGAGAGAGAGAGAGAGAGAGAGAGAGAGGAGGGTAAGGGAGAGGGAGAGGAAGCATGATATATCAAAACAAGAAGCGACAAATGATCAAATGCATCATTGATTTTTTTTAATGCCCTTCATGTAAATGTGACCATGAATTTGATCATTTGTCGCTTCTTGTTTTGATATATCATGCTTCCTCTCCCTCTCCCTTACCCTCCTCTCTCTCTCTCTCTCTCTCTCTCTCTCTCTCTCTTTCTCTCTCTCTCTCTCTCTCTTAATGCACAAACAAATTGTTCAACTATCTCTGTCAAACGATGCGCACTTGACATGAAATTTGAATGTATATGTAAACATATTTATGTTGCAAATATGTATACAACTGATAGATTCAAGGGCAAATTATCCAAATCCAAACAACCTGCATCCATCTTTTCATAGAGTGTATTAGTAAAAGCTCCACAAACCTAAAAATATGTTGCCTTCATAAGTGTTGTTAGAGATGAAACAAATTATCATGTAGTGTTTGCAGTCAAAGTTCAAGGAGACAAAAACCCTAATGTATTGTGAGGCACCGCATTTAAATTAAAAAAAAAAAGGGGCCGTAAAGAAGGGAATGTGCCCCACTTCAGTAAAATGTAAGCGTGAAAGTATGCTAAAAACTCAGACAAGAGATACACCACCGAGAAAACTTACTAAAGAGGAGGTTAAAACATACAATGACTACATTGCACTTGTAGCTACAAGGTATAAGAAGAAGAAAATAAGAATGGAGCACAACAAATCCCTACCAGCAAAGGGCAGACCTAGTACCAAAAGGATTTCTTCTACAGAAAAGAGGAGAGGATCATTAGGCCACTCCTCTAGTGCAATTCTAATGTTTTCTCTCTCTTTTCCTTTGTTTTCACTTGTAGCTACATGCATAATTATGATTTAAATTCAGATGATAGAAAGAGAGGGAGATAGAGAGGGAGAGGGAGTGTGTGTGTGTGTGTGTGTGTGTGTGTGTGTGTGTGTTCGCGCGCGCGTGTGTGTGTGTGTGTTTGAGTTCTAGTTAGCTTTGATTATATTACTTCTATTAGAGTTTTATATGACAACAGGGCAACTGTAAATGTAAGAGAACTTTTGGGTGGTTTCAAGATAAGGGGCACCACTTTTGATAGTTGGGCGCCCTGAAGGTAGCTTGAAAACATACATCTTTATAACTTAAAGGTCCAATCTCTTGTGGTTATGTTTGGAATTTAGTGCCATGTTGTTTGGGACACATTATACATATATTGGGTATTCAAATAGCACCCCTTGATCAGAAATCCAATTCATTTTAGCGATTTTTTCATTGCACGAAAGTTTTGGCATTTGCATTTTTCCAACTTTCTTTATTGCAGTATATGTCACACATACAATGCTTAGTACTTCTGCATCCCAAGTCCAATGATCATCCCAATTTGTACATGAAAAGAACACATTGCATAAAGCTTAATTTGATTTACTGAGACTTTTTTTAGGTATTTAACTAATTTTTTATAATAATAAAAATTGTATGCTTTATATTGTAAAGCAAGATGTGATTTTCTATTCAAGATCTTGGCAAATGTGAAGCTCATCATTGAAGATCCAATGGTGACAAGTTAGATAAATATGTCTAGAATGTGGCCATATTATCAAATTGCAATTTTAACAGTTGAATTTCTTCCAATCTTCTGTAGGAAATTCACTCACTCTCTTAGAGGGCCTGTACAAGTTTAATAATTCTTTCTCCACTCGACCTCATTCTCCCACAATTCCTTCTCCACACTATTTTGAGCCCTTTTCCACTCCTCCATTACACCTTGCCCCCATGCAGTTGTCACTCCACCCTCAGGAACCACCCATGAGGTGGACACTCCTATCTTCGATGCCTCTCCACCTTTTGGCACGCCCTTCGTGTTTGGCACTTCTATAAGCTAAAGGAGAGAAATGTGATTTGTTGTGAATACCACATGTAGATTTCTTTTTTGAAAGATGCTTACAAGCAGATGCGGTCTTAATCCTTTGGGCTCCATGGTGCTTCATGTCCATGCAAGTGCATAATTTGTGCAGGTGGTGATACCAACAAGGGTTGTGCTTCATTGCATACTTTCACAAATTTGGGAGTCAGGTAATTTTCTTAAAACAGCTTAAGGAAGCCTTTCAAATAGCACGGGTGTCTAATGGGCACTTGCAAAGAGTGTGGTGTGAAAAAACTGGGTTGTTGTCCCCTTGACAGAAACAAGGAAGGAAAGAGTATTAATGTGAAGGTTTTTGAATACATGGAGACACTTGACAAGCCTGGAAACAAGAAGAAGAGAAACGATCTTGTGTAAAGAAATGCAATGTCACGAGTTTCTTCTATTGTTGAAGACCAAGCTCAAGTTCTTTATCACACACAACTACCTTGCAGGTTGGCAAGGTCTACAATTCAAGGAGTGTATTCCCAAGTTCTTTGCTAAGGTGATTGTGTCTGTAGTGTACTTTGCAGAGAACTACACCTTTAAGGAGTATGCACTAGCATTCTACACATGTAACAATATTGGTCCACATCTCTTACTATCACCAACAAGGTGAAGTCATTAAAACTTACGACTACAACATTTCTGGCAATAGAGTCCATGGCACACTCTTTGTTTTTTGCATTGTTTCTTATTGCATGAAACGTGTCTACAAGAACAAGGGATTACACTTAAATGATATTAGGTGTGGTCAGATGGCATTGCCTCACAGTTCAAGGCTTGTAGACCCTTTTTCTTCGTTACAAGGTAGGCTCGAATGACATGCATGGAGATGATGTGGAACTTCTTGGAAAGTGGTCACGACATATGAAAGCATGATGGGGCAAGTGCTATTGTAAAAATAACATTGACAATGAACTATTAAAGAAAGATGTCACAACTCTAAAGTGCATAGAAGATGTAGTGTCCTTGTTAGAGGCCAACTTGTCTCAAGGAGCTCAAGCATAGTATCCTTCAAAGGAAAGGGAAGTTGCTCGTGTGTTTTGGGAGAACAAAGTAGGGGATGTGAATAGGAAGGTTAAGTGGACTGTGAAGCTATTCCATATTCATGTTCACTGCAAGTTTTTCATGGTGAGTGACAACCCATGTGATTCTATAGGTCTTGGAACCAAACAATTTTTGTGCTTTTGTGGGACATGCATGCATGGGGCGATAGTACAAATGTGCCAACAAACATGTGCAACCTTGGGATTATTGCACTCTAAAGCCCTTAAGTAATTCAAGTGATGCTATAAATGATGAAGAAACTTACAAAACGGTCATCATGATGTTTTAAGTGCACATTTGTGTTTTGGGGATAATTTTACAGTAAACGCTGAGGCTGACAATGAGAAAGGTGTTGATTTTTACTCGGTCAGGTGCATTGCAATCAAAGAGAAAGAAGACATATGTTAATGAATGGGAAAATGAAATTGCAAAGGATTCCTATAACATCAAGGCTTTGTTATATAAACACATGGATTCCTCATCCTTTAAATTCCTAAGCAATGCCCCTACAGTTGTAATACTTTCACATCTTCTTAAATGTATCAAGATACCAATGGAAGAAGACAAATATGTACAATCACTTCAAAAACCTATGAATCGATTTACAATAGTATACCATTTGGTATTTGACATGTAATACTACTTTCTATCAAGATGTGTTCTTTCTTGCTGATTTTTCAACTCCTACCTTTATTGTTGTATCTTTGTTCCTCTAGTAACACCTGTAAACACCTGCTAACTACTAATTAGCATTCTAGATATGAGGGAGACTATTAATTAATACCTTTTAGGGTTGACTAAGCAAACACTTGAATTATAGTTGGTCGAATTATAGTTGCCACTAGCAGAGTGTTAATTAACACCTACTGTTGAAATAGGACAGGTTGCTAATTAACATGAGCCAAAAAAATGTGGGCTGCTAATTTACACCTATTAAAATAATGCGGGCTACTAATTAACGCCTATTGAAATAATGTAGGCTGCTAATCAACACCTATTGAAATAATACAGGTTCCTAATTAACACCTGTGTTGATATAAGGCAAACTGGTAACTAGCTTATCTAGATAGAAGATAGACTAACAATTACTATCTATTAGGGCTGACTAAGAATTTTAACACATGTTAGACTTGAGTAAACACTTGTAGTTTACTGATTAACACCTATGTATATAAGTCATACTACTTATTAACACCTATTTTAATAAGGGAGACTACTAACTAATACTAAGAAAACTATTAATTAACATTTGTGAACCCTATGAAAACACAAAAATTATTCATTAACATTTGTTTATATATGGTATACTACTAAGTAACACCTTCTTTGTCTCTTTTGGTTGCTCACTTTGTCTCATTTTGTTTGGCTTTCCGCCCCTAATAGTAAAAAACTCCAAAGAAGACATGAAAGAAAGCTAAAAATAAAGAAAAAATGATACCAGGAAATAATGAAGATAAACAAGAAGGTGACCACAAGTAATAAAACCACCCCGCAATAAGTAGTAGCTCATAAGAGGCTAAACCACAATAGTTGGGCACAAAAAAAATGACAGGCCCAAAGAGGTCTCAACAAACACAAAGAAACCACTGGAAAAGGGAAAGAGAAAGCATCCAACAAGGGTGCACCCAACTGGCAATTGGAGACCACTAACAAAGGGAAACAGAAAAAAAGTACTTAGAGAGGCTCAACCAACCATGGCAATGAGCAAGCACCTAACAATTGGCATAAGACCAAGATAAAAAAAGTATATTGAGCAAGGAAGTAGAAAAGCAAAATAAACCCACAAGGCACCACATGCAAGAAGAACCCACAAAGCACAAAAACACCTGCAAAGCGCAATAACCATTGTCGTGAAGGGCATCTATGATTTTGTCCATGTCATGTTCCAGAACTTGATCTGAGTTCGTCAAAGCTTGCTTGGGTTCCAATCCCATCAAGGATGCCTCTTCCCTTGCTCTTTTGCTTTGCTCAGGTTGGATGTCCACATGATCAACCAGTACATTGTTGTCTAGGCGAACATTGAGGCCAATAAGTAGATGTTGCAAGTGCTCCACTAGAAATACACCCAATTTTTTGGAATGCTTGTTGCAAATTCTTTGACGTCAGGTGACTTGGTACTTGCAACAACTACATGGGCACAATGTTTTCTCCTCACAATTGACAAAATTTGAAAGGTTCATAGCACTCATGGGCTCCATGTATGTTGAATATGCACGTGTATTTGGGTTTAAATGAGGGGGAGGTGGAGCTTCTTTTCTAGTTCATGCATGGCCTATTCGGTATATTCTAATTTTTTATGGAAAGGTGTTGGGCTGCCAAAAATTTTAAAATTTCAATGAGAATTTGCATAAAAAAGTGAACTAAAAGCGAGCGTTGAAATAACCATCAAAACAAGCATCGAAAACAGATTTATCGACCCTTATTTCGACTTTTGTATCAACGTGTATTGGAAATTTTTAATAGAACCATGGTGCCTCACTATAAGCATTTTCAAAAACTTGTGCAGGTTCACCTCTCTCCCCAAATTTTTGGAGGTTATCTCCTTTCACCTCCCATACCTAAACCCTAAACCTAAGCACTTCCCCCATTCCTTTCTTGCCTCAGATGTTCTTGTATGTGTGGTGCTAACATTTTTTATTTTTTATTTTTTTAGGCTCAAGAGGTGCACTACTAATAAGAAACCTTACGTATCATGTGCGTTTAAGGGGTATTTAAAAAACTCCTTACCTGTGAATTTTTCATGATTAAAATGACCCCTTTTTCTTTATGGACTTATGGGTTTGTTTTTTTTCCAAAATTGAATTAAAAAACCCCTTTTGTAAATGTATTTCTATAAATTTACCTTAAAATTTTGAATTAAAGAAACCCTTCGTGTGAACTCACGTGCTATAATTACATATTTTTAGGTGAACCCCTCGAGTTTGCAGGTTCTATTCTTTCTCCCAAATTTTTGTAATTTTTCTTCTCTCACATCTCACCTTACCCATCCCTAAACCCTAAACTCTTCCCCCATTCTTTTCTTGCTTCAAATTTTTTGTATGTGTGTGGGCTAGCGCATGCTGTGTTTTTTATTTATTTTACGGCTTCTAATTGGCCTCATGTTGCACCTTTGAGATTCCAGGTAGCCCTTCTCCTTTTCTCTTGTTTTTGATTTATTATTTGCCCTGCTTTTGATTATATGTGTGGTGTGGTGTGGGGTGTGTGTAGTTTTCAAAAGTAGCTAATATGTTGTGTTTTATCTCCGCTAAGTGCCCTAATCTCATTGTCTTTGTTTTTTTTTAAAAGTATCTTCTTGCTTTTGATGTTGTCCATGTCATGGCATCAATGATTTTATATTCACGTGATCACAAATTTCTTTTTTGTTAATAACATGTGTTAACATGTTATTAACATGTTAACATGTTCCCAAAAAAGCCGGTGGGAAGCTCCCTGATAACCGGATAAAATCTCGCCGGGGTTTTGCAATACTCGGCGGTCCCGCCGGGAAAAATAAAAACCCGACGGGTCCCGGCGGGGTCGTCATCTAGCCCGGCGGGCTATAATTTTCTATATATATGGGCCCGGGGGGCCCTTTGGGAGTTCATTGCTGACAGTATACACAGGTAATGAGACTTGTGTGTGTGTGTGTGTGTGTGTGTGTGGGTGTGTGTTCGTGCGGGCAGCCGCCCATTGTTGCAATACGCGACAGGATGTGGGTGGTCCGCCACACGAGGGATGTGTGTGTGGGTGTGTGTTCGTGCAGGCAGCCGCCCATTGTCGCAATGCGCGGCAGGATGTGGGTGGTCCGCCACACGAGGGGTGTGTTTGTGTAAGGCCATTCTTCGGAATGGTGCTTACCCTGGGGCACTTATGTTGGAATTAGGGTTGCAGGAATGCACACACAACTTCAAGAAGATGAGGAAGCTTGAGCACAACACAGTAGTGTATTATAAGTGCCAAAAATGAAAGATTACAAGCCCTAGAAGATAATGGGCGTATATACAATGCACGGGGGAAAAAACCTCCTAGTGAGGGAAAAAGTGCCCCGGCGGTCCTAAGTGTGTTCACACACATCACTACTATAATATGGTAACAAATCCCCCCTGGAGTGATGCGGTGAACAAGAGCTAGCACTCATGTATAGGGAAGTGTCTAGCTATGTGGACGAATCCACAAAAGGGAGTAAGCCCAAAGCTTTGCGAAAAGCTTCGAACTTCTCACGAGGCAGAGCCTTTGTGAAAAGGTCTGCAAGGTTATCCTGTGTTGGCACATAAGCCAAACTGATCTCTCCTGCAGAGAGTCTCTCCCTGACATAATGGTAGTGCACCTCAATGTGCTTCGTACGAGCATGGAACACTGGGTTCCGCGCAACTGCCAATGCGCTCTGACTGTCAGTGAAGATGGTGGTGGCAGATGGCTGCCCAACACCCAAATCAGCCATAAGGCGTCTGAGCCACACACACTCAACCGTAGCTGTGAAAGCTGCCCTGTACTCAGCTTCACAACTAGAAGTGGCCACAGTAGGCTGCTTCTTGCTCAACCATGATATGCATGAGCTTCCAAGCATGAAGCAAAAACCACTCGTGGACACGCGTGTGTCATAACAACCAGCCCAGTCAGAATCTGAAAAAACATGTAAATCTGGCGGCAATGATCCACCCTTGGGATAAAACAACCCAAGATGCCGAGTACCACTCAAATAGCGAAAGATACGCTTCACTGCCTGCCAATGCTTAATGCCTGGGCTATGCATAAATCTGCTCACCTGTGAGACTGCAAACTGAATGTCTGGCCTCGTAATGCATACATAAATGAGGCAACCAACAGCTGTCTGATAGAGTGTGACATCAAAGTGATCTCCAGCATCATGAAGACTCAACTTCAAACCTGTCTCCATTGGAGTAGCAATAGGCTTGCAGTCTTCAAGGCCAAATCTCCGCAACAATGTTTCAATATACTTTGTCTGACACAAAGCAATACCTCCATCACACTGCTTAAATTGTATCCCCAAATAATGATGCAAATGCCCCAAATCTGACATCTCAAAAGAGGCATTCAAATCAGCCTTAAAATCAGCAATATGACTCTCATTTGGTCCTGTGAGCAGCATGTCATCGACATAGAGAGCAATGATTAGATGTACACCATCCACACGTTTAACATACAAAGTGCTTTCTGTTGGACTATTCTGAAACCCATGTGCAGTCAAATATGCATGTATTTTTTCATACCAAGCTCGTGGAGCTTGCTTTAAACCATATAAAGCCTTTTTTAACCTGCACACTTTGTTTTCCTGCCCTCTTTGAACAAAACCACGAGGCTGTGATACATACACCTCCTCATGCAAATCTCCATTTAAGAACGCAGTCTTTATGTCCAGCTGATGTACATTCCAACCATTATGAGCTGCTAATGCACAGATGCTACGAACAGTGGTCATACGACATGTGGGAGCAAAAGTCTCATCAAAATCAATGCCCTTCTCTTGAGCATAACCTTTTGCAACAAGCCTAGCCTTATGGCGATCCACTGTGCCATCAGGCTTACGCTTCAATTTGTATACCCACTTAGTGCCAATGGCCTTCTTGCCAGGGGGCAAGTCACATAAAGACCATGTACCATTCTTCATAATAGCATCGTATTCTGCTTGCATAGCAGCCATCCAATTTTCTGAACTTTGTGCCTCATCAAATGAAACAGGCTCACTTTCATCGCACATACTAGAAACAGCCAATGCATAACAATCTGACGCATAAGAGGCACCATGAGAGCCAGAACGAGTGCGACTAGACAAAGGGGCATCCAACTTGCTGTCACGCAAAGTCTGCACCAGCCATCTAGGCATATATCTAGAGCCCTCAATCTCTTGTCTCTCATCCTCAAGTGCATCATGCACATCTGCATCAGATATAGGCTGATCTGTGCCATCATTTAAAACCTGCATAGGCTGAAAAACTGCCTCATGAGGTATTGCACTTGACTGTGCACCACTGAAAAGAGGCAACAATGTATCATAGACATCACGTGAGCTGATATCTGTCTCCTTAGTACATGAAACCAAGGGCTGAACTGCATCTTCCACAAATACAACATCACGGCTAACCAAAATGCGCTTTGTCTGTGGATGATACAAACGATAGCCTTTGCTCTCAGCACTATATCCAACAAAAATACATTTGACAGCTTTGTCATCCAATTTTCTGCGATGTTGCACAGGCACTAATGCATATGCCAGGCAACCAAAAACACGTAAATGGCCAACAGATGGCTTGCGGCCATGCCAAGCCTCATATGGAGTGACAACCTGTAATGCTTTGGTGGGACACCTGTTTAGTACATAAGTGGCACACATGACAGCCTCAAGCCAAAAACCATGTGGTAGACTTTGACTCTTAACCATACATCTTGCCATTTCCATGAGAGACCTGTTTTTTCTCTCAGCCACACCATTTTGCTGTGGTGTATACGGCACTGTACATTGGTGTTTTATCCCACGCTCAGCCAGAAATGCATTAAATTCTGAAGACATATACTCCCCCCCTCGATCTGAACGGAGGGTGCCCATCTTACTTTCTGACACATTTTCAGCCATAACCAAAAACTGTTTGAAGCACAAAAACACTTCGGACTTTGCCTTCAAAGGATATACCCATGCATGCCTGGTAAAATCATCAATGAAAGTCACGAAGTAAAGGTAGTTTCCAAATGATGGAGTTTGCATGGGACCACAAACATCACTGTGAACAAGCTGCAATCTGCGTTCAGCTCTCACTGATCCATCTTTGGGAAAGGAAGCACGCTGCATTTTACCCAATATGCAGCCCTCACAAACATGCTTGACAGGTGCCTCAAGCTTAGGCAAAGAAGACACCATTTCAGATTTCTGCAGGCGCAGCAAACTTGCAAAATTTAGATGACCAAAACGTGCATGCCACAGTTTTGCATTTGAAATAGCCTGCGTATCCATAATAGCACATGCTGAATCCTCTATACATTTGCCATCCATATTGAGCTTATACAGCCCTCGACATAGTGAACCAGATGCTACAATTATGTCACCACAAGAGAGATCATGAACAGTACATCTGTCATCCACAAATTTTACAACCAAACCTGTTTTGGCAAATGCGGAGACTGACAGCAGATTCTTTTTGATCCCTGGCACATACAATGCATCAAAAAGTGTAAAGGTGTTGCCATTTGCAACATTCAGCACAATCTGTCCAACTCCTTTAACGGGATAAGAGGAGTTATTGGCACAAGTGACAGTATTCCCTGTGGGAGCAGACTCAAGGAAAGTGAATAAACTGCGCTGCGAGGTGATATGCTTAGTGGCACCACTGTCAAAGTACCATACATCTGAATCTACTGCAGACATACATGTGTCATGCAAAGATGGGTCATAACTGCATTGCACATTGAATGCCCATTCTGTATCTAGCACAACATTAGCAGATTCATTGTTAGAAGGAGAGGCATCTGCAACAGCCATACCAGCCTCTTTCTTCTTAGCCTCTTTCGCAGCCAGCTTAGGACACGCTTTGATGACATGATCATTTCCCTTACAGTACTTGCAAAATGTCTTATGTTTGTCACCCTTCTTCTCATCTTTGTCTTCCTTCTTTGGTTGCGCAGCATTTGCAGATTTCTGCTTACTAGAAGAAAAGCCAGCTTTACCTTTCCCGCTTCTCTGACTAGTAACGAAAGCTTGATCTGCGACACGCATAATATTCCTGTTTTGCCTTGACTGGTCTTCTTGCAGCAAAACAGAAACTAACTCCTCAAATGATAAGGCATTGGGATTGCCTTTCATCATCAAGCGAAGAGTGGAAGCAAAACCCTGATAAGAATCTGGTAGACCATTCAAAACAGTCTGCACAAGTGAACTGTCTGACAGGATTTCATCTGCAGAAATGAGCTGCTCTTTGAAATCCTTGATCTTTGTCAAAAAGCTATCCATAGAATCACCTTCGTTCATATGCTCACTCTCCAACTGTTTTCGGAGATAAGCAACACGAGCCTCATTTCTTGCCTGATACAATGTGGCAAGTACATCCCAAGCATCCTTAGAAGTCCTGCAAGAGCGAATATGTGGGATAATGGTACGTTTGACAGACAGCGCAATCAAGGCATGAGCCTGCGCATCTCTACCATCCCAACGAATCTGCTCTGCTGAAAGTGGTGGTTCTCGAACAGCTGCTACAGCACTTGTGCCTGCACCATCATCTACAGTACCTGTTTCTGATGTGTTTGCAGCATTCCCAGCCACAATAGGACGTGCATCAATACCCTGCACAATGTTCCATAACCCCTTTGCTACCAATACATGTCGCATCATATATGCCCACAATGGATAGTTGGTGCCATCCAACTTATCCTCAGCAGCCAACATGCGGAATACATCATTGTTGTCAGCCATGGCCAATGACTGTACTACTAGATGTAAATGCTGTCTGTAAGAGGTAAACCTGTATAAAATCGACCTGTGCTATGTAGCACAGCCCAAAACAGACGAATGGGCACCTGTCCTGCAGATTTCAATCTTGACAGAAAATCTGCACAGGAGGACGATTTTGCCTGCGCAGTACTTGGAATGCAAAAACGGAGGGCGAAATGACTTCAGATCAAAATTCTGAAATGACCGAGCCCTACGGGCTCACCCACGGCATATACTAACCTGCAGACGCTCGTGAAACCTCGTCGCAATCGGAGGAGATGAAGCGGCAGGTGCCGGTGATGCTGCCCGGGAGGAGGAAGCCTGCTCTGATACCAATTGTTGGAATTAGGGTTGCAGGAATGCACACACAACTTCAAGAAGATGAGGAAGCTTGAGCACAACACAGTAGTGTATTATAAGTGCCAAAAATGAAAGATTACAAGCCCTAGAAGATAATGGGCGTATATACAATGCACGGGGGAAAAAACCTCCTAGTGAGGGAAAAAGTGCCCCGGCGGTCCTAAGTGTGTTCACACACATCACTACTATAATATGGTAACAACTTAGTCTCGGTAACGCGGCTAGTCTGTGTCCTATGGTGGTAAGTATGGCACGCCGTAGCGGTACTAGTCGATAACGCGGCAAGCATAGTATCGTTATGGCGATGTCACCTTCCCTTCCCTTCCCTTTATCAAATGCGGGCATATGGTCGGTAACGCGGCCAGTGTTGTATGTCCGTATCCTATTCGTATTCCCATAGAATCGGGCGGTATTTTGTCGTTAACGCGGCAAGTTGGTGTCGTCCGCTAGTGCATGTATTGTTTTTTGCATATTGCGGCATTTGATCGTTAACACGGTCGGAAAAATATCGTAAATTTGCTTGCATATAACGGCATGTGATCATTAACGCGGTCGAAAAAATGTCGTAAATTTGTTTGATTTGACTTGTATTGTTTTTATTGTGTTTGATCCATGCGATACTTAGTTGCTAACGCGGCATGAGTATTTCATGGATCAAAGTTTACATTGTCTTTACGTTTTATTTCATAATATCGTAACTCAAAAAAATGAATATCTCTCTCTCTCTCTTCCTGCCCCCCTCTCTCTCTCTCTCTTCCTGCCCCCCTCTCTCTCTCTCTTCCTGCCCCCCTCTCTCTCTCATGATACACTTCACAACTCTTTCTCTCTCTCTCTCTCTCTGATGATACACTTCACAACACGATAGGGATGGTAAACACGATGACCACCCCCTAAACGAATTATCATGTAGTGTGCGTGTGTGTGTGCACGCGTAATGTGTGTTGGTAGTGGATGATAGAGCTAATTAAGTAGTTGAGCAAGGAATTTTGCTTTTTTTTTGGTAACATATTAATATGAGAAAGGAGAGAAGTAAGCTGTTAGTTGTAGAGAAAATTAAAATGTTAGTGCACTTAAAGTTTACTATGGATGGTTAGGTGGTGTGTGTTTGTGTTAGTGTGTGTGTGTGTGTGTGTGTGTGTGTGTAAGTTAGTAGGGTAGAGGTTTAGGTCGGAAAGGAGGAAAAATATAAGATTTTTAAATGGTGCAAGGGAAATGTATGAAGGGGAGGCAATAGGTGGTTAGGTGGATAGGAAAGTGAGTGGAGATGACAAAGGGATAGGCTTAGTTTTTTTATTTTTTTTAAAATATCTATATATGTATATACTAAAAGTGATCAGACGCTATCGCCTTATCCCCCCATGCATGCATGTAGACGATTGCTCCCATTACGAGTAGGCGATTGCTGCCAGCCTTGATGGTGGAGGCGCACAGAAGCCTTGCTCGTAGGCATCTGTCCACAACATCTTGTTTGCTGCACTGATTACATGCCTTCTCTACAACCATTTACTGTGTTGATTTCATGCCTTCTCTATAAGCATGGCCTGCCTGCTTATAGAGAAGGAGGTGATGACATTAGAAATTCCCCAAAAGAAGAAATCGAGCACTCTTTTGTGACATTTGATACCAAATCAGCTCCACCCTAACAATTTCAAGACCTGCTGGTACGTTTGCTTTACAAGCAAAGGCTTCTTCTGCTTTCTCCAAAATGGACTATAGGTTCTTAATTTTGCTATAAGATTTCATAGCTTATACTACACGATACGTTGCCTCTTCTAAGAGTTTCAATCCACTAGCAGCGAGGCCTTAACATTTTGGGAATTATCTACTAGCAAGACCTACCAGCCTTGCTAGTAGGCGATGAGCTCTTTGCTGCTCGTTTGTAGGGATAATATAGGATATGGAACTAGCTTTTGGGGTCCATTTACCCTAAATCACCCAATTTCATTCTCAATTTCTCTTTTTCTCAAAATTTGAAATCAAAAATTTTAACATTTGAAATTTGAAATCAAAATATGTGGTGGCTGACCGTGGTGTCATAGAAGTCTTCGACAACACTTAACAGCCCCAATAGTAAGAATTTCACTTACTTGAGATGTACACACACCAGAATTTGTTTTGTGAAGTAATCCAAGTATTAATAATATGCTTTCACATACACATCAACAGTTTATATTGTGAGGAAAAAGATGGGTTTAGCTAGCATTCTTTGCCCCACTATATAAGCTACAAACATGATACAATGATAAGAAAATCCTTAAGCTGGAGACCTCGTGACCCTAGTGCAATCCACGTCCTAATAAAGGCATACATGTACTGTACCATGCACCACTTCTCCTCACAATTGTCATTGATTGAGCTATGAGCTATGGGTTATCTAGTAGGTTGGCCCTTGAGAGGCCACTCTCCACAATCCCACAGAGGACTTCTTAGTAAAATGAGCCACAACAAAACTCTATAGCCCAATAATCTAGTTCACACTATAATGAATTATTTGGCCTCCTCCATGCTAGCCTCGTTATACTTAAACTTATGTTTAAACATAATCATGAGTGGCTAGTACTAGATTTATCAAACTATTTTTGTAGTACCTTCTAGGTTAGGTATTCTAAACACATGATTGTAAAATTGATAAACTCAATAAGGAATGGCCCAACCCAAATAAAGGATTTATCAAAGGATTTCTGTAGTACATTCTAGGTTAGGTATTCTCAACACATGATCGTAAAATTGATAAAGTCAATAAGGAATGGCCCATGTAGCCAAACAATAAGCCAATAGGTGCCTAATATAGGTGTAAGAAAGATGAATAAAGGGAATGCCACCATCTTACAAAAATCTAGATTTGATGTAAAGATCATTATCAAAAATTTGATGCGATTGGGCTCCTCAAATTCAGGTTTGGTCCAACTTGAGAAGTAGAGAAAACTAAGCCTTAGTGACCACATCTTTGAGTGGATTCTCAATAGCTAGTAACAAAATCGAGACCTAAGATTCCAAAGCCACCACCTCCAAACCATATACAAAAGAAAACAGACATTCTAATACTTAAATAATGTTGTTATGATTAGGTTTCATATCCCAATTGGAATGGTTTTCCTTAATGATCCATTCTATAGTCATCTTTGGTTTCTTTTTAGACTCGTGTTGGCTTGAATTTTTCACCTCAAAAGTAGGTTGCTGATCTACAATAAATAAGGAGTTCCACATCCTATAGGATCCCACCTATACGGAGGCTTCTTCACCACAAAACCAAGTTCCACTTCCTCTCCATTTGATGAGTGATAGTAAACACCAGAAATGGTATAAAGAGCTAATGACAGGGACTATCTTAAACCTAAAGGATCCACAAGATCAATCATAATACTACTCTAATAGTCATAGATCAAGCCTGTATCCTTAAAGTAAAGCTAGCATAGGACAAGTGCTACGGAAACCATACAACCAAACCCCATGGGGTAACAAACTCCAAAACCTTATTCAGAAGGATTCTCCCAACTACTTCCTTATATTCTACCACCATGTGTGTATCTAGAAGATAAACTTAGGATGGCATTTGAAATAGGAAGGGGTGTTATAACAAACATAGCATCTAGAGGCTCAAAATTGGACAAAACAAAGCCAACCAACATCTCAAGAATGATGAGCAAATTTTATGGAACACTGAAGATCCCGTACTGTACCTAGAGAAGTTCGATCAAGTTTGCAAGGCTATCAGAAGGATTAATAATCCCATTTCATACCCTAGAGAAGTTTAAATTTGATGATGACCAAATTTGATGGAACATTGGAGATCCCATTCACCTAGAAAAGTTTAATCAAGTTTGCAAGGCTATGGGAAGGATTGATGATCCCACTAAGGTTTTTTTATTTGGACTTTCCCTTGAAGGAAAGCAGGCCAATGGTTTAGTTAACTAAACCCACTAAGGTTTTTTATTTGGACTCTTCCTTGAAGGAAAGCAGGCCAATGATTTAGTTAACTAAACCCACTTTAAATGGCCAACTATGAGGTCTTGAGAGACACCTTGATTGTGGGATTCTCACCTAGTGGAGTGAGATGGCCCATTGCACATATCTAGAACAAGAAGAAGGTGAAATAGAGCGAGACCGTGTTGCTAGAACTAAGTATCCCCACATGGATGAAGTCTCCGTGGAGAGACAAGATGAAATTTTTCGCATTGATCCATTTATGAGCAAGAGCCTCCATGACCATCTCTATAGATCTAAGCACTAAAACTTTGATGAGTCTTTACATGACCCAATAAACCTAGTAGACAAACTCAAAGATAGGAATGAAGTTGTCCAATTAAACCAAGAGATAGGTCCAAAGCATCAATGGCTAAGGTAGGGTCCATGGAGGAGGTGATAGAAAATTTACTCCCAAGATTTCCCAATAGTACTAGCTATAGTCCTAGTCTCAAGGACATGAAAATGGACAAGTTAGTAGAAAATTCTCTCAATTTATTAGGCCAATAGTGGCAAGGCTATCCCCAAGGCCAGTAGTGGGCAGGGCCACTCCTACTGCCAACACTAAGGGAAATCTCAAGGCCAACCCACAACCACCTTCTCATGTCAGGCATCCAAACTTGTTTCCATAGAGAAACATGGTTTCGTGTGCAATTTGTTGCTGAAACCATATAAGCCTGTAGTGTCTATTGTTGCAAAGTCCTAGATAACAATAGTATTCTAGTGATTGCCAATGTGCAACGAAACCATGATACAACCCATTATTTGTAACCTTGCAAAGTGCAAGCCATTCCAAATGCACCTCAAAATTGAAGAAAATTTATCAAAACCTCTTACTGAGAGGTATCTACAGACCACCTCCTCCTATACTATCACCTCAATAATAGTGATAGGTTTTTGGTGCCCAATAGATATGTCCACCACCCCACCCCAAGAAAATAAAATAAATCATTGATGTATGGTTAGAAACCTTAGGAAAGATAACTGTTGCATGGCCACTTTCCAAAAACGAAAATTAGCATTTTCACCCCAACCAATAGAAGAAAAGAACATTTTTATGCAGTAGAGGAGGGGAGATTGCGAAGAGAAGGGCAAGAGTTACAGGAAGCGGTGGAGAGAATATTGGATCTAGAGATGCTTGGAAAAAAGAAGTTTGTAGAAAGAGGAGAGTCGAGAAGAGAAGAGAAAAATAGAAGAGAAAAAGAGTGGAGAGGGAGTCGTGAAGAAGCTAAGAGTAACTGGGGTGAAGCCGCTTCTTCGGAAGTTTATGGTGACTGTTCTCTTTGAGAAGAAGATGATGTAGGTTTTGTTTGAGTAGACTTGAGTCTACCTAGAGCAGAGGTTGCAAAGGTGAGAGGGTCTTGTAGGAGGTGGGTTCCCTAGGACATTTTGAGGCTCCAAATTTGTTGGAACTTGGACCAACTCAAATTCTTATTCAACTATTGTCTATAATGTTTGTTGGTGGTTGTCTGCATAGTGTAGTTGCAGCTTTGGTTGTTTTCTCGTTCTTCGTGGAGTTGAGATACATGGTTTTTATTTGGATCATTGTGTTGAAGTCCCTTATTTTAGTGGTGCTTTTCTCTTTTCTATTCAATCCACAAATCTCACGTGTGTTGAGATTTGCTCAGTTATATATATACACAGGGAAGTCTGATTATGTTGGATTGATGTAAAATTATGCTTTGGTTTTAGATGTGTTGTTTTGATAGAATTTGTTGAGAATAAACAGCTGTGAGTGAAAATCTGACTTATGTTTATTCACATCTGTCAGTTAGCTTGTGTTTGAGTCTGCAAATTCTAAGAGAGGCAACTTGGTCAGCCATGCATCAGGATAGGTCAATTGAGGTTGTTAAAGTATTGGTCTAGCCTTGTTTAACACCGGCGGTGAGGTCTAGGCTGACAACAATCAAAAGGAGTCAAAAGTCAGTCTGAGAGAGGTTGAGCATTGTTACTGGTCTAGGTGCCAACTAAAGACTGTGTCGGGTCAGAAGGGAGTTGACTTGGATCAGTTGAGGCCCAATAGGGGTCATTCGTGGGTGTTCAAGAGTGATTTCGGTCTCCTTGTGTTGAAGAGAAAAGTTCTAAGTCACGTGTAACAGTGAGTTAGAACTAAGTCATTCGTGGGTGTTCAAGAGTGGTTTTGGTCTCTTTATGTTGAAGAGAAAAGTTCTAAGTCACGTGTAACAGTGAGTTAGCAGTAGTCAAGTAGAATCGAAGGGAAAGGTATTCGTGAGTCAAAAGACCATCAGCACAGCTACTGTCAACTATGAGTGCAGCGAGGTGAATCCTGGTGGGGTTTGAGTGTTTTGAGGGCTTAAGAGGGTTAGTGGACACGGAGGAGAGGAATTCTGATCCAGTTAGGTCTACTGGGTGAGTTTGGGCAAAACAATCATAATACCGTCTATTGGAGTCAACAAAGTGTCTCTCATGTGATATCTCTTTAAGATTGGGACATCTTGAGAGTTAGGGAAGGTCAAAGGACATGAGAGTGAAGAATTCTACTTTAGTTGAGACAATTGGGTCAGTTAGGACTATTTTGGAGAGCTAAGTATGTCTCAATCGATTCAGTCAGAAGGGTGTCAGCCAATTTATCATAAGGGTGTCAGCTGTGTGTCAATAGGCTGAGGGTCAGCAAGGAGTCCAAGAAGGTCCTAGGGTTAGGATATAAGGTTAGCTAATGCTGGAGGATTGTACGAGCTCTTTAATACATAGGAATCTCTCTTGCATGCATACATAGCAGTTGATGATGATCATGACGTCTCCATTCCCCTCCCTGCTTGTTTGCAAAAACCAAAATAGGAGAGGATGCAAGGAAGAGGAAAGGGACTAGGAACAAGAAAGCAAGGGATAAAAGAACCCATGTTTTTTTTAAAATGAGCCACACTTTTGCACTCTAGATCTCAAAATTCTCGTGCTGCTATTAGTGTCCCTATGTGACACTATTAGTGTCCTTCTGTGACGCACTTAGTATAGCAGTGCCCATCAATTTTCATTTTTTCTTCCTCATTAGGATTATTTTCATGCAACACTCATTAAAATTATATCAAACCATTACATTCTATGCATAACTAGAACCATGATGTCTTGTCGTGATAGAGTGCTTCCTCTACCTTTTAGATGTTTTGACTCAAAATCATATGACCATCCTAACTAATTATTGAACACAAGATTTCAACATATAAAAACTATCAATATAACAATCGATAAATGATCAAAGTGAATATGTTCACATTATACTGCTCCTAAGCCAAAATAAAGCGAAAGTAATAGAGAGACTTTCAATGTAGCTAGGGATGTTGTTGCAGATGGACGTTATTATCTAAGCTAACATAATAGATTGGGCATGGCTAATAAGATCTTGCATAAACAGTTCAAACTTGTATCTAAGTAGGATAGAATCAAAACAATCGCCTCATGATTAATTTAGAAGTTAAAAAATGGCGTTGTTATCACATATAAAAAAACACAATGATAATAAGAACAAACCAAGTATCTACTTGATATTGTAGAAAGTGAACTTCAAGCACATGCTCCAAGTGAAAGCATAGCATCTCGTGCAACATTTTTTCTCCTGATCATTTCCTTTATTCTTCCTAAGAGTCTCTCGATCAACCCATATGGCAATGATGTGGTGTCCAATCATCATCATCATCATCATCAACTATATGGCTATGATGTGTCCATATCATCGTCATGAACAACTCTCTCTCTCTCTCTCCCTCTCTCTCTCTCTCTCTCTCTCATATATAAACGTATGCACAGCCTTTCCGTCATTCTCATATGGGGAGGAACACAAAAAGCCCTTTAAGTTTGATTCGTTACAATTTTGATCAAAACATAATGCACATACTGATGGAGAATGACCTTACTAGAGTTAATGAACAAGATTTTGAGCATGATACGACGAATAACAATACGAGAGATCAAATTCATGGTCACATTTGCACGAAGGGCATTTAAAAAAATCAATGCTGCACACACTCTCTCTCTCTCTCTCTCTCTCTCTCTCTCGTGTATAATGAGGATCGTGAAGCCCTTCAAATTTCATTCCTAAGCAAAAGTACAGCATACACAATCCAGCTACTAATGAGGATCGGGAAGCCCTTCAATCAAAACACGATACACAAACTGATGGAGGATGACCTGCATCACTCCGTGGCGCATTCAAAGTTAACGGCCAAGATAGGCCGTCTGGTTGGGGTGGAGAGGGCCGGCGGGCGGCAGCGTCTCGTTAAGCGGTTCACAAGGAAGGGGTTGAGCGATGCCCTCCTGCATGTGGCAGTCGGCCAGGATGCGGGTGGCGGTGCATAGCCCACACTCATTGCTCAGCTCCAGCACGGAGATACCAGAGGAAGGAGGGTCCAATGTGGATGGGCTCGCCACGGCACGGATGCTGGACTTGTCGCACGAGCCGGCTCGGCCGCTGCAGCTGCAGCTGCAGCTGTAGTTCCAGCCGCTGCCGGTGGGAGTCGTCGAATCATCTACTTCCTGCTTAAAGCGGCGGCCTCCTGCAGCTACAGCCATTCACAGTACAATTATAAGCGAAACCGAGATCACAGCGACGTACTACCCCGCCTAGTCCTAATGAGTACATACCTTGCGTCGCCGACGAGCACGCGACGAGACAACACAGCGCCATGACTGCGATTAGCACTATCGCCTTGAAGATCATCGCCATGACTGCAATGAGCACTGCCACCTTGAGGCTTGATGATCGCCTTGAGATGGATGAAAGCGTTGTTTGAAGGGCTCATATCGGGGTGCCTGCATACATCGCACCCCATGGGCCCGGTCAATGGCCGGTGACGGGTCCATTTGTAGATATATGTCCATAAGGTGTTATGGACATGGGTGTATATCACAAGTGTGCGAGTAGTGGATAGGAGTTTCGCCTTCCTTGGCAAGGACTTAGGTTCAAATCCCAGCAAATGCACCAACATACAAACGTGTGTTGACAACTCTTTTGCACTACTGTCTAGACCAAGGCGGTCACCAGCTAGGTGACTGCTCATGCTGGGGCCCGCGGGGTGCCACGTACACGCACCCCGAAATCTACCTAGAACCTGTTTGAAGAAGGTAGTGTCCGATTGGGTACAGAAGCAGCAAGCTCAAGAAGTGCTTCAGAAGACGAAGAAGCAAAGGACACAGATAACTCATCAACAAGCTAAGGTCGCACTACAATCTGGTGATCCGACCTAACAAATCATGAATCAAGGGGGAGAAGTGTCAAAGACACGGGACACAATAAACCCTCACGCACCAAGGAGGGAAGAAATGCTAATCAAGGTCACGGAGGGAGAAACTCTACCATATGATCTATGGGAAGATCTGAAGAAACGACAGATCTATATGTCGGTGGAGCAACTCCTAACCCTAGTGCCAAAATTCAGAGAGCAGTTGGTCTGCCAAACTGATGCCCCAGGAGAAGAGGACAAGTCCATTCCAGGTTCTACAAACCATGCACATAGACAAAATAGAGTCTGAAAATCCGACGCTGGTGCAGGAAGCTCCAATCTATGATGAGGCCATATCGATGATTCAGGTAAAGATGTTTGGAATGGACATAGCAGAGGTACTGTTGGATGGAGGATCATGAGTCAACATTGTGTCGGATATGACATGCCAAAAACCACGATTGACTAGCTAGGATCTAGTCCCATTCGTAGTAAAAATGGCAAATCACGCAATGTACAGCCACTCGAATTGATCCGCAGGCTGATAATGGAAGTCTCTGGATTCACCTTCCAAATAGTAGTGGTGGTGCTCCGCATGGAGGTCATCAAAGGTGCCTAACCGATGTTACTGGGCAAACCATGTCTCCAGTAGGCGCACGGATAATGCAACATTGCGATGCAGATAAAGTCACCATCCACAGAGGTAAGAAGAAGGTTAGACTTTCAGTGGATAGCTGCCATAAGAAAGTGGAGAACCTATCTCGACCAAAAGTAGTCGAAGGAGTCAACATGCTGGAAGGATTGGATATGGATGAAGAAGAGAAATACCTCCAATAGAACGCCAATTTGATCAACTTATTTGAGGTTTATGTAGTCAGCATCATGGAGAAGTACCACCCTCACTAGAATGAGGCAGGCGCGCAAGAGTCAGTAGAATCTCTTGAGGCAGGTGGAGTCTCCAGATGAGGCCCATGACTTTTATGAAGGAATAGCCGAAGATGACAATGTACCAGACCTCATCGCAGTAGAGAAGGCTTTTTAAAAGGACCTCAAGAAGTCCAAACAATTCAAAGAAGTCCAAACAATTCAAAGAAGATTTTTGGACCTCAAGAAGTCCAAAAAGAAGACGATCTAATGGAAATGAATCTGGGTACAGAGGCAAACCCGTAGATAGTGTGAGTTGGTGCGAAATTGGATGATGTATTCTGGGAGGAGACTTGGGGGGTGCTCACTTCCTTTAAGAATGTATTTGCGTGGAGCTACACCGACATGAAAGGGATTAACCCCTAATTTTACCAACATCGAATCAATCTGAAGGAGGATGCAATTTCGATCGGATAGCAAAGATATCGAATGAACTCAAACTACACAAACTACACAAAAAGGGTGAAGGAGGATCTAGATACGCTACTACATGTCGGATTCATATATCTGATCGATCAGGCAACTCAGCTATCTCTTATTGTGATTGTCCCCAAGAAAAATCAAAATCTCAGGCCCTGTGTGGACTACAGCATTAGGAATTTTTTGGACCCAAAGAGGGCCACTTGGATTAACTTTTGATTAGGAATGGACCAATAGGAAGAGGGTTGGGTGCACATTTTTGACTTCTTTGACCCTAGGGGGCCTAAGCTGTGGTTTGCTAATGGGTTCTAATTACTACTCTTGTCCCCCTACCTCCTGAGCCCAAACTTAGAGGTCCCCCCACCTAGAATCGCGTAGATTAAAAACCCAAAAAATTGAAAATTTTTAATTTTTTCCCAAAAGTGTGTTTTTCCTCTCAAACTTTCCCCCAACATACTCTAGGTTTGGAAAGCTCATTTTGAACCTCTTTCTTCCTCTTCTAAGCTCTCCATTGCTGTGCAGAAACTTCATACCTCTCAAGCTCTCCCTCCTTGTTAAGCTCCCTCAGTCTCTCAAGCTCCCTCTCCCTCTTAATTCCTTTTCTAAGCTCTCCATTGCTGAAGAAACTCCATCCCTCTCAATCTCTCCCTCCTTCTCAAGCTCCCTCCTCTCTCTCTCTCTCTCTCTCTCTCTCTCTCTCTCTCTCTCTCTCTCTCTCTCCCTCTCTCTCTCTCTCTCTCTCTCTCTCTCAATCTCCCTCTCTCTCTCAAGCTCCCTCCCTCTCCATTGCTGCAGAAACTCTATCCCTCTTTAGTTTACTCTAGGTTCAGGAAGCCTATTCTCAAACTCTAACCCTCTTTTAAGCTTTCCATTGCTGCATTGAAAACCCTGAACTTTCTCTCCTCTCCACTCCTATGTTGTAAAACAAGATTTTCTTTTCCCTTCTTCTCTTTTCTTACCACCATGGCCTCTTCCAGTAATGTGAGAAGACCTGGGGAGAAGGTGGAAGAGCTTGTGCTGCATAACACAAGAGATGAGAATGGAGTTTGAGCTCCAACAAGATTTAGGGTTGGGGCTTGGGTCTACATGCAGCCAGGGACCACATCGACGAGTGCGTCAACTGGGGAATGCTACATCATTGGAAGGGGCGACTACAAGGCTTCAAGCATACTAAGAAGGAAGGACTGGTTGCCATAGAGCAACATGTGTATACCCTTGGAGACCTGTACATTCAAGGCCAACGACCAAGGTTTCCTTCAAATTGTCAGAGTAACATAAATACAGCTTTAACAACATGCTAATATTGGATTTTTTGTTTCAAATTTTCTTATGATCCTCCATTTTTTGCAGATATTTTCTCCTCTAATTATGTTGAGGAACAACCACTCTAAAGCCTCACTGGAGTTGTCTATGCTATGCATGCATCCATTGGAGAGGCAATGTTTGTATCTCAAAGCCTAAGTGATCTTGTACTACAGAACAATATCTTTTTCTTTTCTCACTCATATTTTGTAGAACCAGGTTTATTTAGCAAGCTAGAAGAGATCCCCAACCCCCCTCTTAACAATCCTGAATGGCCTAAACCAGATGCTTGGATCATCTTATGCTTAAAGTTTAAGATGGTAAGTGATATCAAGACATCACTCAAGTTTTCAAAGGCATCTAGGTCAGTAGGGCTAAATTGGTTTTATCCTTTACATGTTTTTGTGCACATGTTCAATTCCATGCCAATGCACCAAACAAAAACAATGTATATTTGTAAGGAGGTACGGTCTGACCTCATTCAAGGATTACTAGGAGAGGGTTGGGAGGTTAATGATGAGGAGTCACATCAAGGTGATGTGTACAAGTGTAATATAGAAGATTCTACAATGTCTTTCAAGTTCTTGAAGGCACGCTCTATTTTGTACATGCGTCTACACTACCAAAGATGGATGCAAAATGGGAAGCATAAGGAGGGAACAACCATGGGAATTATGTATAAGAAAATATTTTGATTTTTCCTTTGATTGTAGAGGGTGGTTAAAATTGACGCATTTGCTCTGGGAGAGGTGGCAGCCCCACAGAGACCAGGCCAAGGTCCATGGACATGATGCTGCGTTGGCGTACTATCTTGGTCGGCTTCCTGTGGATGGCATCGCCATTATCCACATGGACTACACCCCTCAATCTGCCTTCACTCTCTTCTTTTTGAAAGCCCTCTCTAAGGTGCTCTGTGGCCTCTATGGCATAGAGCACCAAATGTATAGTTCTGATTTAAAAATCCCTTGCCTTTGATGTTTTTGATTCTAGATTTAGGGGTAAGCTTCTTGCTCGCATAGGTATAGCCAAAAGCATAGGTATAGAGGATCCTCAAGAAATAGCCCAATCACTCCTTGAGCACACTTTGCCCAATAACAAGAGAAGGAAGCTCAATATTGTAAGAAAGCTTTTGTAAAGATGATGTATCACTTCTTATTATGAATACAATACAGTTTTTGCAAACTTATTTTCATCAAGTATATCATTGTTTTTCTAGTTTGTACCATCAATGTTTTTGTGAATGCATCAAAAATGACCCTGGGAGCCTGGGGGTGTAGTGCCAGAACAGTGCGAATTTTGAGCTTGCACCGCTGCTGTAGAACCCAAATTTGTATTGTTTTGGCACAGTTTCCTCAACCCTTCAGGAGCACTTCTAAGGCATTGGATGACAAATAATATAATTTTACACATGATTAAAGGTATTTTTATCTTATAAATTACTGTTTTTCCTAATCAATGTACTCAACTTCATTATAAATGTATCAGAAATGATTCTGAGTGGCTGGGGGAGCAGTGCCAAAATAGTGCGAATTTTGAGCCTGCACCGCTGTGTAGAGTTTAAATTCGCACTCTTCCGGCATAGCTTCCCTAGCCCTCCAGGAGCAATTCTGATGCATTGGATGACAAATAATGTATTTTTACACATGATTAAAGATATTTTTATCTTGTAAATTACTATTTTTTATAACTAATATACTCAACTTCATTAATAAATGCATCAGAAATGATCCTGAGTGGCTAGGGGAGCAGTGCCGCCAAAATAGTGTAAATTTTGAGCCTACACCGTCGCTGCAGAGCCTAAACTTGCACTGTTCTGGCATAGCTTCCCCGGTCCTCCAGGAGCAATTCTGATGCATTGGATGACAAACAATATAATTTTACACATGATTAAAGCTGTTTTTATCTTATAGACTATTGTTTCTCACAATTAGTGTACTCAACTTCGTTATAAATCCATGAGAAATGATCCTGAGTGGCTAGGGGAGCAGTGCGAGAACAGTGCAAATTTTGAGCTTGCATCGCCGCTGTAGAGCCTAAATTCGCATTGTTCTAGCATAGCTTCCCCAGTCCTCCAGGAGCAATTCTGATGCATTGGATGATAAACACTATATTTTTACACATGATTAAAGGTGTTTTTATCTTGTAAACTACTGTTTCTCACAATTAGTATGCTCAACTTCATTATAAATGCATCAGAAATGATCTTGAGTGGCTAGGGGAGAAGTGCCAGAATAGTGCAAATTTTGAGCCTATATTGCCATGGCTGCAGAGGTCAAATTTGCACTGTTCTGGCACAGCTTCCTCAGTCCTCCAGGAGCATTTCTAATGCCTTGGGTGACAAACTGGCACATGATAGACACTCCATGTTAAACAAACATGATGACACCGAGACATTGTAAGAGAAACTTAAAATTTTAATTATTAGAAGGGTACAAATGAAAGCCAAATAGGCTTGTTACAAAGGGGGGTTTGAAACAAAAGAGTTGCTTCAAAAAGAAGGTTAACATCTAAGATCTCTAGATCGTGTGTCGCTCGGCCGAATGGGCCGAGCTAGTTGCATGTCCTTGGTAGATATGGTAATCCTCTTTGCATGTATTGCATGGAGATTGGTGTCTTCAAAAAGCCCAACAAGGTAAGCCTCGGAGCCTTCTTGCAATGCTTCAAGGGCAATCCCTTGCACAAGGAACTCTGTTCTATATCATTGGAGAATCTCCTTCACTGTGCAAGCAAAAGGGGCTCTTGTTATCACAACTCAGTGTTCCTCTGATAAAACTTGATTTCTTGATTTATTGTGATGCTTGCAATTGAGATTGGAGAACATGGGTTTGCCAAGCTCCACTTGTAGTCAATCTTCTGCAGTATCCTAACAAGCCAAGCTTTCCTTCACCAACAAATTGCATAAAAGATAATAAATCGCGGAAAGGAGGGTTTGCTCTTAATGGAGGGTCAATTGGGTAGAGATGCCCATCAACCCAAAGATCTACTTTTTTCTTCTTATCGCGGAAAGAAGGGTTTGCTCTTAATGGAGGGTCAATTGGGTAGAGATGCCCATCAACCCAAAGATCTACTTTTTTCTCCTTATCGTGGAAAGGAGGGTTTGCTCTTAATGGAGGGTCAATTGGGTAGAGATGCCCATCAACCCAAAGATCTACTTTTTTCTCCTTAGCTATCCTACGAGCTTGGACAGATTATGCATCAGTAGGATGGGTTTTTTAGAGCTGCCATACTCTTCAGGAATACGAATGTGTAAATCAACCTTCCGTTTTCTAGCTTCACAAGGAGCTACACACACAGCTTGCAAAGGCTCCATAGCTAAGCAGAGGAAGAAGCTAAAGCAGAGAGATCCTCAGAGGGGGAGAGAGAGAGAGAGAGAGAGAGAGAGAGAGAGAGAGAGAGAGAGAGAGACTGTTAAAACTTTGCTGTTGGAAGTTTAACACAAATCCATTTTTCTAAGTAGAAAATGATATTTTTGATATACAAATATACTAACATGGAGTTTTTCATCAATAAATTACATTTATGAGAAAAATTAAAAAATAATAATTTTTGGGGTCCCCACAATTTCGGGATCTCATGGATGTAGTGGTTCCTGACAGTTATAGTTATGTTTATGGGGTTGTGGGGACCTAATAGTTAGTTATGGATGTACTGGCTCCTGACAGGCTTTTGACGTGACCCTTGAATTACAAGCTTTTTGGAGGAAAAATTTTATTTTCATTATACATATTGGTTGGGTGGTGTTTTTTCCACCTCAAAATGTAAAAAAATAAAAAATAAAAAATTTCCACTTTTTGGAGCCTACCTAAATACGAGAATGTTTTGCTAATGTGGAAGGGAGATATGGTGGAGTTAATGAGAAAGAAGATATGGTGGGAGTTAATGAGAAAGGAGATTTCAAACTGACAAGAAAGATTCAATTTGTAGAGAGTGAAGATAAAAAATTCATACATATTGGTTGGGTTGTGTTTTTTCCACCTCAAAATGTAAAAAAAATAAAAAAATAAAAATTTTCACTTTTTGGGGCCCACCTAAATACGAGAATGTTTTGCTGATGTGGAAGGGAGATATGGTGGGAGTTAATGAGAAAGGAGATTTCAAACTGATAAGAAAGATTCAATTTGTAGAGAGTGAAGATAAAAAAATTCAAAAAGAGAAAGTATGAGAAAAGTCAAAAAGTAAGAGAGAGAGTATGAGAATATTCCCTTTAAAAAGTGAAACTAGGGGAGGTATGGCTGATGTGGCAAGGCAAAAAATAGGGGTCATCATAGCCTTTGTCTCCCTTAAGCCCAGCTTTTTAAGCTCTAATCCCTAAAAATTAGGAATCCTTAGGAGGCCCTTTTTGGGTCCAAAAAATTCCTAATGGGAAGCTCAAAACCACAAAACCATACCAGACTCCTTCCCTCTGACGTTCACAAATTCCCTATAGCCGGTCAGGAAATGTATTCATTCTTGGATGGATTCATTCTTGGATGGATTCAGTTAGGTCCAAATGGCACTAGAGGATTGGAAGAAGTTGGCATTCATCGCCGAATAAGCTGATCGCCCTAGGGAAGAGGCCTCTCCAAATCCAAGAGGAGCGGGTCAACATGGAGAACCTATAGCAATTGGCCATGGTGTCTCAATCTGTAGAGCAGCATCCCCTCAACAGCACACTTGGCCATGGTACTACTTAAAGAACATGCAGCGGCCCTCCAGAAGAATTATGATGATGAGTTGCAGGATTGGATGGCTGCCATTCATGAAGATGGCCTACAAAGACAAACACAAACACAAACAGGCCTTGAAGGATAAAGATGACATTTAGGCTCACATTGATGAGCTGAAGACAAAACTGGCCAGAAAGAAGCTTCTAACTTGGCGATGATGGAAGCTCCAAAACACACACAAGGATATCCAGGAGGCCATCGCAACCCTTAAAGAAGCCAAGAATGTAACACTCCAAGTCGACCTGGCAGCTATCGGAGTAGAGATATCCGACACATGACAAGAGGCAACTAGGCAAGTCTGCAACCTTACGCAGATAATCCGCCCCAAGGGTGTGCCTACATCTAGATCCTCACAGGTTTTATTGTTACTGCTAATCTCCCTAAACCTCGGGCCTGGCGGTGGATGGAGGCCTTTCTATAGTAGCATGCCCTACAGTATCGGCCCCTCCCATTACTTGCCCCGGTTGTGTCCCCTCTGGCTTCGGCTAGTCCAAACAATTCGATGATCCGACTTGCTGACCCTATTCTCGCCAACGATGACGATGAGCCGAGCGGAGTGGAGGACTAGTACCTCTATGGTGGCACCTTCAAGAAGAAGGCCCCAAAAGCTGCAAGGGATCAAGAAAGGGCCCAAGCACTTCCGGGTTCGAATTGCTCACACAAGCACAATGCTGAGAAGGATGCCAAGGAGTATCCCCACTAGACCTAATCTCTGATGAGTGATTTACACTACAACCTCAAGGAACGATTGTGGGTTCGAGTCATCGGATTGGGAATCCAACCCACTGAGTGTGCCAAGTTGACAGAGCCATTAACAGTTTTCTTAGTATTAGTTAGCAGTCTCCCTTATTAAAATAGGTGTTAATAAGTAGTATGCCTTATATACATAGGTGTTAATCAGTAAACTACAAGTGTTTACTCAAGTCTAACATGTGTTAAAATTCTTAGTCAGCCCTAATAGATAGTAATTGTTATAGTCTATCTTCTATCTAGATAAGCTAGTTACCAGTCTGCCTTATATCAACACAGGTGATGAGGAATCCATGTGTTTATATAACAAAGCCTTGATGTTATAGGAATCCTTTGCAATTTCATTTTCCCATTCATTAACATATGTCTTCTTTCTCTTTGATTGCAATGCACCTGACCGAGTAAAAATCAACACCTTTCTCATTGTCAGCCTCAGCGTTTACTGTAAAATTATCCCCAAAACACAAATGTGCACTTAAAACATCATGATGACCGTTTTGTAAGTTTCTTCATCATTTATAGCATCACTTGAATTACTTAAGGGCTTTAGAGTGCAATAATCCCAAGGTTGCACATGTTTGTTGGCACATTTGTACTATCGCCCCATGCATGCATGTCCCACAAAAGCACAAAAATTGTTTGGTTCCAAGACCTATAGAATCACATGGGTTGTCACTCACCATGAAAAACTTGCAGTGAACATGAATATGGAATAGATTCACAGTCCACTTAACCTTCCTATTCACATCCCCTACTTTGTTCTCCCAAAACACACGAGCAACTTCCCTTTCCATACTATGCTTGAGCTCCTTGAGACAAGTTGGCCTCTAACAAGGACACTACATCTTCTATGCACTTTAGAGTTGTGACATCTTTCTTTAATAGTTCATTGTCAATGTTATTTTTACAATAGCACTTGCCCCATCATGCTTTCATATGTCGTGACCACTTTCCAAGAAGTTCCACATCATCTCCATGCATGTCATTCGAGCCTACCTTGTAACGAAGAAAAAGGGTCTACAAGCCTTGAACTGTGAGGCAATGCCATCTGACCACACCTAATATCATTTAAGTGTAATCCCTTGTTCATGTAGACACGTTTCATGCAATAAGAAACAATGCAAAAAACAAAGAGTGTGCCATGGACTCTATTGCCAGAAATGTTGTAGTCGTAAGTTTTAATGACTTCACCTTGTTGATGATAGTAAGAGATGTGGACCAATATTGTTACATGTGTAGAATGCTAGTGCATACTCCTTAAAGGTGTAGTTCTCTGCAAAGTACACTACAGACACAATCACCTTAGCAAAGAACTTGGGAATACAGTCCTTGAATTGTAGACCTTGCCAACCTGTGTGTGATAAAAAACTTGAGCTTGGTCTTCAACAATAGAAGAAACTCGTGACATTGCATTTCTTTACACAAGATCGTTTCTCTTCTTCTTGTTTCCATGCTTGTCAAGTGTCTCCATGTATTCAAAAACCTTCACATTAATACTCTTTCCTTCCTTGTTTCTGTCAGGGGGACAACAACCCAGTTTTTTCACACCACACTCTTTGCAAGTGCCCATTAGACACCCGTGCTATTTGAAAGGCTTCCTTAAGCTGTTTTAAGAAAATTACCTGACTCCCAAATTTGTGAAAGTATGCAATGAAGCTAAACAACCCTTGTTGGTATCACCACCTGCACAAATTATGCACTTGCATGGACATGAAGCACCATGGAGCCCAAAGGATTAAGACCTCATCTGCTTGTAAGCATCTTTCAAAAAAGAAATCTACATGTGGTATTCACAACAAATCACATTTCTCTCCTTTAGCTTATAGAAGTGCCAAACACGAAGGGCGTGCCAAAAGGTGGAGAGGCATCGAAGATAGGAGTGTCCACCTCATGGGTGGTTCCTGAGGGTGGAGTGACAACTGCATGGGCAAGGTGTAATGGAGGAGTGGAAAAGGGCTCAAAATAGTGTGGAGAAGGAATTGTGGGAGAATGAGGTCGAGTGGAGAAAGAATTATTAAACTTGTACAGGCCCTCTAAGAGAGTGAGTGAATTTCCTACAGAAGATTGGAAGAAATTCAACTGTTAAAATTGCAATTTGATAATATGGCCACATTCTAGACATATTTATCTAACTTGTCACCATTGGATCTTCAATGATGAGCTTCACATTTGCCAAGATCTTGAATAGAAAATCACATCTTGCTTTACAAAGCATACAATTTTTATTATTATAAAAAATTAGTTAAATACCTAAAAAAAGTCTCAGTAAATCAAATTAAGCTTTATGCAATGTGTTCTTTTCATGTACAAATTGGGATGATCATTGGACTTGGGATGCAGAAGTACTAAGCATTGTATGTGTGACATATATTGCAATAAAGAAAGTTGGAAAAATGCAAATGCCAAAACTTTCATGCAATGAAAAAATCGCTAAAATGAATTGGATTTCTGATCAAGGGGTGCTATTTGAATACCCAATATATGTATAATGTGTCCCAAACAACATGGCACTAAATTCCAAACATAACCACAAGAGATTGGACCTTTAAGTTATAAAGATGTATGTTTTCAAGCTACCTTTAGGGCGCCCAACTATCAAAAGTGGTGCCCCTTATCTTGAAACCACCCAAAAGTTCTCTTACATTTACAGTTGCCCTGTTGTCATATAAAACTCTAATAGAAGTAATATAATCAAAGCTAACTAGAACTCAAACACACACACACACACACGCGCGCGCGCGAACACACACACACACACACACACACACACACACTCCCTCTCCCTCTCTTTCTATCATCTGAATTTAAATCATTTATGCATGTAGCTACAAGTGAAAACAAAGGAAAAGAGAGAGAAAACATTAGAATTGCACTAGAGGAGTGGCCTAATGATCCTCTCCTCTTTTCTGTAGAAGAAATCCTTTTGGTACTAGGTCTGCCCTTTTGCTGGTAGGGATTTGTTGTGCTCCATTCTTATTTTCTTCTTCTTATACCTTGTAGCTACAAGTGCAATGTAGTTATTGTATGTTTTAACCTCCTCTTTAGTAAGTTTTCTCGGTGGTGTAGCTCTTGTCTGAGTTTTTAGCATACTTTCACGCTTACATTTTACTGAAGTGGGGCACATTCCCTTCTTTGTGGCCACTTTATTTTATAATTTAAATGCGGTTATAATAGACAGATGGACTGGGCCTACCAAAAGGTTGAAAAGAATAAGCATTTCATGTAATGATTACTTCAAGTGGAGTGCTCTCATGCAAAAGTCACATATCACACATGTTTATAAAAAACATCCTCCCAAAATGTATAAAAAATCTACCTTAGAGTATGCTAATAATAGGTACTAATTTTGTAAGGTTATTAACATAAAAAGTGTATCATGTTTAACATGATTATACCCCAATTGG
This sequence comes from Cibotium barometz, assembly GCF_041138505.1. Taxonomy (NCBI): domain Eukaryota; kingdom Viridiplantae; phylum Streptophyta; class Polypodiopsida; order Cyatheales; family Cibotiaceae; genus Cibotium; species Cibotium barometz. The sequence goes on along the minus strand of NC_141049.1, from coordinate 30,747,555 downwards.
AATAGGAATGAAAAAGCTCAATCAAGTACTCCTAGCAAAGCGAGCAGTGGCGGCATCAAAGTATTTGTTATGGATATGGTAGTTCTATACCTTCATTCGATAAGCCAACATAGTAAACTATAAACCCTTACTGTACTTATGTAACGTAGCACCTCTTATTAAGGGAACGAAAAAAGTCAAAAAATTGAAACTATTCTAAAACACATGCATGTGTACCCACACTTGCATGCATGTGTATCCACACTTGCATACATGTGTACTCAAACTTGTAGGCACACACACACACACACACACACACACACACACATGTCGACATGCACACATGCATAATACTAAACCACCCTTTTGTGCACGTATTCAAAATTCACGTGCACAATCCCTAAAAAATTAAAAAAACCACACATGCAAAATGCACATGCACACTCCCTAAAAAATAGAAAACCACACAAGTGCAACCTCTACACACACATACATGCACAAACACAAAACCATGTTCTATCCACACATGAACACCCACACACCTACATGTGCACACTCTCTCTACACACACACACACACACAGACACACACACACACACACACACACACACACACACACACATATATATATATATATAGAGAGAGAGAGAGCACATTAGAGCCAATTACAAGATAACGACTAACACAAAACACTAGATGAGAAAAGGATAAGAAAAACCCAAAAAAGCCCAACAACAAAGCTAGCAAAGCAAGGCGAATAAGCCATGTACAAGAAGGGCAACACTGAGACAGGAAAGGTAAATGTTACCGGGTGACTTGCCTGATAACCTACTGAGTTTTCCCTGGTTATACACATAGCATACACTAGTGTAGCATCGAATAGATACCCAGATAGGTGCAGGAGACAATGTATAAATTGAATCACAAGAGATGAATCACCATTTACAAGAGATGAATTGGCACTTATGTATTACCGAATGAAAAAAAAAGAAAAGAGACTGATATACACAGTAGACACTTGATTGATCAAACTTGCTAAATAACAACAACCATTGTTCTGATTTCCATTACAAGTTTGTACTAATAAAGGTGTAGTTACAAAAAGAGAAGTTACTGTGCTCCGAGCAACGGCTGTGTTACATCTATTGGCTAAGACGATGAGTTCATTAATACAAGTGCCCGGATGGCCACGACTGTGGTGTTCTGTTGCAAATTCTTTGACATCAGGTGACTTGGTACTTGCAACAACTACATGGGCATAATGTTTTCTCCTCACAATTGACAAAATTTGAAAGGTTCATAGCACTCATGGGCTCCATGTATGTTGAATATGCACGTGTATTTGGGCTTAAATGAGGGGGAGGTGGAGCTTCTTTTCTAGTTCATGCATGGCCTATTCGGTATATTCTAATTTTTTATGGAAAGGTGTTGGGCCGCCAAAAATTTTAAAATTTCAATGAGAATTTGCATAAAAAAGTGAACTAAAAGCGAGCGTTGAAATAACCATCGAAACAAGCATCAAAAACAGATTTATCGACCCTTATTTCGACTCTTGTATCAACGTGTATTGGAAATTTTTAATAGAACCATGGTGCCTCACTATAAGCATTTTCAAAAACTTGTGCAGGTTCACCTCTCTCCCCAAATTTTTGGAGGTTATCTCCTTTCACCTCCCATACCTAAACCCTAAACCTAAGCACTTCCCCCATTCCTTTCTTGCGTCAGATGTTCTTGTATGTGTGGTGCTAACAGTTTTTATTTTTTATTTTTTTTAGGCTCAGGGGGTGCACTACTAATAAGAAACCTTACGTATCATGTGCGTTTAAGGGGTATTTAAAAAACTCCTTACCTGTGAATTTTTCATGATTAAAATGACCCCCTTTTCTTTATGGACTTATGGGTTTGTTTTTTTCCAAAATTGAATTAAAAAACCCCTTTTGTAAATGTGTTTCTATAAATTTACCTTAAAATTTTGAATTAAAAAAACCCTTCGTGTGAACTCACGTGCTATAATTACATATTTTTAGGTGAACCCCTCGAGTTTGCAGGTTCTATTCTTTCTCCCAAATTTTTGTAATTTTTCTTCTCTCACATCTCACCTTACCCATCCCTAAACCCTAAACTCTTCCCCCATTCTTTTCTTGCTTCAAATTTTTTGTATGTGTGTGGGCTAGCATGCTCTGTTTTTTATTTATTTTACGGCTTCTAATTGGCCTCATGTTGCACCTTTGAGATTCTAGGTAGCCCTTCTCCTTTTCTCTTGTTTTTGATTTATTATTTGCCCTACTTTTGATTATATGTGTGGTGTGGTGTGGGGTGTGTGTGGTTTTCAAAAGTAGCTAATATGTTGTGTTTTATCTCCGCTAAGTGCCCTGATCTCATTGTCTTTGTTTTTTTTTTAAGTATCTTCTTGTTTTTGATGTTGCCCATGTCATGGCATCAATGATTTTATATTCACGTGATCACAAATTTTTTTTTGTTAATAACATGTGTTAACATGTTATTAACATGTTAACATGTTAACATGTTCCCAAAAAAGCCGGTGGGAAGCTCCCTGATAACCGGATAAAATCTCGCCGGGGTTTTGCAATACCCGGCGGTCCCGCCGGGAAAAATAAAAACCCGACGGGTCCCGACGGGGTCATCATCTAGCCCGGCGGGCTATAATTTTCTATATATATGGGCCCGGGGGGCCCTTTGGGAGTTCATTGCTGACAGTATACACAGGTAATGAGACGTGTGTGTGTGTGTGTGTGTGTGTGTGGGTGTGTGTTCGTGCGGGCAGCCGCCCATTGTCGCAATACGCGACAGGATGTGGGTGGTCCGCCACACGAGGGGTGTGTGTGTGGGTGTGTGTTCGTGCGGGCAGCCGCCCATTGTCGCAATGCGCGGCAGGATGTGGGTGGTCTGCCACACGAGGGGTGTGTGTGTAAGGCCATTCTTCGGAATGGTGCTTACCCTGGGGCACTTAGTCTCGGTAACGCGGCTAGTCTGTGTCCTATGGTAAGTATGGCACGCCGTAGCGGTACTAGTCGATAACGCGGCAAGCATAGTATCGTTATGGCGATGTCACCTTCCCTTCCCTTCCCTTTGTCAAATGCGGGCATATGGTCGGTAACGCGGCCAGTGTATGTCCGTATCCTATTCGTATTCCCATAGAATCGAGCGGCATTTTGTCGTTAACGCGGCAAGTTGGTGTCGTTCGCCGCTAGTGCATGTATTATTTTTTGCATATTGCGGCATTTGATCGTTAACACGGTCGAAAAAATGTCGTAAATTTGCTTGCATATTATGGCATGTGATCATTAACGCGGTCGAAAAAATGTCGTAAATTTGTTTGATTTGACTTGTATTGTTTTTATTGTGTTTGATCCATGCAATACTTGGTTGCTAACGCGGCATGAGTATTTCATGGATCAAAGTTTACATCATATTGTCTTTACGTTTTATTTCATAATATCGTAACTCAAAAAAATGAATATCTCTCTCTCTCTTCCTGCCCCCTCTCTCTCTCTCATGATACACTTCACAACTCTTTCTCTCTCTCTCTCTCTGATGATACACTTCACAACACGATAGATGTGTAGATGAGGATTTCTTTTTTTTCTCTTAAAATATACATAATTTCGAATAATTTTTTTTTCTCCCTCTATTTACTTAAAAATTGAAACAGTACATTATTTTCCTCTTTAGGAACTCACAAAAATATTGAAAATGTCATCTAATGTTTCTTCTCTCTATCTGTCACAACTCTCTCTCTTCCTCTCCTCTCTCTTTCTCTCTCATGATACACTTCACAATTCTCTCTCTCTCTCTCCTCTCTCTCTCTCTCTCTCTCTCTCTCTCTCTCATGATACACTTCACAACTCTCTCTCTCTCTCATGATACACTCCACAACTCTCTCTCTATCACGATAGGTGTGTAGATGAGGAGTGCTTTAGGAATACAAAACATTATTTTCCTCTCTTTAGGAACTCACAAAATTATTAAAAATGTCATCTAATGTCCCCCCTCTCTCTATCTGTCACACCTCTCTCTCTTCCTCCCCCTTTCTCTCTCTCTCATAATACACTTCACAACTCTCTCTCTCTCTCTCTCTGTCACGATAGGTGTGTAGATGAGGAGTGCAACATGTATACACTTGATAAGTAATAATGCACTTGTTGCGGTTGTCTCACGTTCGATAATGTATTGCATGATGTTGAGTTCAGTAATATTGTTTGATATTCTGTTTTTGTTTGATCATTGATAAGTAATGATACACTTATTGCTGTTCTCTCACGTTTGATAATGTATTGGATGATATTGATTTCAGTAAAATTATTTGATATTCCGTTTTTGTTTGAACATTGATAAGTAATGATACACTTGTTGCTGTTCTCTCACGTTTGCTTGATGTTTATTTCAGTAATGTTGTTTAATATTCTGTTTTTGTTGTGTTTAGTGATATTTGCTAGATTTACGAAGACGACCAACATGCTTTCCCCTGAAGAGCGTAAAATCGTTCTACGAGTAATTCGCATTGAAGCAGTCATCACAGTGTCACAATGTGCAGATGACATCGTCAAAAAGATCAATGAGTCTGAGATACTCATGCGAGATCTAATAGAGCAGATATGGGAAAATGCACAGCGTTGACTTCGAAGCGGAGGCAACGCTGAGTTGCTTGATAGACAAAAGATAGCAGATTTCAACCATCAACATATAACACGAACCATTTTGGGGAGCATGCGTGTAGCATGCAATGATCTTAGAGATGCTGCCCCGCCTGAAGCTAATATGCATCGTCTACAGTTATGGGATGTTGTATGGAGTGAGCAAAGAGCCAAGAGCAAGCGCATGAAGGCGCTGGATGTAGAGTCACTCCCCAAAAGAGTGCGCATTGCCCAGGACGTCGCTGCAACGTCCAGCCAGGCAGATGCGAGTGGGACAGGTGCCATTAATCGTACAATCTACAATTCTATGTGCACACACCTCATTGGCATCCCGCACGAGGCTCTGCTCGAAGGGCAAACAATAGGCTCTGGTGTTTTTGGCACAGTAAAAGAGTATACAGTTAAAGGTATATCATTTTTGTCGGAGCACATTACGTTTTGCAGAAAGCACTACAAAGGAGAATGCAGCGCCAAGTTCGAGAGCTTCCAGGCAGAGCAGGGCATGCAGGTTCTACACCCATCAATTGTCAGGTGTATTGCCTTCACAAAAGAATCTCCTTGGATCACTATTTTCCCATACTATAATGGCGGCTCGCTTGGTGATACTCTTCTGAAAAGGTCCCCTTCAGATTCAGTGAGTTCACCAAAGCAATTTTCCGTTTGGATCGAGGATGGAGACAACCCCCGCCCGATAATATTCCTTTAAGTCATCTAGAACTTTCTAAAATAAAACAAATAGTAATAACCATGCCACATATTATGCATGCCCTGGTGAAAGGCCTAGCGACAGCACATTTGGTAGGAATTGTACATACGGACCTACATCCATTCAATGTAGTGTTGGATTTTACAAAAGAGTTGAAGCCACGCGTAGGTATTATCGATTGGGGGTTACTGCTGAGAGCGCCCAAAAAACGGGTGTCTCTCAATTTTGTATTTGAAGCAGACAAGAACCCTGAGAAGATGGCACAGGTGGTCTCCTACGCAGATAGAGAGCGAAATAAACGGCCGTGGAGGGATAGCCCCGGAACTTTATGATCCGTTTTTGGCAGATGCATACACTCCTGCATCTGATGTTTTTGCTTTAGGGTATTTATTACAAACTTTATATGACTTTTGGCAGAAAGTACAAGAGTTGTGGGTGGACAATAGTTCCTATGACAAAGTTACCATGGATACTATTATTTATAGAGTCAAAAATTGGATGTGCCTGCCTAATCGCGACGAGCGAAAATCTATTTTGCAAGTAGTGGAATTTTTTAGATCACTAAATACTGACCCAACGAGGGCACAACGTCCTCTTGTAGAGCTATCGGTGTCATTCACCCCAATTTTGTAATGATACAGTATCAGGAGATTAAGTTTCAAGAATGGCACTTTGTTTCTCTCTTCAAAATTTGATATGTGCCCATTGTTTGAAATATTATCTCATTGAGTCTTTGCAATATCTCTCTCCTCTTGTGGTGTTTAAGTTTATGTTTTCTCTTCAAAATTTGATGTGTGTGCATTGTTTGAAGTATTTTTTGAGTCAAGTGGATATTTCGTGGATATTTCTCATTGAGTCTTTGCAAGGTATGCTAGAATGACAGGCAAGAGATGATGTGGAACTTTGTGAAAAGTGGTCACGGCATGTGAGATCATGATGGGGCAGGTGCTATTGTAAAAATAACATTGACACATGAACAATTAAAGAAAGATGGCACAACTCTAAAGTGCATAGCAGATGTAGTGTCCTTGTTAGAGGCCAACTTTCTCAAGGAGCTCAAGCATCCTATCCTTCCAAGGAAAGGGAAGTTGCTCGTGTGTTTCGGGAGATCAAAGTAGGGGATGTGAATAGGAAGGTTAAGTGGACTGTGAAGCTATTCCATATTCATGTTCACTACACGTTCATATGGTGAAAACCCATGTGATTTTATAGGTCTTGCAACCAAACAACTTTTGTGATTTTGTGGTAGATGCATGCATGGGCGGTGGTAAAAATGTGGCAACAAACATGTGCAACCTTGGGATTATCACAATCTAGTGCCCGTAAGTAATTCAAGTGATGCTATAAATGATTAAGGAACTTACAAAGATCATCATGATGTTTAAGTGCACATTTGTGTTTTGGGGATAATTTGCAGTAAATGCTGAGGCTTACAATGAGAAAGATAATGATTTTTACTTGGTCAGGTGCATTGCAATCAAAGAGAAAGCAACAGACACATATGTTAATGAATGGGGAAATGAAACTACAAAGGAGTCCTATAACATCAAGGGTTTGTTATATAAACACATGGATTCCTTATCCTTTAAACTCCTAAGTAATGCCCCTATAGTTGTAATACTTTCACATCTTCTCAAATGTATAAAGATACCAATGGAAGAAGGCAAATACGTACAATCACTTCAAAAACCTACGAATTGATTTACAATAGTATACCATTTGGTATTTGACATGTAATACTACTTTCTATCAAGATGTGTTCTTTCTTCCTGATTTTTGAACTCCTAGCATTATTGTTGTATCTTTGTTGCTAGTAACACCTGTAAACACCTGCTAACTACTAATTAGCATTCTAGAGATGAGGGAGACTATTAATTAATACCTTTTAGGGTTGAATACGCATACACTTGAAATATAGTTGGTCGAATTATAGTTGCCACTAGTAGAGTGCTAATTAACACCTACTATTGAAATAGGACAGGTTGCTAATTAACATCAGCTGAAATAATGTGGACTACTAATTAACACCTAATAAAATAATGTGGACTACTAATAGGACAGGTTGCTAATTAACATCAGCTGAAATAATGTGGACTACTAATTAACACCTAATAAAATAATACAAGCTACTAATTAACACCTATTGAAATAATGTAGGCTGCTAATTAACACCTGTTGAAATGATACAGGTTGCTAATTAACATGTGTTGATATAAGGTAGACTGGTAACTAGCTTATCGGGATATAAGATAGACTGTTAATTACTATCTATTTGGGTTGACTAAGAATTTTAACACATGTTAGCCCTGATTAAACACTTGTAATCTCCTAATTAACACCTATGTATATAAGGCATACTACTTATTAACACCTATTGTAATAAGGCAGACTGCTAAATAACACTAGGAAAATTGTTAATTAACATTTGTGAACCCTATTAAAACACTTGAAAATTACTACTTAACATCTATTTTATTTATATATGGTATACTACTAATTAACACCCACTTTGTCTTATTTTGTCTGGCTTTCCGGCCCCAATAGTAAAAAAACTCCAAAAAAGACACGAAAGAAAGCTAGAAACAAACACATCAATTCTCAATCTCCTATCTTAAACCATGTGTTAAAGAGTAAAAGAAAACATTTTGTTAGAATTTTCATTAGAAGGAGCTTCTACACAGGCACACTTTAGCCTAGTGCCCATGCACAATACCTGTAATATATACACCCAAGCTTTGTATATAGTATACACATTTATCAAGAATAGGCACAAAAAATCTCAAGCATCTTCACTAACCCTCGTTGTCTATAGCAATCTAGGTACATTTCTAGATGGGTGGACCATGGTGGATACAAGCATGGCCCATGGTGTGACCCATCGCATGGATCCTCCTAAAATCAACATGAACCTTCCCTGGCCTCCTCTTCTTTTTTCACACTAGTTATTGATCCAAATAGCCTCTATTCCAAGTGTTCAATAATGCCAAATCAAATGAGTAAGAAAAGCTACCTAGCTCCATTATAGCTATGGGCAAAGTCCACTACCATGCATCAACATCTCACGGCCTTGACTACCCAAGTAAAGGGATGTCAAGTAAATTTCAAGAAAGGCTTTATTAAGGGTTAAAAAAACAATTAAGTTGAATAAGTATTCAAGATTAGAGTACATACATGGACACACCTTTTGCCCATTGTCCATGCATGTTACTTGTATATCTATTCTCACATCTTGCACCTCACGCTCGGGGGGGTCACTATATGTAAAATATCCCTATCACGTGCGTTCAAGGCCTATATTTTAAATCCCTTATTTGTGAATTTTTTAATCTATATAATATCCCCTTTTCTTTATGAATCTGTAATTTTTTTTGAAAAAATTTTAAATCATACCCTTATGTAAATATATTTCTGTAAGTTTCATAAATTAAAATTATGCTTCTATTGAACGCACGTGATACTCACATTTTTTTGTGAGTGACCCCCCCGAGACCTCACGACACGCAGAGTCATACACCTGCATAGCTAAATCGTGGCCCCTATATGACCCAACCACCATCTATCCCTCGTAATATCATTAAATCGTGGAGGTCCTCACACTAATTTTGCCAATTAAAAGATGTCGGTCACTTCTACCAATTGTATGAATTTGAAGGGCTGCCACAACATAAGGAGGCTTGACATTAAAAGCTTCTACATCTCATATTGCTTTTTTGTCACCTCGATAAGCTACTTACTTGCCAAGATTACCCAATGCTTATCACCAATATGCCTTGCATCTACAAACTAGTCCCAAACCTTGCATGCAAGCTTCATGGCGTATCTTAGATCATCCACCTCCAACCCTCGACAATCCACTGCACCTACACCACTGGCATGGGTGATCTAAGGAGACGATCACAATTAGGATGAGAGGGATGTAAGCCGCTTCATAGGCTAACATAATTTCACCCGTTTGACCTATCGTCAGGCAATTTGTCATCTTACCCACTTAAACAATCACCTACCTTTTACAAGACACCAGTGGACTTATAAAGCAAATAAGGAAGTCACTAACTTTATGTACATACTTTCTTCTGACTAAAACTAGTAACCTAGTACTATTTTTAACTTTTAGCTAACCTAGTGTGAACACGAGTCACTTGTACATAAGTCAATTTTGACGATAAGCAATACACATTCATTCCTTGAATCCTTGGTAGGTATAGCATAAGGTCCTAATTTCAAGGACACCATGGCTAAGAGATACACTACCTCTGGATCCAATTCGATAGGATTTTAATATTTCACACCCCCTTGTCTTGGCTAGAAGATGCTCGTGTCTCTCTCTCTCTCTCTCTCTCTCTCTCTCTCTCTCTCTCTATATATATATATATATATATATATATATATATATATATATATTAAATGTATGTGACTAGTGAACATTATATATGATACTACTACATGATATTTCCTTGAAAAAGGATTGGTTGGTCTCTCGACTGGGGATGTAGCCGAGCTGCTTTTGCCTCAAACTATGCTAATCCTTGCAATAGATAATCATTTAAGCCACTTGATGATTAAATGGTTTAATTGAAATTTAAAAATAGTGATTTTAAAAAACAGGCACAAATGCAATCATGAATCAGACTGACCGCTTGCGCCATTTGGCTATAAAAGGAGAACGTCATCGACACTAACTTCTTCAAACAACGCTTTCATCCATTACAAGCCGATCTTCAAGACTCAAGGTGGCAGTGCTCATTGCAGTCATGGCGATGATCTTCAAGGCGATAGTGCTAATCGCACTCATGGCGCTGTGTTGTCTCGTCGCGTGCTCATCAGCGACGCAAGGTATGTACTCATTACGACTAGCCGGGGTAGTACTTCGCTGTGATCATCTCGGTTTCGCTTATAATTGTACTGTGAATGGCTGTAGCTGCAGGAGGCCGCCGCTTTAAGCAGGAAGTAGATGAATCGACTCCTACCGGCACCGGCTGGAACAACAGCTGCAGCTGCAGCGGCCAAGCCGGCTCGTGCGACAAGTCCAGCATCCGTGCCGTGGCGAGCCCATCCACATTGGACCCTCCTTCCTCTGGTATCTGCGTGCTGGAGCTGAGCAATGAGTGTGGGCTATGCACCGCCACCCGCATCCTGGCCGACTGCCACATGCAGGAGGGCATCGCTCAACCCCTTCCTTGTGAACCGCTTAACGAGACGCTGCCGCCCGGCCCTCTCCACCCCAACCAGACGCTCAGCTTGCCCTACAACGGCCCCCCTGGCCTATCTTGGCCGTTAACTTTGAATGCGCCACTGAGTGATGCAGGCCATCCTCCATCAGTTTGTGTATCGTGTTTTGATTGAAGGGCTTCATGATCCTCATTAGTAGCTGGATTGTGTATGCTGTACTTTTGATTAGGAATGAAATTTGAAGAGCTTCACGATCCTCATTATACATGAGAGAGAGAGAGAGAGAGAGAGAGAGAGAGAGAAGCATTGATTTTTCATAATGCCCTTCGTGCAAATGTGACCATGAATTTGATCTCTCGTATTGATATTCGTCGTATCATGCTCAAAATCTTGTTCATTAACTCTAGTAAGGTCATTCTCCATCAGTATGTGTTTTTTGTTTTTTGAGCCGAGGTCAGAAGCAAGCACGCTCGTTTTAAGACTCGAATAGGGAAACGATTTTGTCATTAGCTTCGTCGTCTCTGTCGTATAGATGGTTTTTCTACTTCCTTAAGGCATGACCCCGGAAGACCCAAGAACTGGGCATGACTGCTGCGACCAAGAACTCCCGAAGGAGCCTCGGTAGCATCATGATTTGATCAAAATTATAACAAATCAAACTTAAAGGGCTTTTTGTGTTCCTCCCCATATGAGAATGACGTGAAAGGCTGTGCATACGTTTATATATGAGAGAGAGAGAGAGAGAGAGAGAGAGAGAGAGAGAGAGAGAGAGAGAGAGAGAGAGAGAGAGAGAGAGAGAGAGAGAGAGAGAGTTGTTTATGATGGTGATATGGACACATCATAGCCATATAGTTGATGATGATGATGATGATTGGACACCACGTCATTGCCATATGGGTTGATCGAGAGACTCATAGGAAGAATAAAGGAAATGATTAGGAGAAAATCAAGGGAAATGTTGCACGAGATGCTATGCTTTCACTTGGAGCATGTGCTTGAAATTCACTTTCTGCAATATCAAGTAGATACTTGGTTTGTTCTTACTATCATTGTGTTCTTTTATATGTGATAACGTCGTCATTTTTCAACTTCTAAATTAATCACGAGGCAATTGCTCTCCTACTTAGATACAAGTTTTCACTGTTTATGCAAGATCTTACTAGCCATGCCCAATCTATTATGTTAACTCAGATAATGACGTCCATATGCAAAAACATCCCTAGCTACATTGAAAGTCTCTCTTACTTTCGCTTTATCTTGGCTGGGAAACAGTATAATGTGAACATATTCACTTTGAACATTTATCGATTGTTATATTGATAGTTTTTATATGCTGAAATATTCTGCTCAATAATGAGTTAGAATGGTCATATGATTTTGAGTCAAAACATCTAAAAGCTTTGGCAAAGCATGCACTCTATCACGACACGACATTACGGTTGTAGTTATGCATAGAATGCAATGGTTTGATATAATTGTAATGAGTGTTGCATTAAAATAATCCTAATGAGAAAGAAAAATGAGAATTGATGGGCACTGCTACTAAGTGCCACAGAAGGACACTAATAGTGTCACATAGGGACACTAATAGCAGCATGAGAATTTTGAAATCTAGAGTGCAAAAGTGTGGCTCATTTAAAAAAAACATGGGTTCTTTTCTCCCTTGCTTTCTTGTTCCTAGTCCCTTTCCTCTTCCTTGCATCCTCTCCTATTTTGGTTTTTACAAACAAGCATAGAGGGGAATGGAGAGCTCATGATCATCATCAACTGGATGGTGTGAGATTTGGGATTGATGCTTGTTGAGGTGGATGATACCTTGGTTGATTTTCAAGGGCTAAAATGCAATGAAATGGGGGCGTCAATTTGTGTATGGAATGAAATTATTGATGCAAACCCATCTAAGACAATTTGGTGTGGTGAGGGTTCATCCACCACCAGTGGCTCTCAAGTGCTACACCCCCGCCACATCAAAAAGGAGACCCCAATCATCATATAGGAGGTCCCTATAGCTTTAAGTGATAGATTATTGGACCAGGGCAGGTGCTATTCAATGCTTTGTTTATTTGTTTCTTTTATTTTTTATTGAAACACTTACTACTGTAAACCAATCACATTAGCATATATATCCAACCGACCTTAGAGATAGACATGTCATACATATATGGTATTAAAATTCCATACTTGAACAACAAGAGAAATGGGCTTGAATAAAGTTTGGAATGGGGAATGGTCGAATGGCATCAAATTTTGATCATGCGTGTTTACAAATATAAAGATATGGATATATCCATGATGTCATGCATTATAGAAATATAAAGTTAAGAATGCGATAATGGTTGGATGGGGTGTAACCTTGATTGTGCAAGTCTTAAAAAAAGAACTATAAAGTTAAGAATGGGATAATGGTTGGATGGGGTGAAACCTTTATGGTGTGTGTCTTAAAAAAGGAGATATGGAGAGATCCATGCTCTCATGCATTAGAGAACTCTATTCTCTCATGTATTAGAGATCTCTTATGCATCTAACATAGCTCTCTATTCATACTCTATTTATAGAGAGTTTATGCATTTGAGAGCATATGCATTTATTAGAGATCTCTCATGCATACAGTTAATCTCTATATATACATTAGAGAGCTCTCATGCAAAAGAGAGAATTCATGCATACAGTTAATCTCTATTCATACTCTATTTATAGAGAGTTTATGCATTTGAGAGCATATGCATTTATTAGAGATCTCTCATGCATACAGTTAATCTCTATATATACATTAGAGAGCTCTCATGCAAAAGAGAGAATTCATGCATACAGTTAATCTCTATATATACATTAGAGAGCTCTCATGCAAAAGAGAGAATTCATGCATAGAGATTCTATGCATTGGAGAGGTTATACATGCATTAAATAGCTCTCGTGCACAAAGAGTCTATGATTTAGAGAGCTTACAAACCTATCTAATGCATGCATTAAAGAGCTCTTTGTAAGAGATAGCAAATTTCTTATACATGTGTATTAGATATCTTTCATGCATTAGAGAGCTAATGCACCTCTCTAATGCATGTATTACATATTTCTTGCATTAAAGAGCTGGTGAGCCTCTCTACTATATTAACTATATAAATATCATGCATGCATGAGAGATCTATGCATGCACCCGAGATACTATGCATATATCTCTCTATGCATTGTATGGCTATATGCATTAGAGACATCTATGCAAGAGAGAGCTTGTTCTCTTATGTATGCATTGGAGAGCTCTCATACATAGAGAGTGGATGCATTAGAGAGCTAATGCACCTCTCTAATGCATGTATTACATATCTCTCATGCATTAAAGTGCTGATTAGCCTCTCTACTATATTAACTAGATAAATATCATGCATGCATGAGAGAGATCTATGCATGCAACTGTGATACTATGCATATAAGATATCTCTCTATGCATGAAAAGAGAGCTCTCTATGCATTGTAATGGTTGTATGCATTAAAGAGCTCTATGTATCCATGCAAGAGTTTTGTATTAGAGAGATCTATGTATGCATGCAAGAGAGATTCCTATGTATTAAATAGTTCTATGTATGCATTCAAGAGAAGGAAATAGAGAGATCTAATAGATTAAGAGCTATATGTATGCATGTAACTATGTATGCATGCAAGAGAGATTCCTATGTATCAGAGAGATCTATGTATGCATGTAAGAGAGCATATCCATGTTTATACTAGACACATCCACGTTCATTTTCTAGAACTAGTAGTGAAACCTGCTCACCTTGAGGTAACACTCCCCTAAAGAGGCCACCTAGCCATGTGACCCACAACCTTAGACACTCCAGGTAGAAATAAGGTTGTCTTGGGAGATGTGGACCTCATTAGGCAAAGGAAAACCCTCGCACCGTTCGTAGCTACCATCACCTCACTAAAAAATTCCCAATCCATAATTATGGATTGTTTTTGAAGTTGAATTTACATTAAAACTAAACCTATGTTTTGCAAATTTTATATCACCCTTACATAGGTACTACAAAAGAGAGCATCATACTTGAGAGGGGATGGATTTTAGCAAGTGATAATGTAGCTAGGTCGTAGAAAAGAACTGTAACACTTGAGTTTCCCCATGGGATGGTTATTGTACCTTTGGTGGACAAGGAAACACGAACCTTACAATATCCCAAGCCTTGTTGAATTTTACGACATCACCTTAGGTATCCCTGAACATTCAATACTCCTCTAGCCTCGCAGCATTGATTGGTTTGAATACACACTCAAACCCCTAAAATTCAATATTCCTCTCACCTTAGTGCATTAACTACATCCTCAAACCATTATGGAGAGCCAAAATGTCTTTTGGGAAACATGATGAGCACCCCCTAAATGACAACCCCAAGATACTTTTACGGAGGTCACTAGTGACCAAGAAGGAGTTGATACCTAACCTCCTTGCTGGTAAACACGATGTTGCTGGTAAACACGATGACCACCCCCTAAACGAAAACCCCAAGATCCTTTCAAGGAGGTCAATAAGGAGTGGATACATAAGAGTACCCTAGCTATTTAAGGTAGGTATAACATGCCAAAGCAATTACCTAGAAGCCAAAGCCACCGTTTAGCTAAAAGCCAAACCTTAAGTGGAGGTTTTTCAAGCAGGAACCACAAGAAGTAGAGTTTTACCCACATATTGAGCGCCATTGGATCCCCTTCTAAATGTTAGAATCTCAAGGCTTCTATGATAAAAACCCTTCTATTTGGGTCCTATGAACCTCGCGGTCTATACCTCGATCTCCAAAGTTAAAGAGAGCCAAGCAGTGGTCTCAAACCCCAATTTGTGTCAAGCGTCGGACACTTTCTTGGGTCCCAAATAGGCTATTTTAAGTGCAAGCATTCTACAAAGGGATTCTTGGGTCCCAAATAGGCTATTTTAAGTGCAAGGAATCTACAAAGGGAACCCTTACATTTGGGTTTTGAAGTCAAGAAAACCTACATCACAAGCCTCTACAACCACACCATCAATTGCCAAACTAAACCTGGAGCTCGAGGGGTTCACCTAAAAATATGTAAGTGTAGCATGTGAGTTCATCAGCAGGAGGGGTATATTAATTCAAAAAAGTTACAAAATTAAATTTATAGGCGGGTTTTTTAAACCAATTTTGAAAAAAACCCATAATTTTATGAAGGAAAATGGGTCATTTTAAGTGTAAGGGATTTTTTAAATACATAAAAATTGTTAAAGGTGAACCCCCTAAGAGATGGAGTGGGAGCAGGTCATCCTCCATCAGTTTCTGTATCGTGTTTTAATTGAAGGGCTTCACGATTCTCATTAGGATTGTGTATCCTGTACTTTTGAGTAGGAATGAAATTTTAAGGGCTTCGTGATCCTCACTATATAGGAGAGAGAGGGAGAGAGAGAGAGAAGAGAGAGAGAGAGAGAGAGAGAGAGAGAGAGAGAGAGAGAGAGAGAGAGAGAGAGAGAGGAGGGTAAGGGAGAGGGAGAGGAAGCATGATATATCAAAACAAGAAGCGACAAATGATCAAATGCATCATTGATTTTTTTTAATGCCCTTCATGTAAATGTGACCATGAATTTGATCATTTGTCGCTTCTTGTTTTGATATATCATGCTTCCTCTCCCTCTCCCTTACCCTCCTCTCTCTCTCTCTCTCTCTCTCTCTCTCTCTCTCTCTCTCTCTCTCTCTCTCTCTCTTTCTCTCTCTCTCTCTCTCTCTTAATGCACAAACAAATTGTTCAACTATCTCTGTCAAACGATGCGCACTTGACATGAAATTTGAATGTATATGTAAACATATTTATGTTGCAAATATGTATACAACTGATAGATTCAAGGGCAAATTATCCAAATCCAAACAACCTGCATCCATCTTTTCATAGAGTGTATTAGTAAAAGCTCCACAAACCTAAAAATATGTTGCCTTCATAAGTGTTGTTAGAGATGAAACAAATTATCATGTAGTGTTTGCAGTCAAAGTTCAAGGAGACAAAAACCCTAATGTATTGTGAGGCACCGCATTTAAATTTAAAAAAAAAGGGGCCGTAAAGAAGGGAATGTGCCCCACTTCAGTAAAATGTAAGCGTGAAAGTATGCTAAAAACTCAGACAAGAGCTACACCACCGAGAAAACTTACTAAAGAGGAGGTTAAAACATACAATGACTACATTGCACTTGTAGCTACAAGGTATAAGAAGAAGAAAATAAGAATGGAGCACAACAAATCCCTACCAGCAAAGGGCAGACCTAGTACCAAAAGGATTTCTTCTACAGAAAAGAGGAGAGGATCATTAGGCCACTCCTCTAGTGCAATTCTAATGTTTTCTCTCTCTTTTCCTTTGTTTTCACTTGTAGCTACATGCATAATTATGATTTAAATTCAGATGATAGAAAGAGAGGGAGATAGAGAGGGAGAGGGAGTGTGTGTGTGTGTGTGTGTGTGTGTGTGTGTGTGTGTGTTCGCGCGCGCGCGTGTGTGTGTGTAGTTAGCTTTGATTATATTACTTCTATTAGAGTTTTATATGACAACAGGGCAACTGTAAATGTAAGAGAACTTTTGGGTGGTTTCAAGATAAGGGGCACCACTTTTGATAGTTGGGCGCCCTGAAGGTAGCTTGAAAACATACATCTTTATAACTTAAATGTCCAATCTCTTGTGGTTATGTTTGGAATTTAGTGCCATGTTGTTTGGGACACATTATACATATATTGGGTATTCAAATAGCACCCCTTGATCAGAAATCCAATTCATTTTAGCGATTTTTTCATTGCACGAAAGTTTTGGCATTTGCATTTTTCCAACTTTCTTTATTGCAATATATGTCACACATACAATGCTTAGTACTTCTGCATCCCAAGTCCAATGATCATCCCAATTTGTACATGAAAAGAACACATTGCATAAAGCTTAATTTGATTTACTGAGACTTTTTTTAGGTATTTAACTAATTTTTTATAATAATAAAAATTGTATGCTTTATATTGTAAAGCAAGATGTGATTTTCTATTCAAGATCTTGGCAAATGTGAAGCTCATCATTGAAGATCCAATGGTGACAAGTTAGATAAATATGTCTAGAATGTGGCCATATTATCAAATTGCAATTTTAACAGTTGAATTTCTTCCAATCTTCTGTAGGAAATTCACTCACTCTCTTAGAGGGCCTGTACAAGTTTAATAATTCTTTCTCCACTCGACCTCATTCTCCCACAATTCCTTCTCCACACTATTTTGAGCCCTTTTCCACTCCTCCATTACACCTTGCCCCCATGCAGTTGTCACTCCACCCTCAGGAACCACCCATGAGGTGGACACTCCTATCTTCGATGCCTCTCCACCTTTTGGCACGCCCTTCGTGTTTGGCACTTCTATAAGCTAAAGGAGAGAAATGTGATTTGTTGTGAATACCACATGTAGATTTCTTTTTTGAAAGATGCTTACAAGCAGATGCGGTCTTAATCCTTTGGGCTCCATGGTGCTTCATGTCCATGCAAGTGCATAATTTGTGCAGGTGGTGATACCAACAAGGGTTGTGCTTCATTGCATACTTTCACAAATTTGGGAGTCAGGTAATTTTCTTAAAACAGCTTAAGGAAGCCTTTCAAATAGCACGGGTGTCTAATGGGCACTTGCAAAGAGTGTGGTGTGAAAAAACTGGGTTGTTGTCCCCTTGACAGAAACAAGGAAGGAAAGAGTATTAATGTGAAGGTTTTTGAATACATGGAGACACTTGACAAGCCTGGAAACAAGAAGAAGAGAAACGATCTTGTGTAAAGAAATGCAATGTCACGAGTTTCTTCTATTGTTGAAGACCAAGCTCAAGTTTTTTATCACACACAACTACCTTGCAGGTTGGCAAGGTCTACAATTCAAGGAGTGTATTCCCAAGTTCTTTGCTAAGGTGATTGTGTCTGTAGTGTACTTTGCAGAGAACTACACCTTTAAGGAGTATGCACTAGCATTCTACACATGTAACAATATTGGTCCACATCTCTTACTATCACCAACAAGGTGAAGTCATTAAAACTTACGACTACAACATTTCTGGCAATAGAGTCCATGGCACACTCTTTGTTTTTTGCATTGTTTCTTATTGCATGAAACGTGTCTACAAGAACAAGGGATTACACTTAAATGATATTAGGTGTGGTCAGATGGCATTGCCTCACAGTTCAAGGCTTGTAGACCCTTTTTCTTCGTTACAAGGTAGGCTCGAATGACATGCATGGAGATGATGTGGAACTTCTTGGAAAGTGGTCACGACATATGAAAGCATGATGGGGCAAGTGCTATTGTAAAAATAACATTGACAATGAACTATTAAAGAAAGATGTCACAACTCTAAAGTGCATAGAAGATGTAGTGTCCTTGTTAGAGGCCAACTTGTCTCAAGGAGCTCAAGCATAGTATCCTTCAAAGGAAAGGGAAGTTGCTCGTGTATTTTGGGAGAACAAAGTAGGGGATGTGAATAGGAAGGTTAAGTGGACTGTGAAGCTATTCCATATTCATGTTCACTGCAAGTTTTTCATGGTGAGTGACAACCCATGTGATTCTATAGGTCTTGGAACCAAACAATTTTTGTGCTTTTGTGGGACATGCATGCATGGGGCGATAGTACAAATGTGCCAACAAACATGTGCAACCTTGGGATTATTGCACTCTAAAGCCCTTAAGTAATTCAAGTGATGCTATAAATGATGAAGAAACTTACAAAACGGTCATCATGATGTTTTAAGTGCACATTTGTGTTTTGGGGATAATTTTACAGTAAACGCTGAGGCTGACAATGAGAAAGGTGTTGATTTTTACTCGGTCAGGTGCATTGCAATCAAAGAGAAAGAAGACATATGTTAATGAATGGGAAAATGAAATTGCAAAGGATTCCTATAACATCAAGGCTTTGTTATATAAACACATGGATTCCTCATCCTTTAAATTCCTAAGCAATGCCCCTACAGTTGTAATACTTTCACATCTTCTTAAATGTATCAAGATACCAATGGAAGAAGACAAATATGTACAATCACTTCAAAAACCTATGAATCGATTTACAATAGTATACCATTTGGTATTTGACATGTAATACTACTTTCTATCAAGATGTGTTCTTTCTTGCTGATTTTTCAACTCCTACCTTTATTGTTGTATCTTTGTTCCTCTAGTAACACCTGTAAACACCTGCTAACTACTAATTAGCATTCTAGATATGAGGGAGACTATTAATTAATACCTTTTAGGGTTGACTAAGCAAACACTTGAATTATAGTTGGTCGAATTATAGTTGCCACTAGCAGAGTGTTAATTAACACCTACTGTTGAAATAGGACAGGTTGCTAATTAACATGAGCCAAAAAAATGTGGGCTGCTAATTTACACCTATTAAAATAATGCGGGCTACTAATTTACGCCTATTGAAATAATGTAGGCTGCTAATCAACACCTATTGAAATAATACAGGTTCCTAATTAACACCTGTGTTGATATAAGGCAAACTGGTAACTAGCTTATCTAGATAGAAGATAGACTAACAATTACTATCTATTAGGGCTGACTAAGAATTTTAACACATGTTAGACTTGAGTAAACACTTGTAGTTTACTGATTAACACCTATGTATATAAGGCATACTACTTATTAACACCTATTTTAATAAGGGAGACTACTAACTAATACTAAGAAAACTATTAATTAACATTTGTGAACCCTATGAAAACACAAAAATTATTCATTAACATTTGTTTATATATGGTATACTACTAAGTAACACCTTCTTTGTCTCTTTTGGTTGCTCACTTTGTCTCATTTTGTTTGGCTTTCCGCCCCTAATAGTAAAAAACTCCAAAGAAGACATGAAAGAAAGCTAAAAACAAAGAAAAAATGATACCAAGAAATAATGAAGATAAACAAGAAGGTGACCACAAGTAATAAAACCACCCCGCAATAAGTAGTAGCTCATAAGAGGCTAAACCACAATAGTTGGGCACAAAAAAAATGACAGGCCCAAAGAGGTCTCAACAAACACAAAGAAACCACTGGAAAAGGGAAAGAGAAAGCATCCAACAAGGGTGCACCCAACTGGCAATTGGAAACCACTAACAAAGGGAAACATAAAAAAAGTACTTAGAGAGGCTCAACCAACCATGGCAATGAGCAAGCACCTAACAATTGGCATAAGAACAAGATAAAAAAAGTATATTGAGCAAGGAAGTAGAAAAGTAAAATAAACCCACAAGGCACCACATGCAAGAAGAACCCACAAAGCACAAAAACACCTGCAAAGCGCAATAACCATTGTCGTGAAGGGCATCTATGATTTTGTCCATGTCATGTTCCAGAACTTGATCTGAGTTCGTCAAAGCTTGCTTGGGTTCCAATCCCATCAAGGATGCCTCTTCCCTTGCTCTTTTGCTTTGCTCAGGTTGGATGTCCACATGATCAACCAGTACATTGTTGTCTAGGCGAACATTGAGGCCAATAAGTAGATGTTGCAAGTGCTCCACTAGAAATACACCCAATTTTTTGGAATGCTTGTTGCAAATTCTTTGACGTCAGGTGACTTGGTACTTGCAACAACTACATGGGCACAATGTTTTCTCCTCACAATTGACAAAATTTGAAAGGTTCATAGCACTCATGGGCTCCATGTATGTTGAATATGCACGTGTATTTGGGTTTAAATGAGGGGGAGGTGGAGCTTCTTTTCTAGTTCATGCATGGCCTATTCGGTATATTCTAATTTTTTATGGAAAGGTGTTGGGCTGCCAAAAATTTTAAAATTTCAATGAGAATTTGCATAAAAAAGTGAACTAAAAGCGAGCGTTGAAATAACCATCAAAACAAGCATCGAAAAAAGATTTATCGACCCTTATTTCGACTTTTGTATCAACGTGTATTGGAAATTTTTAATAGAACCATGGTGCCTCACTATAAGCATTTTCAAAAACTTGTGCAGGTTCACCTCTCTCCCCAAATTTTTGGAGGTTATCTCCTTTCACCTCCCATACCTAAACCCTAAACCTAAGCACTTCCCCCATTCCTTTCTTGCCTCAAATGTTCTTGTATGTGTGGTGCTAACATTTTTTATTTTTTATTTTTTTAGGCTCAAGAGGTGCACTACTAATAAGAAACCTTACGTATCATGTGCGTTTAAGGGGTATTTAAAAAACTCCTTACCTGTGAATTTTTCATGATTAAAATGACCCCTTTTTCTTTATGGACTTATGGGTTTGTTTTTTTTCCAAAATTGAATTAAAAAACCCCTTTTGTAAATGTATTTCTATAAATTTACCTTAAAATTTTGAATTAAAGAAACCCTTCGTGTGAACTCACGTGCTATAATTACATATTTTTAGGTGAACCCCTCGAGTTTGCAGGTTCTATTCTTTCTCCCAAATTTTTGCAATTTTTCTTCTCTCACATGTCACCTTACCCATCCCTAAACCCTAAACTCTTCCCCCATTCTTTTCTTGCTTCAAATTTTTTGTATGTGTGTGGGCTAGCGCATGCTGTGTTTTTTATTTATTTTACGGCTTCTAATTGGCCTCATGTTGCACCTTTGAGATTCCAGGTAGCCCTTCTCCTTTTCTCTTGTTTTTGATTTATTATTTGCCCTGCTTTTGATTATATGTGTGGTGTGGTGTGGGGTGTGTGTAGTTTTCAAAAGTAGCTAATATGTTGTGTTTTATCTCCGCTAAGTGCCCTAATCTCATTGTCTTTGTTTTTTTTTTAAAGTATCTTCTTGCTTTTGATGTTGTCCATGTCATGGCATCAATGATTTTATATTCACGTGATCACAAATTTCTTTTTTGTTAATAACATGTGTTAACATGTTATTAACATGTTAACATGTTCCCAAAAAAGCCGGTGGGAAGCTCCCTGATAACCGGATAAAATCTCGCCGGGGTTTTGCAATACTCGGCGGTCCCGCCGGGAAAAATAAAAACCCGACGGGTCCCGGCGGGGTCGTCATCTAGCCCGGCGGGCTATAATTTTCTATATATATAGGCCCGGGGGGCCCTTTGGGAGTTCATTGCTGACAGTATACACAGGTAATGAGACTTGTGTTTGTGTGTGTGTGTGTGTATGTGGGTGTGTGTTCGTGCGGGCAGCCGCCCATTGTCGCAATACGCGACAGGATGTGGGTGGTCCGCCACACGAGGGGTGTGTGTGTGGGTGTGTGTTCGTGCGGGCAGCCGCCCATTGTCGCAATGCGCGGCAGGATGTGGGTGGTCCGCCACACGAGGGGTGTGTTTGTGTAAGGCCATTCTTCGGAATGGTGCTTACCCTGGGGCACTTAGTCTCGGTAACGCGGCTAGTCTGTGTCCTATGGTGGTAAGTATGGCACGCCGTAGCGGTACTAGTCGATAACGCGGCAAGCATAGTATCGTTATGGCGATGTCACCTTCCCTTCCCTTCCCTTTATCAAATGCGGGCATATGGTCGGTAACGCGGCCAGTGTATGTCCGTATCCTATTCGTATTCCCATAGAATCGGGCGGCATTTTGTCGTTAACGCGGCAAGTTGGTGTCGTCCGCTAGTGCATGTATTGTTTTTTGCATATTGCGGCATTTGATCGTTAACACGGTCGGAAAAATATCGTAAATTTGCTTGCATATTACGGCATGTGATCATTAACGCGGTCGAAAAAATGTCGTAAATTTGTTTGATTTGACTTGTATTGTTTTTATTGTGTTTGATCCATGCGATACTTAGTTGCTAACGCGGCATGAGTATTTCATGGATCAAAGTTTACATCATATTGTCTTTACGTTTTATTTCATAATATCGTAACTCAAAAAAATGAATATCTCTCTCTCTCTCTTCCTGCCCCCCTCTCTCTCTCTCATGATACACTTCACAACTCTTTCTCTCTCTCTCTCTCTCTGATGATACACTTCACAACACGATAGGGATGGTAAACACGATGACCACCCCCTAAACGAATTATCATGTAGTGTGCGTGTGTGTGTGCACGCGTAATGTGTGTTGGTAGTGGATGATAGAGCTAATTAAGTAGTTGAGCAAGGAATTTTGCTTTTTTTTTGGTAACATATTAATATGAGAAAGGAGAGAAGTAAGCTGTTAGTTGTAGAGAAAATTAAAATGTTAGTGCACTTAAAGTTTACTATGGATGGTTAGGTGGTGTGTGTTTGTGTTAGTGTGTGTGTGTGTGTGTGTGTGTGTGTGTAAGTTAGTAGGGTAGAGGTTTAGGTCGGAAAGGAGGAAAAATATAAGATTTTTAAATGGTGCAAGGGAAATGTATGAAGGGGAGGCAATAGGTGGTTAGGTGGATAGGAAAGTGAGTGGAGATGACAAAGGGATAGGCTTAGTTTTTTTATTTTTTTTAAAATATCTATATATGTATATACTAAAAGTGATCAGACGCTATCGCCTTATCCCCCCATGCATGCATGTAGACGATTGCTCCCATTACGAGTAGGCGATTGCTGCCAGCCTTGATGGTGGAGGCGCACAGAAGCCTTGCTCGTAGGCATCTGTCCACAACATCTTGTTTGCTGCACTGATTACATGCCTTCTCTACAACCATTTACTGTGTTGATTTCATGCCTTCTCTATAAGCATGGCCTGCCTGCTTATAGAGAAGGAGGTGATGACATTAGAAATTCCCCAAAAGAAGAAATCGAGCACTCTTTTGTGACATTTGATACCAAATCAGCTCCACCCTAACAATTTCAAGACCTGCTGGTACGTTTGCTTTACAAGCAAAGGCTTCTTCTGCTTTCTCCAAAAATGGACTATAGGTTCTTAATTTTGCTATAAGATTTCATAGCTTATACTACACGATACGTTGCCTCTTCTAAGAGTTTCAATCCACTAGCAGCGAGGCCTTAACATTTTGGGAATTATCTACTAGCAAGGCCTACCAGCCTTGCTAGTAGGCGATGAGCTCTTTGCTGCTCGTTTGTAGGGATAATATAGGATATGGAACTAGGTTTTGGGGTCCATTTACCCTAAATCACCCAATTTCATTCTCAATTTCTCTTTTTCTCAAAATTTGAAATTAAAAATTTTAACATTTGAAATTTGAAATCAAAATATGTGGTGGCTGACCGTGGTGTCATAGACACTTAACAGCCCCAATAGTAAGAATTTCACTTACTTGAGATGTACACACACAAGAATTTGTTTTGTGAAGTAATCCAAGTATTAATAATATGCTTTCACATACACATCAACAGTTTATATTGTGAGGAAAAAGATGGGTTTAGCTAGCATTCTTTGCCCCACTATATAAGCTACAAACATGATACAATGATAAGAAAATCCTTAAGCTGGAGACCTCGTGACCCTAGTGCAATCCACGTCCTAATAAAGGCATACATGTACTGTACCATGCACCACTTCTCCTCACAATTGTCATTGATTGAGCTATGAGCTATGGGTTATCTAGTAGGTTGGCCCTTGAGAGGCCACTCTTCACAATCCCACAGAGGACTTCTTAGTAAAATGAGCCACAACAAAACTCTATAGCCCAATAATCTAGTTCACACTATAATGAATTATTTGGCCTCCTCCATGCTAGCCTCGTTATACTTAAACTTATGTTTAAACATAATCATGAGTGGCTAGTACTAGATTTATCAAACTATTTTTGTAGTACCTTCTAGGTTAGGTATTCTAAACACATGATTGTAAAATTGATAAACTCAATAAGGAATGGCCCAACCCAAATAAAGGATTTATCAAAGGATTTCTGTAGTACATTCTAGGTTAGGTATTCTCAACACATGATCGTAAAATTGATAAAGTCAATAAGGAATGGCCCATGTAGCCAAACAATAAGCCAATAGGTGCCTAATATAGGTGTAAGAAAGATGAATAAAGGGAATGCCACCATCTTACAAAAATCTAGATTTGATGTAAAGATCATTATCAAAAATTTGATGCGATTGGGCTCCTCAAATTCAGGTTTGGTCCAACTTGAGAAGTAGAGAAAACTAAGCCTTTAGTGACCACATCTTTGAGTGGATTCTCAATAGCTAGTAACAAAATCGAGACCTAAGATTCCAAAGCCACCACCTCCAAACCATATACAAAAGAAAACAGACATTCTAATACTTAAATAATGTTGTTATGATTAGGTTTCATATCCCAATTGGAATGGTTTTCCTTAATGATCCATTCTATAGTCATCTTTGGTTTCTTTTTAGACTCGTGTTGGCTTGAATTTTTCACCTCAAAAGTAGGTTGCTGATCTACAATAAATAAGGAGTTCCACATCCTATAGGATCCCACCTATACGCAGGCTTCTTCACCACAAAACCAAGTTCCACTTCCTCTCCATTTGATGAGTGATAGTAAACACGAGAAATGGTATAAAGAGCTAATGACAGGGACTATCTTAAACCTAAAGGATCCACAAGATCAATCATAATACTACTCTAATAGTCATAGATCAAGCCTGTATCCTTAAAGTCAAGCTAGCATAGGACAAGTGCTACGGAAACCATACAACCAAACCCCATGGGGTAACAAACTCCAAAACCTTATTCAGAAGGATTCTCCCAACTACTTCCTTATATTCTACTACCATGTGTGTATCTAGAAGATAAACTTAGGATGGCATTTGAAATAGGAAGGGGTGTTATAACAAACATAGCATCTAGAGGCTCAAAATTGGACAAAACAAAGCCAACCAACATCTCAAGAATGATGAGCAAATTTTATGGAACACTAAAGATCCCGTACAGTACCTAGAGAAGTTCGATCAAGTTTGCAAGGCTATCGGAAGGATTAATAATCCCATTTCGTACCCTAGAGAAGTTTAAATTTGATGATGACCAAATTTGATGATGACCAAATTTGATGGAACATTGGAGATCCCATTCACCTAGAAAAGTTTAATCAAGTTTGCAAGGCTATGGGAAGGATTGATGATCCCACTAAGGTTTTTTTATTTGGACTTTCCCTTGAAGGAAAGCAGGCCAATGGTTTAGTTAACTAAACCCACTAAGGTTTTTTATTTGGACTCTTCCTTGAAGGAAAGCAGGCCAATGATTTAGTTAACTAAACCCACTTTAAATGGCCAACTATGAGGTCTTGAGAGACACCTTGATTGTGGGATTCTCACCTAGTGGAGTGAGATGGCCCATTGCACATATCTAGAACAAGAAGAAGGTGAAATAGAGCGAGACCGTGTTGCTAGAACTAAGTATCCCCACATGGATGAAGTCTCCGTGGAGAGACAAGATGAAATTTTTTGCATTGATCCATTTATGAGCAAGAGCCTCCATGACCATCTCTATAGATCTAAGCACTAAAACTTTGATGAGTCTTTACATGACCCAATAAACCTAGTAGACAAACTCAAAGATAGGAATGAAGTTGTCCAATTAAACCAAGAGATAGGTCCAAAGCATCAATGGCTAAGGTAGGGTCCTAGTAAAGGATATGATCATCATGGATGAGGTGATAGAAAATTTACCCCCAAGATTTCCCAATAGTACTAGCTATAGTCCTAGTCTCAAGGACATGAAAATGGACAAGTTAGTAGAAAATTCTCTCAATTTATTAGGCCAATAGTGGCAAGGCTATCCCCAAGGGTAACCTCAAGGCCAGTAGTGGGCAGGGCCACTCCTACTGCCAACACTAAGGGAAATCTCAAGGCCAACCCACAACCACCTTCTCATGTCAGGCATCCAAACTTGTTTCCATAGAGAAACATGGTTTCATGTGCAATTTGTTGCTGAAACCATATAAGCCTGTAGTGTCTATTGTTGCAAAGTCCTAGATAACAATAGTATTCTAGTGATTGCCAATGTGCAACGAAACCATGATACAACCCATTATTTGTAACCTTGCAAAGTGCAAGCCATTCTAAATGCACCTCAATTGAAGAAAATTTATCAAAACGTCTTACTGAGAGGTATCTACAGACCACCTCCTCCTATACTATCACCTCAATAATAGTGATAGGTTTTTGGTGCCCAATAGATATGTCCACCACCACACCCCAAGAAAATAAAATAAATCATTGATGTATGGTTAGAAACCTTAGGAAAGATAACTGTTGCATGGCCACTTTCCAAAAACAAAAATTAGCATTTTCACCCCAACCAATAGAAGAAAAGAACATTTTTATGCAGTAGAGGAGGGGAGATTGTGAAGAGAAGGGCAAGAGTTACAGGAAGCGGTGGAGAGAATATTGGATCTAGAGATGCTTGGAAAAAAGAAGTTTGTAGAAAGAGGAGAGTCGAGAAGAGAAGAGAAAAATAGAAGAGAAAAAGAGTGGAGAGGGAGTCGTGAAGAAGCTAAGAGTAACTGGGGTGAAGCAGTTCTACGGAAGTTTATGGTGACTGTTCTCTTTGAGAAGAAGATGATGTAGGTTTTGTTTGAGTAGACTTGAGTCTACCCAGAGCAGAGGTTGCAAAGGTGAGAGGGTCTTGTAGGAGGTGGGTTCCCTAGGACATTTTGAGGCTCCAAATTTGTTGGAACTTGGACCAACTCAAATTCTTATTCAACTATTGTCTATAATGTTTGTTGGTGGTTGTCTGCATAGTGTAGTTGCAGCTTTGGTTGTTTTCTCGTTCTTCGTGGAGTTGAGATACATGGTTTTTATTTGGATCATTGTGTTGAAGTCCCTTATTTTAGTGGTGCTTTTCTCTTTTCTATTCAATCCACAAATCTCACGTTGTTGGGATAACAAGAAAGCAAAACACCTCTATAGCAATGTCTCCCAAAAGTGCTCAAGACACAAGATCAGCACCACAAATCACAACACACAATCCTCCATGAACCATGAGGATTCAAAGAAATGATCTCTTGGGAGTTTTCTAGCACACGCCCACCCGAAAGATCACTCCATACACCCATAAAGCACCTGTCTCGACATGGAATTACGACGCATGTCTACCAATGCACTTGAAGGCAAGAGCTTCCTCTTCAGCAATTCAATACTCCAAGTCATCCACTTCGGACATATCTCTCATAATTTGTGTACATATGGAGGTAGTGCCCACTACACGGAATTACACCAAAGCTGCCACAAACTGTAGCAAAATTGACGACAAGGAGATGTTGTCCTGTGTTGACACTTCTCTATCTCTCCTCTGACTTATCTAGACTAACTTCTACCTCAGAATTCTGATGCAGAATTCTACTTCCAAAACCTTTACAGAAACAAACCTTTCCCTCTGTGTCCTACACACTCTCCCTAGCCCTCAGACTACCTCACCATGCAAAGATACCACACAATGGCTCTCTAATGCCTACTGTTGATCCACAGATGCCTCTGAATGACTATCCTCTCAAGGTTGAAAAATCTGACTCATTTGAAGCATACTCTCTTTTCTTTGGGTCAGCTGCTGACATACTCAAGCTCTCAAAACATTCAAACCCAACCAATATCCATCACTACATGCCCTCAACTGATAGTAATTGATATCTTTCTTCCTCAGTAACACCTTATGTCCACTAGCCTTTTTATTCCTAACTGCTAATAGTCTAGATTCTTAGCGCTAACCCATACACACTTCTCTCAAGTTTAAACAGGTCAGAGAAAGGCTTTTGTATCATATTTTGAAGCTTAGCTGACACCAAATGACCATGTACCCTTTGTCAACAGATTCTAACTCAGAATCTGGTCTCTAGTCATCAAACGGGTTCACTCAAGGGTTCAACCCTCATGTATTCTATGAAAACACCACAAATATCATAGCTAAACATCAAAGTAGAAAACTGACACAACTGACATAAGCCCCTCTCTGTCTTCTTCATATACAAAATCATTGTAGTGTCTCAACCATGAGATATGGGAAAAATCAGACAAGAAGAAACTCCACAAAAAACTCAAAAAACTTCCATAGATAGACCCTAACAATAGTACTTCAAAACCCCATCTTCAGTGGCCACTATCGGAGAAGAAATTGAACCGAATCATGTATCCAATAGAGGAGCTGCTCTGAGAACCCTGGGACATACCATGGCCGATTCTCCAGCATCTAACCCTCTCTTTGCTTTGATCCATGAACTACTCTTCTCACGTTGCGCTGGCCATTACTGCACACTGAAAGGAATTGCAGGAACTCTAACTTACATGTGTCGAGGTGAAATCAAACCTGCAGGAGTTCTCCACTATAGGCTTCCACTCTTTTCTCTTTTGTGGTAGCACGAACCACACTCGCTTGGAGAGCCGATGCCACCTTCGCCTTCTTTTTAGAACCTTGCTCCACCCTATCTCCTCGTGATCGCCATATACCTTCTATTTTGAACTGCACACCTGCGCTTTTTCTCTTGGTTGCCACGGGCCTTTTTCACCATCCTGGATTGACCATGCATCACCATTTTTTGCCTTTGCATTGTGTTTGTGAGGGATTTATTCTGCTCTTCACATATAGCCCTCCTGGATCAAAGGGGAACAACAAAATGTTCCAAAACCACTTAACTGCACTGATCCAACTGCCCGGATCAACAACCTGCAGCCTGTCTTCAAACTGCAACTGTGCCTTTCCCTTCGCAACTAGCTGCATCTCTTGGTCAACATCCACAAACTCTTTATTCTCCAACCTGCTCACGGCATTCCAAACCTGATTATCTCCCACGCATTTTTTCAGCATTCTCCTGAGCATCAAATAGCTCACCATCATCCATATCTAGATACTTTTCAAACAAATCATGGACACCTTCCAAGGTGTCATCCCACAGAGCAGATCCTCAACACTATCTACATCACAACCCATATACTCATGTGCACATGGGTTCTAAATAAGGTTTATAAAACCCAAAAAAAAAAAACTAACCATCATACTTTCATCCGCTTATGCACACATATATACAATAGGTACAAAAAGCTGAGTTTTTTTTTTCCAAAATGCGCGTGACATAGTTTGCCACACCCCAAGTCTGCTTGATCATTCATGGTCAGCAGCAGAAAAGAGAAGTTGTAAGTCCATCGATGAAGTATCACTTTCCTCCTCATGATCAGAAAACACATCAGAATTTTCTTCATCTTTAACCACGGACATCAACCTTGTAAAGTACTTTTTCAACCTGTATCCATTCACACGCGATTTATGTGGAGTGCCATCTAAATCAGCAAGGAGATACGTACCATTTGGAAATCTGTTCATTACCATGAAAGGACCTTGCCATTTGATTTGAAACTTCTTTTGAAAAGTTTTATCAAGCTTACTATTATAACGAAGAACTATATCACCTTTTTTGATGTCTTTATCCTTCACTTTAGCATTTGCCTTTGCTTGATTAGTCTTCAATACCTGCTCATAGTGTTCAAGGGCAAGCACTCTATCTAATTGCACGCGTTGAAGATACAAAAGCCTTTCTTTGAACTCATCATAACCTTTCTCTTGAAGCTCACACATCAGCCTTAATGCCAGAATCTCTACTTCAATGGGAAGCAAAGCTTCTCTACCAAACACCAAGTGAAAAGGAGAGAAACTAGTACCTGACTTGATTGCAGTCCTATAAGCCCATAGAGCACAAGGTAGTTCTAAATCCCAAGTCTTCACATGATTCTTTGTCATCTTTGTAAGCATTCTAATGAGCTCTCCATTGAACCTTTCATTCATACCATTGCATTGAGGATAGTATGGAGTAGTGTACCTGCGATGTATATGAAGTTTCTCACATAGAAAGTTCACAAGCTCTCCTCTGAAACCTGGACCTTTGTCAGAAAGTAGCTCCAAAGGCATGCCAAATTTACAACAAATGTCTTCATAAACAAATTTGGAAACATCTTTACTTGTTACATGCTTCACGCCTTTAGCTTCAGCCCATCTAGAAAGATAGTCAACAGCAGTGAGTATGTAACATTTACCTCTACCTGTCATGGGCAATGGGCCAATTTCATCAATACCCCACTTCTCAAAGACATCATAAGCCAAAATAGTGCCTCTAATTTCTGATTTTAGCACCCTACTTGCCATGCTTTGACATTCCTTGCAAGACTTACACCAATGATGAACATCACGTTGTATACTTGGCCATACATACCCCTCCTGTAAGATCTTATGTAGGGTGATTTTTGAAGCAAAATGGCCGCCACAAGAACCTTCATGATTTTCCTCCAAGATTCTGTAAATTTCCTCTTTCCAAGGCACCCTTCTCATGACAAGATCAGCTCCCCTCATAAACAAGGTATCTCCAAGAAGCACATATCTTTTAGCACGTCGAATAAAGGCGTATTTCTTTGATGACTCCAAATTTGCTGGAAGCATACCTGTTTAAAGAAATTCCTCTTCCTTATCCAAGGTTTCCCTTCCCAAATAAAGAGGAGAATCGGCCCTAATCACATACAATTGCTCTATCATAGTTTGAGCTGCACCATGTGCTTCTTCATTCTGACTTCTGTCAATATGCCTCAAACTCCATGCTTCAAAACGCTTAAGCAAACTCTTCACTCGAAAACACAAAACTTTAAGCCTCTGATTTTTACTCTGCCGCCACACCCCAAGTACTTGCTTTACTACCACAAGTGCATCACCTCTTACCCTTACACGGTGTATCCCAAGATGTAGGCAAAAGTGGAGACCTTTCTCCAAAGTAGCATACTCTGCTTCATTATTGCTTTGTGCCATAATCTTCAAACCTCTCTTAGTTACCAAAATGCCTGTTGGATCATAGATTACAATCCCCCCTGAAGCTTCACTATGGCTTTTCCTGTAAGAACCATCAAAAAATAATGTAAAAGCATCATCTATGTCTGGGGCTTCTATGTGCCGCTTCTTCACGATATCCTCCTTGATGAGAAGAGGACTTTCTTTGTATGTAAGCAAATCAGCCAAAGTAGCTCTTGTACTTTCCTCAACAAGAAAAGAAAACTGAAATTCCTGTAGCTCCACAATCCACTTCATAAGCCTCTTTGACAAGTTAGAGCTATTCACCAATTGTGGCAATAGAGTGTAGCTTGTGAGAAAAGTGAATGGCTTTGGAAGAAGGTAATGCCTAAACCTTCTACAAGCATAAACCACACTCACCATAATAAGCTCCACTTCTGTATAGCTTCTCTCTGTCTCCATCTTTACCCTGCTAGCACAATAAACCGGTCTCATATAGTGAGAATCTTTACCTTGTTGAAGCAGCATAGCTCCAATAGCATCCTCACCCACTGTTGGATTAACATAAAATTCTTTATCCCAATTAGGAGCTTGCATGGCTGAAAGAGAACCAAGAACTTCCTTGACGCTTTGAAACACCTCTTCACATTCACTTGTCCACTCTAGAGGATCCAACTTTGCCACTTGTTGTAGAGGATAAAGAATTTGAGAAGATAAAGGAATAAACCTTGACATATACTTCACCTTTTGTATAAATATAGACAATTGCTTTGTATCCTTGGGTGATGATAAGAGAACCAAAGCCTTGACTTTATCAGGATCCGCTTCAATTCCATTTTTTGAAATCATATGACCCAAAAACTTCACTCTTGGTTGTGCAATATGACACTTCTTTGGATTCAATTGACCGCCACTTTCATCATATCTTCCAAATGCCAACTCAAGCTTTGAGCAATGATCTTTCCTGGAACTATAGACACAAAAATCATCAATAAGATCCTTCACAAACTTTCCAAGGAAAGGAAGGAACACCTTGTTGACACATCTTGGATACCAAGCACAACCATTCATGAGACCAAAAGGGAGAACCCGATAGCAAAAACATCCCCATGGAGTGATAAATGTGGTCTTCTTTTGATCTTCAAGAGATAAAGAAAGCTGAAAATATCCTGAGAATCCATCACATACACTATACCTCTCATGCCCTGCAACTGTATCCAATATGTCATCAATGAAAGGAAGAGGATATGGATCCCTCTTCATTGCTGCATTAAGTGGCTTATAATCCACACAAATCTTCCATTTACCATCCTTCTTTGGTGTAACAACCACAGGACTTACCCAATCTGTAATACTCACAGGACAGATGAAGCCGGCTTTAAGAAGCTTGTCTACCTCTTCTTTAAGAGCATCAAGTTGTACCTGTCCCATCCTTCTTAACTTTTGACGTATGGGCTGAGCCCCTTCCTTGAGTGGAATGTGAATATCCTCTCCCTTAAAACCTCTAATCTCCTCATAAGAAGTGATAAACAAATCAGGGAACTGCTCTAGCATATGTAAGTACTCACCTCTCTCATGACTAGTCAAATCCACAGATAACATGCTTTCGAGAAGCTCCTTCTTCACATGAGGTTGAACTTTGGGTTGTATCAGACCTTCAATTTGCTCATAAGGACTAGAAGTGCCTTCATCATCCATAAGGTAGATAGCTTTATGATTCATTTTCCCTTCTTCTTCAAGAAACAAGGAGGAGACATCCACATCACTTTCGTAGCTAGAGTTTGATTCACTTTCTTCATCCCTTGAATCTTCTTCATCACTTGAATATTCTTCATCATCACCTTCATCAAATTCAGCACCCAAAGGTTGCTTACTTGCCATGTCAAAGCTCTTCTTATCACCCCTTTTGTTGTAGAGGGTTATGGTACCATGTCCCCAATCTTGTATGGCTTTAGTTGCTTGCAACCATGGTCTTCCAAGTATAAGAGGAAAAGCACCAATACCTGCGGCCATGACATGGCAATTGACCAGTGTTTTGACATCAAAAACATCCACCTCCAAGTCCTTTACGATGCCCAAACACTTCACCCTTGCTTGGTTGGCTAGCTTGATACGAAAACCTGATTTTTTCACAACATTGAGACCTAGCTTTGTCACACATGCTTGAGTAATAACACATACCTGAGCACCACCATCAATGTAAGCCTCTCCAATGCTTTGCTTCCTATGCCATGCATCCACAGTAGGGCATATGTCAGGTAATTCACTAAAAGAGAGAACTCTCACTGATCCCCTAGTAGGCTCTTTCTTCATAGGGTTGACAACCTGCTTCCATTGCTTCTTTAATCTTGGGCAAAGTTGCATGAGTTGACCAAAGGTAATATCCACCTTTCTACTCACCAAATCAGCTCTCAAATTATAATTTGATTGCCCCTCTCCCAATGGCAAGTCTCCCGTATCATAGTGCCGCCTAGGTCTCCTCTTCTTCTTTTCTTTGGTTGCACCCGCTTCACCCTGCTTTCCTTTCTTATGGCTGGGACCTGGATCACTAGCCTCTTGTTCTCTTGTAGCCCTCTTACCCATGGGCATAACCATTGCTTCCGAATCAGCCCTAACTTTCTCCAAACCAATCACATTTACAACTTTAGTCTTACCCTTCTCTTCAGCTGTCAAACCACTTGGTCCTGCTTCTCCTTTGATTTCAATACCATAATCATGGGAACGTGAAGGAACCTGTGATGGAAGAGGGAACATATCACCACCCATTCTCTTTGGCTTATCACATTGAGGACTCTTATGACCAATTTCTCCACAATTGTAGCATTGAGGAATCTCACCCCTTCCATATGTGCCTCTTCCTCTACCATTTGTTCCTGCTTCATAACTTCCATAACCCCGACCATAACCATAACCTTGACCTCTCCCACCTCCCATCATATGGACACTAAGATTCTTCATGAGACCAACCACTTCTTGCATATCCCTGTGAAGAACATCAGAAGCTCCAGAAGGGGCACCACATACTCCTTGAGAAACCTGTATACCATTCCCAATCATTGACTCTTTTATAGGTACTTGTGGTAGATCCATAGCCCTCACTTCAACCTTAGGGTCCACTTTAATTCCAAGCTGATGCAAACGTTGCATCTTCCACTCTTTATTTTTTGCCACTTCAACTGCTTCATCAAATGTCTTTGGTTGCTTTAATTCCACCTTCAAGCGTAGACTAGCCTTCAAACTTCTAAGAAACCTGTTTTTCTTCAACATAATAGGAGGGTTCTCAGCACCTAAAGCCACCAACATCTCTCCCATAACTCATTAAATTTCTTCACATAAGCATCCACGCTTTGGTCTTCACCTTGAACAAGACTTTGAATGGAATGCCATACCTTATCAGGGTCTTCTACCCTCCGAAAACGTTCCAAGAAAACCTGTCGTGCTCCATCATAAGTAACTACTTTGAGGTGGCTGAGATGTTTGTACAAAAGCTTGATATTCCCTAAGCCAAGCTCTAGCTTCATCCTTAAGACAAAAAAAGAAGATTCTCAACACAACTGCAGGGTCCTGCCTATCAGCAAGTAAACATTGGAACTCCATGTCTTCAATAAACTTTTCAGCGTTCTCATCTTCATGTCCATGAAACTCGGGAAAATTTGTCGCCATCTTTGACAAAACCTGTAAACCCAAGGTCACTTGAAAGCGTTCCTCAGTGGGGGCACCAAAACACTGTTGGGATAACAAGAAAGCAAAACACCTCTATAGCAATGTCTCCCAAAAGTGCTCAAGACACAAGATCAGCACCACAAATCACAACACACAATCCTCCATGAACCATGAGGATTCAAAGAAATGATCTCTTGGGAGTTTTCTAGCACACGCCCACCCGAAAGATCACTCCATACACCCAGAAAGCACCTGTCTTGACATGGAATTACGACGCATGTCTACCAATGCACTTGAAGGCAAGAGCATCCTCTTCAGCAATTCAATACTCCAAGTCATCCACTTCGGACATATCTCTCATAATTTGTGTACATATGGAGGTAGTGCCCACTACACGGAATTACACCAAAGCTGCCACAAACTGTAGCAAAATTGACGACAAGGAGATGTTGTCCTGTGTTGACACTTCTCTATCTCTCCTCTGACTTATCTAGACTGACTTCTACCTCAGAATTCTGATGCAGAATTCTACTTCCAAAACCTTTACAGAAACAAACCTTTCCCTCTGTGTCCTACACACTCTCCCTAGCCCTCAGACAACCTCACCATGCAAAGATACCACAAAATTGGCTCTCTAATGCCTACTGTTGATCCACAGATGCCTCTGAATGACTATCCTCTCAAGGTTGATCCACAGATGCCTCTGAATGACTATCCTCTCAAGGTTGAAAAATCTGACTCATTTGAAGCATACTCTCTTTTCTTTGGGTCAGCTCTGCTGCTGCTGACATACTCAAGCTCTCAAAACATTCAAACCCAACCAATATCCATCACTACATGCCCTCAACTGATAGTAATTGATATCTTTCTTCCTCAGTAACACCTTATGTCCACTAGCCTTTTTATTCCTAACTGCTAATAGTCTAGATTCTTAGCGCTAACCCATACACACTTCTCTCAAGTTTAAACAGGTCAGAGAAAGCCTTTTGTATCATATTTTGAAGCTTAGCTCTGACACCAAATGACCCTGTACCCTTTCTCAACAGATTCTAACTCAGAATCTGGTCTCTAGTCATCAAACGGGTTCACTCAAGGGTTCAACCCTCATGTATTCTATGAAAACACCACAAATATCATAGCTAAACATCAAAGTAGAAAACTGACACAACTGACATAAGCCCCTCTCTGTCTTCTTCATATACAAAATCATTGTAGTGTCTCAACCATGAGATATGGGAAAAATCAGACAAGAAGAAACTCCACAAAAAACTCAAAAAACTTCCATAGATAGACCCTAACAATAGTACTTCAAAGCCCCATCTTCAGTGGCCACTGTCGGAGAAGAAATTGAACCGAATCATGTATCCAATAGAGGAGCTGCTCTGAGAACCCTGGGACATACCATGGCCGATTCTCCAGCATCTAACCCTCTCTTTGCTTTGATCCATGAACTACTCTTCTCACGTTGCGCTGGCCATTACTGCACACTGAAAGGAACTGCAGGAACTCTAACTTACATGTGTCGAGGTGAAATCAAACCTGCAGGAGTTCTCCACTATAGGCTTCCACTCTTTTCTCTTTTGTGGTAGCACGAACCACACTCGCTTGGAGAGCCGATGCCGCCTTCGCCTTCTTTTTAGAACCTTGCTCCACCCTGTCTCCTCGTGATCGCCATATACCTTCTATTTTGAACTGCACACCTGCACTTTTTCTCTTGGTTGCTACGGGCCTTTTTCACCATCCTGGATTGACCATGCATCACCATTTTTTGCCTTTGCATTGTGTTTGTGAGGGATTTATTCTGCTCTTCACATATAGCCCTCCTGGATCAAAGGGGAACAACAAAATGTTCCAAAACCACTTAACTGCACTGATCCAACTGCCCGGATCAACAACCTGCAGCCTGTCTTCAAACTGCAACTGTGCCTTTCCCTTCGCAACTAGCTGCATCTCTTGGTCAACATCCACAAACTCTTTATTCTCCAACCTGCTCACGGCATTCCAAACCTGATTATCTCCCACGCATTTTTTCAGCATTCTCCTGAGCATCAAATAGCTCACCATCATCCATATCTAGATACTTTTCAAACAAATCATGGACACCTTCCAAGGTGTCATCCCACAGCAGATCCTCAACACTATCTACATCACAACCCATATACTCATGTGCACATGGGTTCTAAATAAGGTTTATAAAACCCCCCAAAAAAAAAACTAACCATCATACTTTCATCCGCTTATGCACACATATATACAATAGGTACAAAAAGCTGAGTTTTTTTTTTCAAAATGCGCGTGACAACGTGTGTTGAGATTTGCTCAGTTATATATATACACAGGGAAGTCTGATTATGTTGGATTGATGTAAAATTATGCTTTGGTTTTAGATGTGTTGTTTTGATAGAATTTGTTGAGAATAAACAGCTGTGAGTGAAAATCTGACTTATGTTTATTCACATCTGTCAGTTAGCTTGTGTTTGAGTCTGCAAATTCTAAGAGAGGCAACTTGGTCAGCCATGCATCAGGATAGGTCAATTGAGGTTGTTAAAGTATTGGTCTAGCCTTGTTTAACACCGGCGGTGAGGTCTAGGCTGACAACAATCAAAAGGAGTCAAAAGTCAGTCTGAGAGAGGTTGAGCATTGTTACTGGTCTAGGTGCCAACTAAAGACTGTGTCGGGTCAGAAGGGAGTTGACTTGGATCAGTTGAGGCCCAATAGGGGTCATTCGTGGGTGTTCAAGAGTGGTTTCGGTCTCCTTGTGTTGAAGAGAAAAGTTCTAAGTCACGTGTAACAGTGAGTTAGAACTAAGTCATTCGTGGGTGTTCAAGAGTGGTTTTGGTCTCTTTATGTTGAAGAGAAAAGTTCTAAGTCACGTGTAACAGTGAGTTAGCAGTAGTCAAGTAGAATCGAAGGGAAAGGTATTCGTGAGTCAAAAGACCATCAGCACAGCTGCTGTCAACTATGAGTGCAGCGAGGTGAATCCTGGTGGGGTTTGAGTGTTTTGAGGGCTTAAGAGGGTTAGTGGACACAGAGGAGAGGAATTCTGATCCAGTTAGGTCTACTGGGTGAGTTTGGGCAAAACAATCATAATACAGTCTATTGGAGTCAACAAAGTGTCTCTCATGTGATATCTCTTTAAGATTGGGACATCTTGAGAGTTAGGGAAGGTCAAAGGACATGAGAGTGAAGAATTCTACTTTAGTTGAGACAATTGGGTCAGTTAGGACTATTTTGGAGAGCTAAGTATGTCTCAACTGATTCAGTCAGAAGGGTGTCAGCCAATTTATCATAAGGGTGTCAGCTGTGTGTCAATAGGCTGAGGGTCAGCAAGGAGTCCAAGAAGGTCCTAGGGTTAGGATATAAGGTTAGCTAATGCTGGAGGATTTTACGAGCTCTTTAATACATAGGAACCTCTCTTGCATGCATACATAGCAGTTGATGATGATCATGACGTCTCCATTCCCCTCCCTGCTTGTTTGCAAAAACCAAAATAGGAGAGGATGCAAGGAAGAGGAAAGGGACTAGGAACAAGAAAGCAAGGGATAAAAGAACCCATGTTTTTTTTAAAATGAGCCACACTTTTGCACTCTAGATCTCAAAATTCTCGTGCTGCTATTAGTGTCCCTATGTGACACTATTAGTGTCCTTCTGTGACGCACTTAGTATAGCAGTGCCCATCAATTTTCATTTTTTCTTCCTCATTAGGATTATTTTCATGCAACACTCATTAAAATTATATCAAACCATTACATTCTATGCATAACTAGAACAATGATGTCTTGTCGTGATAGAGTGCTTCCTCTACCTTTTAGATGTTTTGACTCAAAATCATATGACCATCCTAACTAATTATTGAACACAAGATTTCAACATATAAAAACTATCAATATAACAATCGATAAATGATCAAAGTGAATATGTTCACATTATACTGCTCCTAAGCCAAAATAAAGCGAAAGCAATAGAGAGACTTTCAATGTAGCTGGGGATGTTGTTGCAGATGGACGTTATTATCTAAGTTAACATAATAGATTAGGCATGGCTAATAAGATCTTGCATAAACAGTTCAAACTTGTATCTAAGTAGGATAGAATCAAAACAATCGCCTCATGATTAATTTAGAAGTTAAAAAATGGCGTTGTTATCACATATAAAAAAACACAATGATAATAAGAACAAACCAAGTATCTACTTGATATTGTAGAAAGTGAACTTCAAGCACATGCTCCAAGTGAAAGCATAGCATCTCGTGCAACATTTTTTCTCCTGATCATTTCCTTTATTCTTCCTAAGAGTCTCTCGATCAACCCATATGGCAATGATGTGGTGTCCAATCATCATCATCATCATCAACTATATGGCTATGATGTGTCCATATCATCGTCATGAACAACTCTCTCTCTCTCTCTCTCTCTCCCTCTCCCTCTCTCTCTCTCTCTCTCTCATATATAAACGTATGCACAGCCTTTCCGTCATTCTCATATGGGGAGGAACACAAAAAGCCCTTTAAGTTTGATTCGTTACAATTTTGATCAAAACATAATGCACATACTGATGGAGAATGACCTTACTAGAGTTAATGAACAAGATTTTGAGCTAAGACGACGATCAAATTCATGGTCACATTTGCACGAAGGGCATTTAAAAAATCAATGCTGCACACACACACACACTCTCTCTCTCTCTCTCTCTCATGTATAATGAGGATCGTGAAGCCCTTCAAATTTCATTCCTAATCAAAAGTACAGCATACACAATCCAGCTACTAATGAGGATCGGGAAGCCCTTCAATCAAAACACGATACACAAACTGATGGAGGATGACCTGCATCACTCCGTGGCGCATTCAAAGTTAACGGCCAAGATAGGCCAGGCACCAGCGGGGCCGTTGTAGGGAAAGCTGAGCGTCTGGTTGGGGTGGAGAGGGCCGGCGGGCGGCAGCGTCTCGTTAAGCGGTTCACAAGGAAGGGGTTGAGCGATGCCCTCCTGCATGTGGCAGTCGGCCAGGATGCGGGTGGCGGTGCATAGCCCACACTCATTGCTCAGCTCCAGCACGGAGATACCAGAGGAAGGAGGGTCCAATGTGGATGGGCTCGCCACGGCACGGATGCTGGACTTGTCGCACGAGCCGGCTCGGCCGCTGCAGCTGCAGCTGCAGCTGTAGTTCCAGCCGCTGCCGGTGGGAGTCGTCGAATCATCTACTTCCTGCTTAAAGCGGCGGCCTCCTGCAGCTACAGCCATTCACAGTACAATTATAAGCGAAACCGAGATCACAGCGACGTACTACCCCGCCTAGTCCTAATGAGTACATACCTTGCGTCGCCGACGAGCACGCGACGAGACAACACAGCGCCATGACTGCGATTAGCACTATCGCCTTGAAGATCATCGCCATGACTGCAATGAACACTGCCACCTTGAGGCTTGATGATCGCCTTGAGATGGATGAAAGCGTTGTTTGAAGCTCATCAAGCCTCAAGGTGGCCGCCGACGGGCACGCGACGAGACAACACAGCGCCATGACTGCGATTAGCACTATCGCCTTGAAGATCATCGCCATGACTGCAATGAACACTGCCACCTTGAGGCTTGATGATCGCCTTGAGATGGATGAAAGCGTTGTTTGAAGGGCTCATATCGGGGTGCCTGCATACATCGCACCCCATGGGCCCGGTCAATGGCCGGTGAGGACGGGTCCATTTGTAGATATATGTCCATAAGGTGTTATGGACATGGGTGTATATCACAAGTGTGCGAGTAGTGGATAGGAGTTTCGCCTCCCTTGGCAAGGACTTAGGTTCAAATCCCAGCAAATGCACCAACATACAAACGTGTGTTGACAACTCTTTTGCACTACTATCTAGACCAAGGCGGTCACCAGCTAGGTGACTGCTCATGCTGGGGCCCGCGGGGTGCCACGTACACAGGCACCCCGAAATCTACCTAGAACCTGTTTGAAGAAGGTAGTGTCCGATTGGGTACAGAAGCAGCAAGCTCAAGAAGTGCTTCAGAAGACGAAGAAGCAAAGGACACAGATAACTCATCAACAAGCTAAGGTCGCACTACA
This sequence comes from Cibotium barometz, assembly GCF_041138505.1. Taxonomy (NCBI): domain Eukaryota; kingdom Viridiplantae; phylum Streptophyta; class Polypodiopsida; order Cyatheales; family Cibotiaceae; genus Cibotium; species Cibotium barometz. Next base: position 30,705,782 of record NC_141049.1, on the reverse strand, counting down.
ATCTGGTGATCCGACCTAACAAATCATGAATCAAGGGGGAGAAGTGTCAAAGACACGGGACACAATAAACCCTCACGCACCAAGGAGGGAAGAAATGCTAATCAGGGTCACGGAGGGAGAAACTCTGCCATATGATCTATGGGAAGATCTGAAGAAACGACAAATCTATATGTCGGTGGAGCAACTCCTAACCCTAGTGCCAAAATTCAGAGAGCAGTTGGTCTGCCAAACTGATGCCCCAGGAGAAGAGGACAAGTCCATTCCAGGTTCTACAAACCATGCACATAGACAAAATAGAGTCTGAAAATCCGACGCTGGTGCAGGAAGCTCCAATCTATGATGAGGCCATATCGATGATTCAGGTAAAGATGTTTGGAATGGACATAGCAGAGGTACTGTTGGATGGAGGATCATGAGTCAACATTGTGTCGGATATGACATGCCAAAAACCACGATTGACTAGCTAGGATCTAGTCCCATTCGTAGTAAAAATGGCAAATCACGCAATGTACAGCCACTCGAATTGATCCGCAGGCTGATAATGGAAGTCTCTGGATTCACCTTCCAAATAGTAGTGGTGGTGCTCCGCATGGAGGTCATCAAAGGTGCCTAACCGATGTTACTGGGCAAACCATGTCTCCAGTAGGCACGGATAATGCAACATTGCGATGCAGATAAAGTCACCATCCACAGAGGTAAGAAGAAGGTTAGACTTTCAGTGGATAGCTGCCATAAGAAAGTGGAGAACCTATCTCGATCAAAAGTAGTCGAAGGAGTCAACATGCTAGAAGGATTGGATATGGATGAAGAAGAGAAATACCTCCAATAGAACGCCAATTTGATCAACTTATTTGAGGTTTATGTAGTCAGCATCATGGAGAAGTACCACCCTCACCAGAATGAGGCAGGCGCGCGAGAGTCAGTAGAATCTCTTGAGGCAGGTGGAGTCTCCAGATGAGGCCCATGACTTTTATGAAGGAATAGCCGAAGATGACAATGTACCAAACCTCATCGCAGTAGAGAAGGCTTTTTAAAAGGACCTCAAGAAGTCCAAACAATTCAAAGAAGATGTTTGGACCTCAAGAAGTCCAAAAAGAAGACGATCTAATGGAAATGAATCTGGGTACAGAGGCAAACCCGTAGATAGTGTGAGTTGGTGCGAAATTGGATGATGTATTCTGGGAGGAGACTTGGGGGGTGCTCACTTCCTTTAAGAATGTATTTGCGTGGAGCTACACTGACATGAAAGGGATTAACCCCTAATTTTACCAACATCGGATCAATCTGAAGGAGGACGCAATTTCGATCGGATAGCAAAGATATCGAATGAACTCAAACTACACAAACTACACAAAAAGGGTGAAGGAGGATCTAGATACGCTACTACATGTCGGATTCATATATCTGATCGATCGGGCAACTCAGCTATCTCTTATTGTGATTGTCCCCAAGAAAAATCAAAATCTCAGGCCCTGTGTGGACTACAGCATTAGGAATTTTTTGGACCCAAAGAGGGCCACTTGGATTAACTTTTGATTAGGAATGGACCAATAGGAAGAGAGTTGGGTGCACATTTTTGACTTCTTTGACCCTAGGGGGCCTAAGCTGTGGTTTGCTAATGGGTCCTAATTACTACTCTTGTCCCCCTACCTCCTGAGCCCAAACTTAGAGGTCCCCCCACCTAGAATCGTGTAGATTAAAAACCCTAAAAATTAAAAATTTTTAATTTTTTCCCACACTACAAGGGATTGGGCTCATACCCGCGCTCCTAGCCGCTAAAAATGACTTGTGAAAAAAAGTAGTGGGCCCGTGTATCAGCGCGTGTATCATCGCGGCCAGAGACATGCGTGTAAAAGCGCGCGTATACACGGGTGTGTAGCCGCGTTTTTTTTACAGACGCGTGGATACATGCGACTATACACGCTTTCTCTTATTTTAGACGCGCTTATACACGGGTGTATAGCCGCGTCCTGTTCCGTTCAAATGTCTCAGCCGCGTTTATACCTTCGTCTATACACGCGTTTCTTTAATTTAGATGCGCTTATACACGCGTAATTACCAGTTTTGATGCATTAATACACGCGTATTTTCCAGGGTATCCGCGTAGATACACGCGAGTTTTAGCAGTTCTGACGCGTTTATACACGCGAACAGAGAGCAAAAAAAAAATTCCAGAGAGTGCTATTTGGTGCCTGAATACTGTTCCAGCATTCCAGCACCCAATAGCACTCTCTGGTTTTTTTTTTGTGCATTAGACCATCCCATTAGACCATCCACGAAGAACATATGCACGAGGGAGATTAAGACAAGAACGACATGCATGCATACATTGTCAATACACGATTCAAGACAGACATGAATGTAATACTATCGATTTACGATTCAATATTACTATCAAAATTTCATACATATATACAAGGGAGTCCATATCTCGAAGTAGCCCATGGCTTCAGTTTACAAAAAAATATATACAACCACATCCTCAATATGGAATGTGATACTATAAGTCTGAGTACTACTCAGACCCAGATGATGACTCGGTGCTCCCTCCATGCTCAGATGAGCTCACATCGGTCGGAATGTCCGATGAGTAGTACTCACGTCCACCCTCTGCAGTGGCGGCGGGTGGATCATCAGCAGCTTGTGCCTATTCAAGTAATATATAGTATATAAGTGTATATATATGTAATTTAATAAACCAAAATCATTCGTTTAGAATTTTCAAGTACCTGTCGACCGTATGGTCTCATGGCTATCTCAAACTGCACGTCCGTAATACGTCCCTCGGCTCTGAAGATGGCCCACGTGTCACGTCTGCTATGCCGGCGAGCATACGTAGTATCGTGGGTTGTGGGCTTCCTCCCCGTAACCCGTCGCTGTATCATAATCAACACAATTTGTAAGATTAAAACAATCATAGAATCAATGAATTAAGTAAACAATCAAATAAAGTGGCAAGATACTTACGAACTCTGCCTCCCATGACCCGACGCCCCCAGATCCGAAATGTGAAGATCCAATGGTCTCCATCTGGATCTGTCGTGCCTCCACATGCTGCCTGCTCTTCACGCCACCCTCTGCTCGTTTCTTTGCCTCCTTCCACTCGCGTTTGTGTGTAGTGGCAGGTTTCTCGGCAAGATAGCCACCCGCAGCTACATTTAGCCGGTCATCGTACGCGAGTTTTTTAAGGTGAGATCTTTTATTACTTAAGATCTCCCTTATTCGCGTCCTTCCCCATACATCCGAGAATGTAGCATGTGGGGGATTGGGGTACCGACTATGTATAGCCTCTATCACCTCCCCAACTAATCGGCTATTTTGATCTTTAAATTTAATAAAACAATTTCTATATGAGTTTGATACTACCCCACGCATGTACTCCATTACCTCCCTCCCCCTCGCATCCATCACTATCCCGCCCCTATCCGTCACATCATAGCAGACCACTCTCTCCATCTCTCTCATCTCCTCCTCTTCCGAACTGTCTCCTCTAACTCTTCTCCCTCTATCTCCTCTCTCACCGCGTGCCCTACTACCTCCCCCACCTCCCCCACCAAAGCACCCGCCGCATCCTCCACTCCCACTCTTCCTACTGCTGCGGGTGGAGTCACGACTGGGGGATTGTCTACGTGACGGTGGCTGTGAGCCCTGACGTGACGGTGGCTCTGAGGGAGCACGTGATGGTGGCTGTGAGGGTGTACGTGAGTGTGTCTGGGACGAGGTATGTCTCCTCGGTGGACGTGGAAGAGGAGAAGCTGCATGCCGTCTCGTCGGACTCGGAGGAATAGACGGCACTGGAGTGCCCTGGATACTCGCGCGACAGGGGTATAGACACCAGGCATGGAAGGAGGGGGATGGGCATACATATACTCTGTAAGCTCAACCGGACCAGGATGGCGCCCAAAATGATTCAGCATCTCCATCAGCCAATTGCTGTACGCAAATGGATCGGATGAAGAACCTGGAATATCCATAAAGAACCTGCAACAAACATCTTCATGTACATCATGGGCTGTCTCTTGACTCACACAAATATCATCATTCAAATCAGTTGCCTGCAAATCATGAAATCTGAAACGTTGCAGTCTCCTACAGAAACGCGTGTATACACCTGTCAAAAAACGCGTGTATACACCCGTCAAGAAACGCGTGTATACACCCGTCCAGAAACGCGTGTATATCCGCGTGAACAGACTCTGTAGAAGACAGGTTACACGCGCTTTTACACGCGTTTCTACACGCGACCTGCGAAAATTTTTTTTCGAAAAGACCGACCCCCGACAAAGACAGAGTGTCCTTATAAAAGGACCAACCATTGTCGCCCTTGTCAGGATGCAGTAACCCAATCGTGTGCAAAAGGACAAACCCAAAGAGCAAAGAGCAAAATAAACAAATCTGACAAAAGAGACAAGGCACAGGACAAAGTGACTCACCTCTGAAAAAGTGAGTCTTCTCTGCTCCTTCTCTGCTCCCTCCTTCTCCCGTGTGTGTGCTCCTTTCTCTGCTCCCTCCTTGTTGTTGGAAGAGGCAAAAACAGGCGAAAACGCATGCAGAGTCAATTTCTTAGTTCAAAATCTATATTTGGGGAAGGCGGGCTATTTTTAGTTTAAACATATCGTCACGTTTATATTCACGTTTATAAGTGTGTGTATTTTTGCGTGTATAATATTTTAGCTGCGTTTATACACGAGTTTTGCAGAGATTACCCGCGTTAATACACGCGATTTCTAGGAACTAGCCGCGTTAATACACGTAATTTTTAGGAAATAGCCGCGTCAATACACGCGATTTTTGTGCTTTCATTAAAAACATATAATGATGTTGTGTTTTCTGATTTGTACACAGGATGTCATCAACCTCTTCAAGCAGTTCTGGGGAAGATGAGACAATGCGTCATCATAATCGCGATGTGTGGTTGGGACAACGGATCAAATGCATGTGTAATCGATGTCAAGGATGCATTGTACGAGCACGTCGAATTACCTTGAATCACATCTCCATGTATGGAGAATGGAATCAAACAGGTTTAGAGGTGAGTAGATGTAAATTGATGGTATTCAAATGACTCATGGTATCCAAATTAAATTAATAGAGTTGTAACATATAATTTGATAAATTGAAGTAGGATGCAGTACCACACCCTAACATGGTACCCTACGCGCGACGAGAGCACGTAAAGCGTCGACGAGATGATGCTGGAGCTTTGGGATCTATTGTCAGAGATGAGTGGGAAAGGGATGACAATAGCCCTGCACCCCACGAAGTTGTGGAAGAGGAGGTGCTTGATGATATGGTGCAGAATCTTTTTAAGGATGATCCCAAAGGCATGGACGACGATGATATGGAACAAGAGCATCTTTATAAGGCTTCATCGACACCGATGTTTGAAGGGTGCACATTCTCAGTTTTACGTGCTTCACTTGAACTACTTAATATACAAACAGTTTATGGATGGAGCAATGTAAGTCTTGACGCATTGTTGAAGTAAGCATTCTAACTTACAAATTTGAATTAGTGGTTTAAGGTTTAGGATTTAAGACTAATTATAATTGATGATATTGGATGCAGGCTATTATCAAACATGCTTCCAAAGGAAAATAGACTACCCACCTCAAGAGACATAGCGAGGTGCTATGTGACATCTCTTGGAGGACTGGATTATGATAAAATACATACATGCGTCAATGATTGCATTCTCTTTCGTGGGACGCATAAGGAGGCTCTACATTGTCCCACTTGCGGTGAAGCAAGGTACAGAACAGATATGAAGAGTTTTGATATACCTCGTAAAGTTTTGCGACACTTTCCTATAATTCCTCGCATCAAACACATGTTCAAGTGCAAATCCATAGCAGAGCTCATGTCATGGCATTCCTCACATCGATCGGATGATGGCATGTGGAGAATTCCCGCAGACACTCCTGCTTGGAAGCATATTGAAGATGAGTGGCCCAGCTTTAAAACAGAGCCCAGAAACTTGAGACTTGGCCTGGGTATGGATGGAGTGAATCCATTTGGTTTCAAAAGCACCGCATACAGCGTGTGGCCAGTTGTGTTGGTGAATTACAACCTTCCACCATCAATGGCAATCAAGAAGGGACATCTTATGTTATCCCTTCTAATTCCAGGGAAACATAAAGTCAAGCATATGGATGTTTATCTTGAACCACTGATTGATGAGTTGAAGGAACTATGGAGAGGTGTTGCGGTGGTGGACATTAGTAGGCCTCCCTTCTCTCGACACTTCGACTTAAAAGCAGTGTTGATGTGGACAATGCATGACTTTCCAGGATACAGCGATTGTTCTGGTAAGAATTCTAATTACCTCCCTACTCTATTACTATTGGCTATATATATTAATTAGACGGTTTGACTTTATTATTCTAACTTTTATTTATATTTTAACAGGTTTGAAAACATCGTGTAAACATGCATGTCCTGTTTGTGGCTCTTCGTTAGTACATGAGTATGCTGATGGTTTGTGTAAGACTATATTCGATAATCATCATCGATTTCTCCCCTCAGATCATCCTAAATATGTTGCTAGTAAGAGTAACATTCCTCCACAAACACTTCGTGCAAAAGATTGGAAGCGTATTTGGGAGTCTACAACTATTCTTCCTCCAGATGGCATGAACAGGTATAGTGATGTTTTTTCAATCTTGTTTTGTGTAGTCTCTAATTGGATTAAAGGTCACATAGAGCAATCCCTTGTGCAGGTACTCCATTTTTTTCCGGCTGCCATATTGGACCCATCTTAAGATCAACCATCTTCTTGATCCCATGCACATCTTCAAGAATGTGGGATCTGGTATTTGGGAACATATTACTGGTAAACGAGACAATGTTAGCGTACGTGAGGACTTGCGGGTCGCAGGACGTATGCGTCAAGCTTGGCCACGAGAGGTGGGTGGGAACGTTCGTCTTGCGCCTGCACCATGGATTATATCAAAGAAAGAGGAGAAGCAGGTAAAGCAGGCCATCACCACTTTGCGTACTCCCACTGGATGCATGAGATCATTGAAGGGAGCCTTTACAACCACTAAGACAAGAGGCGTTGAGCAACTATATGGGTTGAAGTCCTACGATTGGCACAAGATGCTTCAAGTAAGTGTTTTCCAAGTCTTGTACGTACGTTGAAATTAAATTTTGTAATGCCATAAACCATAAATGTGCTCTTATGTGCGCAGTTCATACTACCTACTATAGCATCGACCATTGTGCAAATAAGAGTTTGAAAAAATGTATTTATAAGATGGGCGAGCTTGTGAGGTATGTAAAACCCATGCTCAGATCACCCTTCATTATACCTTGCAAAATGAACGTGCATGAGGTATAACGTACTATTTATTTATTTTTCAGATATGTTAGTTCCAAAGCAATTGATCCAGCCACGTTGGATGATGCGCGTGTTATGGCAGTGGAGGTGGTTTGTTTGGTAGAGGAGACTTTTCGCGAACCATTCTCACAAGTCAACTACATCTCATTGTGCATTTAGTGGACGAAATTGCTTTATGTGGTACTGTGCATGCACGCTGGATGTTCTTCCTAGAGCGCTTCATGAAGACCTTAAAAGACTTTGTGAGGCAAAGTGCAAGGCCTGAAGGAAGCATGGCCGAGGGTTGGTTGATACAAGAGTCTCTTGTATATATTTCAGAATTTCTTGGTCAGGTGGACAGCTCTTTGCCACGACTATGGAGCAATGAAGAGGACTTGAGGATGACCTCTATTGTGCCTCAAGGAAAAGGACAGCGTAAAGTAATTGACAGAACATTGATTGATGATCTCAATTTCACTTGTATCCTTAATAGTGATGTGATGAGCAGATGGGTTACAAGATATGAGGATGCAAAGACAAAAAGGCAAGCAGAAAGAGCTCTCTTTCTTCGGAGGCAACATGGCTCTCGGAAGGCGTACCCTAAGCATCTAGCAACACTTCCGAATGATATCCATGTTGATTGGTTGCATGAGGAAATGGAGAGAGCAGAGAGCGACGAGGGGCTGCATATCACGGCGGAAGAATGGGAGTATGCACGAGGATGCATGTCAAAGGTACATAGAACTAATGTTTTGAATTAGTTGTAAGTGATTTGCTTTTAATATTTATTCACATTGCTTACACAAATATTGCTTCTATTTTGGTCCAGTGCACTATGTTCAATGCTATATGGTGTGAAGGCAAGCATTTTCAAACACAAAGAATTGATGAAAAGAGAAATACACAAGATTGCGGTGTCATTAGTAGCTTTGAGGGAGCTAATGGAAAAATGGATGATTATTGTGGCATAATCCAAGACATATTTAGGCTTGACTTTCGTCGCTTCTTTGTGTATGTTTTGGATGTCAAATGGCAAATGAACGTGGTGGAAAAAGGGCCTGATGCAACGATAAAACGCCATGCAAGTGGATATGTAACTATTGACTCTACAAAGTTCTGGCAAACAAAGAAAGATAGGCTCGTATTGCCACAACAATGTGAGCAGGTATGCATTTTTTTACTAATGTGTTTCATGTACATATATATCTAAGCTCGCGTACCCCTTGACTTTTGATATGCTAATTAATTACTATACTGTGTGTATTTGAGTAGGTTATCTATCTACCAATGGTGCATGACATCAAATGGTGGTACATCATCCCTATTGCACCACGTTCCAAAGTGATGTATAATACATTCACTGATATGAAGCATATGGAGGATGTAACAAGCCGCAATGAAGATGATGTCGAACATGCCATTGAAGATGTTGTGATCGATGATCAAGAAATAAGAGATGATCATGATAATGAGGATGAGCATGCCATTTCTCATGATCATGAGAATGACCCTACCATTGAGGATGATGGTGATGTTGATGAGGATGATCAGGACATCGATACCATTATCAATGGAGTACAGAATATCGATAGTGGAATAAATTTAATCGTAGCCTTACCAATTGATCAAATGGATATTGATGTTGATCGTTTGGCAAGGATGGATCTTATTGAAGATGAGATCAAACCCTAACCAATCCGTCACTGTATGTTCTAAATTGATGACATTTCTATCATCTCATATGCATGATTTATTTTTGAATATATTTCATTGTTGTAAATGCATGTAGTGGGATTGTGTAATGATGTATACTGTAATGTACTATGAGATGGTTTAAGGAAAATAGTTTTTAATTTTGTAAAGGAATTCAGTTTTTTTTCAGTTTTTCTCTGCCATGCGTGTATTAATCCGTGTATAGTAGCGTGTATTTATCCGTGTATAGTGGCATGTATTAATCCGTGTATAGTAGCATGTATTTATCCATGTATAATAGCGAGTATTACCCCGTGAATATTATGGTGTATAGATGCGTGTATTACTGCGTGTATATAAACGCGTTTATACACGCGTTGATAAATGCAAACATACACGCGAATTTAAATGCTAAAATACACGCGCCCGATTCTATTCAAATACAAGCGCGACCATACACGCGTTCATAATTTATCGCGTGTATGAAACGCGTGTATGGCAACATTGTCTTGTAGTGCCAAAAGTGTGTTTTTCCTCTCAAACTTTCCCCCAACATACTCTAGGTTTGGAAAGCTCATTTTGAGCCTCTTTCTTCCTCTTCTAAGCTCTCCATTGCTGCAGAAACTTCATACCTCTCAAGCTCTCCCTCCTTGTTAAGCTCCCTCAGTCTCTCAAGCTCCCTCTCCCTCTTAATTCCTTTTCTAAGCTCTCCATTGCTGAAGAAACTCCATCCCTCTCAATCTCTCCCTCCTTCTCAAGCTCCCTCCCTCCCTCTCTCTCTCTCTCTCTCTCTCACTCTCTCCCTCTCTCCCTCTCAATCTCCCTCTCTCTCAAGCTCCCTCCCTCTCCATTGCTCTGCAGAAACTCTATCCCTCTTTAGTTTACTCTAGGTTCAGGAAGCCTATTCTCAAACTCTAACCCTCTTTTAAGCTTTCCATTGCTGCATTGAAAACCCTGAACTTTCTCTCCTCTCCACTCCTATGTTGTAAAACAAGATTTTCTTTTTCCTTCTTCTCTTTTCTTACCACCATGGCCTCTTCCAGTAATGTGAGAAGACCTGGGGAGAAGGTGGAAGAGCTTGTGCTATATAACACAAGAGATGAGAATGGAGTTTGAGCTCCAACAAGATTTAGGGTTGGGGCTTGGGTCTACATGCAGCCAAGCTCTAAGGGACCACATCGAGTGCGTCAACTGGGGAATATGCTACATCATTGGAAGGGGCGACTACAAGGCTTCAAGCATACTAAGAAGGAAGGACTGGTTGCCATAGAGCAACATGTGTATACCCTTGGAGACCTGTACATTCAAGGCCAACGACCAAGGTTTCCTTCAAATTGTCAGAGTAACATAAACACAGCTTTAACAACATGCTAATATTGGATTTTTTGTTTCAAATTTTCTTATGATCCTCCATTTTTTGCAGATATTTTCTCCTCTAATTATGTTGAGGAACAACCACTCTAAAGCCTCACTGGAGTTGTCTATGCTATGCATGCATCCATTGGAGAGGCAATGTTTGTATCTCAAAGCCTAAGTGATCTTGTACTACAGAACAATATCTTTTTCTTTTCTCACTCATATTTTGTAGATAAAAAACCAGGTTTATTTGGCAAGCTAGAAGAGATCCCCAACCCCCCTCTTAACAATCCTGAATGGCCTAAACCAGATGCTTGGATCATCTTATGCTTAAAGTTTAAGATGGTAAGTGATATCAAGACATCACTCAAGTTTTCAAAGGCATCTAGGTCAGTAGGGCTAAATTGGTTTTATCCTTTACATGTTTTTGTGCACATGTTCAATTCCATGCCAATGCACCAAACAAAAACAATGTATATTTGTAAGGAGGTACGGTCTGACCTCATTCAAGGATTACTAGGAGAGGGTTGGGAGGTTAATGATGAGGAGTCACATCAAGGTGATGTGTACAAGTGTAATGTAGTAGATTCTACAATGTCTTTCAGGTTCTTGAAGGCACGCTCTATTTTGTACATGCGTCTACACTACCAAAGATGGATGCAAAAGCACGGGACATGGATCCCACTTCAAGCCTCAGAAGAAGAAATTATGCCTATTGAGGTAACTGTGATGATGCAAAATGGATGGATTGAGCGAGTGGCAACAAGCAAACATTGGAGCCTAGCAGACCTATGTCAACACTTTAGCATCATGGGCTTTGACAATGTGGAAGAGTCAAGTTTCAAGTTGATGAGAAGAAAGGTATATCTGATTCCACTACATTTCTAGAATTAACCCTTACACTTTCTGGTTATTGTGCCACTTTCTATATTTTTGCAGATTGGGAAGCATAAGGAGGGGACAACCATGGGAATTATGTTTAAGAAAATATTTTGATTTTTCCTTTGATTGCAGAGGGTGGTTAAAATTGACGCATTTGCTCTGGGAGAGGTAGCAGCCCCACAGAGACCAGGCCAAGGTCCATGGACATGATGCTGCGTTGGCGTACTATCTTGGTCGGCTTCCTGTGGATGGCATCGCCATTATCCACATGGACTACACCCCTCAATCTGCCTTCACTCTCTTCTTTTTGAAAGCCCTCTCTAAGGTGCTCTGTGTGGCCTCTATGGCATAGAGCACCAAATGTATAGTTCAGATTTAAAAATCCCTTGCCTTCGATGTTTTTGATTCTAGATTTAGGGGTAAGCTTCTTGCTCGCATAGGTATAGCCAAAAGCATAGGTATAGAGGATCCTCAAGAAATAGCCCAATCACTCCTTGAGCACACTCTGCCCAATAACAAGACAAGGAAGCTCAATATTGTAAGAAAGCTTTTGTAAAGATGATGTATCACTTCTTATTATGAATACAATACAGTTTTTGCAAACTTATTTTCATCAAGTATATCATTGTTTTTCTAGTTTGTACCATCAATGTTTTTGTGAATGCATCAAAAATGACCCTGGGAGCCTGGGGGTGTAGTGCCAGAACAGTGCGAATTTTGAGCTTGCACCGCTGCTGTAGAACCCAAATTTGTATTGTTTTGGCACAGCTTCCTCAACCCTTCAAGAGCACTTCTAAGGCATTGGATGACAAATAATATAATTTTACACATGATTAAAGGTATTTTTATCTTATAAATTACTGTTTTTCCTAATCAATGAACTCAACTTAATTATAAATGTATCAGAAATGATTCTGAGTGGCTGGGGGAGCAGTGCCAAAATAGTGCGAATTTTGAGCCTGCACCGCTGTGTAGAGTTTGAATTCGCACTCTTCTGGCATAGCTTCCCTAGCCCTCCAGGAGCAATTCTGATGCATTGGATGACAAATAATGTATTTTTACACATGATTAAAGGTATTTTTATCTTGTAAATTACTATTTTTTATAATTAATATACTCAACTTCATTAATAAATGCATCAGAAATGATCCTGAGTGGCTAGGGGAGCACTGCCGCCAAAATAGTGCAAATTTTGAGCCTACACCATCGCTGCAGAGCCTAAACTTGCACTGTTCTGGCATAGCTTCCCCGGTCCTCCAGGAGCAATTCTGATGCATTGGATGACAAACAATATAATTTTACACATGATTAAAGCTGTTTTTATCTTATAGACTATTATTTCTCACAATTAGTGTACTCAACTTCGTTATAAATCCATCAGAAATGATCCTGAGTGGCTAGGGGAGCAGTGCGAGAACAGTGCAAATTTTGAGCTTGCATCGCCGCTGTAGAGCCTAAATTCGCATTGTTCTAGCATAGCTTCCCCAGTCCTCCAGGAGCAATTCTGATGCATTGGATGATAAACACTGTATTTTTACACATGATTAAAGGTGTTTTTATCTTGTAAACTACTGTTTCTCACAATTAGTATGCTCAACTTCATTATAAATGCATCAGAAATGATCTTGAGTGGCTAGGGGAGAAGTGCCAGAATAGTGCAAATTTTGAGCCTATATCGCCATGGCTGCAGAGGTCAAATTTGCACTGTTCTGGCACAGCTTCCTCAGTCCTCCAGGAGCATTTCTAATGCCTTGGGTGACAAACTGGCACAAGATAGACACTCCATGTTAAACAAACATGATGACACCGAGACATTGTAAGAGAAACTTAAAATTTTAATTATTAGAAGGGTACAAATGAAAGCCCGATAGGCTTGTTACAAAGGGGGGTTTGAAACAAAAGAGTTGCTTCAAAAAGAAGGTTAACATCTAAGATCTCTAGATCGTGTGTCGCTCGGCCGAATGGGCCGAGCTAGTTGCATGTCCTTGGTAGATATGGTAATCCTCTTTGCATGTATTGCATGGAGGTTGGTGTCTTCAAAAAGCCCAACAAGGTAAGCCTCGGAGCCTTCTTGCAATGCTTCAAGGGCAATCCCTTGCACAAGGAACTGATCTGTTCTATATCATTGGAGAATCTCCTTCACTGTGCAAGCAAAAGGGGCTCTTGTTATCACAACTCAGTGTTCCTCTGATAAAACTTGATTTCTTGATTTATTGTGATGCTTACAATTGAGATTGGAGAACATGGGTTTGCCAAGCTCCACTTATAGTCAATCTTCTGCAGTATCCTAACAAGCCAAGCTTTCCTTCACCAACAAATTGCATAAAAGATAATAAATCGCGGAAAGGAGGGTTTGCTCCTAATGGAGGGTCAATTGGGTAGAGATGCCCATCAACCCAAAGATCTACTTTTTTCTCCTTATCGCGGAAAGAAGGGTTTGCTCTTAATGGAGGGTCAATTGGGTAGAGATGCCCATCAACCCAAAGATCAACTTTTTTCTCCTTATCGCGGAAAGGAGGGTTTGCTCTTAATGGGGAGGGTCAATTGGGTAGAGATGCCCATCAACCCAAAGATCTACTTTTTTCTCCTTAGCTATCCTACGAGCTTGGACAGATTGTGCATCAGTAGGATGGGTTTTTTAGAGCTGCCATACTCTTGAGGAATACGAATGTGTAAATCAACCTTCCGTTTTCTAGCTTCACAAGGAGCTACACACACAGCTTGCAAAGGCTCCATAGCTAAGCAGAGGAAGAAGCTAAAGGAGAGAGATCCTCAGAGGGAGAGAGAGAGAGAGAGAGAGAGAGAGAGAGAGAGAGAGAGAGAGAGAGAGAGACTGTTAAAACTTTTCTGTTGGAAGTTTAACACAAATCCATTTTTCTAAGTAGAAAATGATATTTTTGATATACAAATATACTAACATGGAGTTTTTCATCAATAAATTACATTTATGAGAAAAATTAAAAAATAATAATTTTTGGGGTCCCCACAATTTCGAGATGTAGTGGTTCCTGACAGTTATAGTTATGTTTATGGGGTTGTGGGGACCTAACAGTTAGTTATGGATGTACTGGCTCCTGACAGGCTTTTGACGTGACCCTTGAATTACAAGCTTTTTGGAGGAAAAATTTTATTTTCATTATACATATTGGTTGGGTGGTGTTTTTTCCACCTCAAAATGTAAAAAAATAAAAAATAAAAAATTTCCACTTTTTGGAGCCTACCTAAATACGAGAATGTTTTGCTGATGTGGAAGGGAGATATGGTGGAGTTAATGAGAAAGAAGATATGGTGGGAGTTAATGAGAAAGGAGATTTCAAACTGACAAGAAAGATTCAATTTGTAGAGAGTGAAGATAAAAAATTCATACATATTGGTTGGGTTGTGTTTTTTCATGTAAAAAAAAATAAAAAAATAAAAATTTTCACTTTTTGGGGCTCACCTAAATACGAGAATGTTTTGCTGATGTGGAAGGGAGATATGGTGGGAGTTAATGAGAAAGGAGATTTCAAACTGATAAGAAAGATTCAATTTGTAGAGAGTGAAGAAAAAAAAAATTCAAAAAGAGAGAAAGTATGAGAAAAGTCAAAAAGTAAGAGAGAGAGTATGAGAATATTCCCTTTAAAAAGTGAAACTAGGGGAGGCATGGCTGATGTGGCAAGGCAAAAAATAGGGGTCATCATAGCCTTTGTCTCCCTTAAGCCCAGCTTTTTAAGCTCTAATCCCTAAAAATTAGGAATCCTTAGGAGGCCCTTTTTGGGTCCAAAAAATTCCTAATGGGAAGCTCAAAACCACAAAACCATACCAGACTCCTTCCCTCTGACGTTCACAAATTCCCTATAGTAGCTGGTCAGGAAATATATTCATTCTTGGATGGATTCAGTTAGGTCCAAATGGCACTAGAGGATTGGAAGAAGTTGGCATTCATCGCCGAATAAGCTGATCGCCCTAGGGAAGAGGCCTCTCCAAATCCAAGAGGAGCGGGTCAACATGGAGAACCTATAGCAATTGGCCATGGTGTCTCAATCTGTAGCAGCATCCTCAATAGCACTTGGCCATGGTACTACTTAAAGAACATGTAGCGGCCCTCCCAGAAGAATTATGATGATGAGTTGCAGGATTGGATGGCTGCCATTCATGAAGATGGCCTACAAAGACAAACACAAACACAAACAGGCCTTGAAGGATAAAGATGACATTTAGGCTCACATTGATGAGCTGAAGACAAAACTGGCCAGAAAGAAGCTTCTAACTTGGCGATGATGGAAGCTCCAAAACACACACAAGGATATCCAGGAGGCCATCGCAACCCTTAAAGAAGCCAAGAATGTAACACTCCAAGTCGACCTGGCAGCTATCGAAGTAGAGATATCCGACACATGACAAGAAGCAACTAGGCAAGTCTGCAACCTTACGCAGATAATCCGCCCCAAGGGTGTGCCTACATCTAGATCCTCACAGGTTTTATTGTTACTGCTAATCTCCCTGAACCTCGGGCCTAGCGGCGGTGGATGGATGCCTTTCTATAGTAGCATGCCCTACAGTATCGGCCCCTCCCATTACTTGCCCCGGTTGTGTCCCCTCTGGCTTCGGCTAGTCCAAACAATTCGATGATCCGACTTGCTGACCCTATTCTCGCCAACGATGACGATGAGCCGAGCGGAGTGGAGGACTAGTACCTCTATGGTGGCACCTTCAAGAAGAAGGCCCCAAAAGCTGCAAGGGATCAAGAAAGGGCCCAAGCACTTCCGGGTTCGAATTGCTCACACAAGCACAATGCTGAGAAGGATGCCAAGGAGTATCCCCACTAGACCTAATCTCTGAGTGATTTACACTACAACCTCGAGGAACGATTGTGGGTTCGAGTCATCGGATTGGGAATCCAATCCACTGAGTGTGCCAAGTTGACAAAGCCAGACAGGTCAGAACACCACAGTCGTGGCCATCCGTGCACTTGTATTAATGAACTCATCGTCTTAGCCAATAGATGTAACACAGCCGTTGCTCAGAGCACAATAACTTCTCTTTTTGTAACTACACCTTTATTAGTACAAACTTGTAATGGAAATCAGAACAATGGTTGTTGTTATTTAGCCAGTTTGATCAATCAAGTGTCTACTGTGTATATCAGTCTCTTTTCTTTTTTTTTCATTCGGTAATACATAAGTGCCAATTCATCTCTTGTAAATGGTGATTCATCTCTTGTGATTCAATTTATACATTGTCTCCTGCACCTATCTGGGTATCTATTCTCGATGCTACACTAGTGTATGCTATGTGTATAACCAGGGAACACTCAGTAGGTTATCAGGCAAGTCACCCGGTAACATTTACCTTTCCTGTCTCAGTGTTGCCCTTCTTGTACATGGCTTATTCGCCTTGCTTTGCTAGCTTTGTTGTTGGGCTTTTTTGGGTTTTTCTTATCCTTTTCTCATCTAGTGTTTTGTGTTAGTCGTTATCTTGTAATTGGCTTTAATGTGCTCTCTCTCTCTATATATATATATATATGTGTGTGTGTGTGTGTGTGTGTGTGTGTGTGTCTGTGTGTGTGTGTGTGTAGAGAGAGTGTGCACATGTAGGTGTGTGGGTGTAGAGAGAGTGTGCACATGTAGGTGTGTGGGTGTTCATGTGTGGATAGAACATGGTTTTGTGTTTGTGCATGTATGTGTGTGTAGAGGTTGCACTTGTGTGGTTTTCTATTTTTTAGGGAGTGTGCATGTGCATTTTGCATGTGTGGTTTTTTTAATTTTTTAGGGATTGTGCACGTGAATTTTGAATACGTGCACAAAAGGGTGGTTTAGTATTATGCATGTGTGCATGTCGACATGTGTGTGTGTGTGTGTGTGTGTGTGCCTACAAGTTTGAGTACACATGTATGCAAGTGTGGGTACACATGCATGTGTTTTAGAATAGTTTCAATTTTTTGACTTTTTTCATTCCCTTAATAAGAGGTGCTACGTTACATAAGTACAGTAAGGGTTTATAGTTTACTATGTTGGCTTATCGAATGAAGGTATAGAACTACCATATCCATAACAAATACTTTGATGCCGCCACCGCTCGCTTTGCTAGGAGTACTTGATTGAGCTTTTTCATTCCTATTCCAATTGGGGTATAATCATGTTAAACATGATACACTTTTTATGTTAATAACCTTACAAAATTAGTACCTATTATTAGCATACTCTAAGGTAGATTTTTTATACATTTTGGGAGGATGTTTTTTATAAACATGTGTGATATGTGACTTTTGCATGAGAGCACTCCACTTGAAGTAATCATTACATGAAATGCTTATTCTTTTCAACCTTTTGGTAGGCCCAGTCCATCTGTCTATTATAACCGCATTTAAATTATAAAAGAAAGTGGCCACAAAGAAGGGAATGTGCCCCACTTCAGTAAAATGTAAGCGTGAAAGTATGCTAAAAAATCAGACAAGAGCTACACCACCGAGAAAACTTACTAAAGAGGAGGTTAAAACATACAATGACTACATTGCACTTGTAGCTACAAGGTATAAGAAGAAGAAAATAAGAATGGAGCACAACAAATCCCTACCAGCAAAAGGGCAGACCTAGTACCAAAAGGATTTCTTCTACAGAAAAGAGGAGAGGATCATTAGGCCACTCCTCTAGTGCATTTCTAATGTTTTCTCTCTCTTTTCCTTTGTTTTCACTTGTAGCTACATGCATAAATGGTTTAAATTCAGATGATAGAAAGAGAGGGAGAGGGAGTGTGTGTGTGTGTGTGTGTTCGCATGCGCGCGTGTGTGTGTGTGTGTGTGTGTGTGTGTGTTTGTGTTCTAGTTAGCTTTGATTATATTAATTCTATTAGAGTTTTATATGACAACAGGGCAACTGTAAATGTAAGAGAACTTTTGGGTGGTTTCAAGATAAGGGGCACCACTTTTGATAGTTGGGCGCCCTGAAGGTAGCTTGAAAACATACATCTTTATAACTTAAAGGTCCAATCTCTTGTGGTTATGTTTGGAATTTAGTGCCATGTTGTTTGGGACACATTATACATATATTGGGTATTCAAATAGCACCCCTTGATCAGAAATCCAATTCATTTTAGCGATTTTTTCATTGCACGAAAGTTTTGGCATTTGCATTTTTCCAACTTTCTTTATTGCAATATATGTCACACATACAATGCTTAGTACTTCTGCATCCCAAGTCCAATGATCATCCCAATTTGTACATGAAAAGAACACATTGCATAAAGCTTAATTTGATTTATTGAGACTTTTTTTAGGTATTTAACTAATTTTTTATAATAATAAAAATTGTATGCTTTATATTGTAAAGCAAGATGTGATTTTCTATTCAAGATCTTGGCAAATGTGAAGCTCATCATTGAAGATCCAATGGTGACAAGTTAGATAAATATGTCTATTATGTGGCCATATTATCAAATTGCAATTTTAACAGTTGAATTTCTTCCAATCTTCTGTAGGAAATTCACTCACTCTCTTAGAGGGCCTGTACAAGTTTAATAATTCTTTCTCCACTCGACCTCATTCTCCCACAATTCCTTCTCCACACTATTTTGAGTCCTTTTCCACTCCTCCATTACACCTTGCCCTTGCAGTTGTCACTCCACCCTCAGGAACCACCCATGAGGTGGACACTCCTATCTTCCATGCCTCTCCACCTTTTGGCACGCCCTTCGTGTTTGGCACTTCTATAAGCTAAAGGAGAGAAATGTGATTTGTTGTGAATACCACATGTAGATTTCTTTTTTGAAAGATGCTTACAAGCAGATGCGGTCTTAATCCTTTGGGCTCCATGGTGCTTCATGTCCATGCAAGTGCATAATTTGTGCAGGTGGTGATACCAACAAGGGTTGTTTAGCTTCATTGCATACTTTCACAAATTTGGGAGTCAGGTAATTTTCTTAAAACAGCTTAAGGAAGCCTTTCAAATAGCACGGGTGTCTAATGGGCACTTGCAAAGAGTGTGGTGTGAAAAAACTGGGTTGTTGTCCCCCTGACAGAAACAAGGAAGGAAAGAGTATTAATGTGAAGGTTTTTGAATACATGGAGACACTTGACAATCATGGAAACAAGAAGAAGAGAAACGATCTTGTGTAAAGAAATGCAATGTCACGAGTTTCTTCTATTGTTGAAGACCAAGCTCAAGTTTTTTATCACACACAACTACCTTGCAGGTTGGCAAGGTCTACAATTCAAGGAGTGTATTCCCAAGTTCTTTGCTAAGGTGATTGTGTCTGTAGTGTACTTTGCAGAGAACTACACCTTTAAGGAGTATGCACTAGCATTCTACACATGTAACAATATTGGTCCACATCTCTTACTATCACCAACAAGGTAAAGTCATTAAAACTTACGACTACAACATTTCTGGCAATAGAGTCCATGGCACACTCTTTGTTTTTTGCATTGTTTCTTATTGCATGAAACGTGTCTACAAGAACAAGGGATTACACTTAAATGATATTAGGTGTGGTCAGATGGCATTGCCTCACAGTTCAAGGCTTGTAGACCCTTTTTCTTCGTTACAAGGTAGGCTCGAATGACATGCATGGAGATGATGTGGAACTTCTTGGAAAGTGGTCACGACATATGAAAGCATGATGGGGCAAGTGCTATTGTAAAAATAACATTGACAATGAACTATTAAAGAAAGATGTCACAACTCTAAAGTGCATAGAAGATGTAGAGTCCTTGTTAGAGGCCAACTTGTCTCAAGGAGCTCAAGCATAGTATCCTTCAAAGGAAAGGGAAGTTGCTCGTGTGTTTTGGGAGAACAAAGTAGGGGATGTGAATAGGAAGGTTAAGTGGACTGTGAAGCTATTCCATATTCATGTTCACTGCAAGTTTTTCATGGAGAGTGACAACCCATGTGATTCTATAGGTCTTGGAACCAAACAATTTTTGTGCTTTTGTGGGACATGCATACATGGGGCGATAGTACAAATGTGCCAACAAACATGTGCAACCTTGGGATTATTGCACTCTAAAGCCCTTAAGTAATTCAAGTGATGCTATAAATGATGAAGAAACTTACAAAACGGTCATCATGATGTTTTAAGTGCACATTTGTGTTTTGGGGATAATTTTACAGTAAACGCTGAGGCTGACAATGAGAAAGGTGTTGATTTTTACTCGGTCAGGTGCATTGCAATCAAAGAGAAAGTAGACATATGTTAATGAATGGGAAAAAGAAATTGCAAAGGATTCCTATAACATCAAGGCTTTGTTATATAAACACATGGATTCCTCATCACCTGTGTTGATATAAGGCAGACTGGTAACTAGCTTATCTAGATAGAAGATAGACTATAACAATTACTATCTATTAGGGCTGACTAAGAATTTTAACACATGTTAGACTTGAGTAAACACTTGTAGTTTACTAATTAACACCTATGTATATAAGGCATACTACTTATTAACACCTATGTATATAAGGCATACTACTTATTAACACCTATTTTAATAAGGGAGACTGCTAACTAATACTAAGAAAACTGTTAATTAACATTTGTGAACCCTATGAAAACACTAAAAAATTATTCATTAACATTTGTTTATATATGGTATACTACTAAGTAACACCTTCTTTGTCTCTTTTGGTTGCTCACTTTGTCTCATTTTGTTTGGCTTTCCGCCCCTAATAGTAAAAAACTCCAAAGAAGACATGAAAGAAAGCTAAAAACAAAGAAAAAATGATACCAGGAAATAATGAAGATAAACAAGAAGGTGACCACAACTAATAAAGCCACCCCGCAATAAGTAGTAGCTCATAAGAGGCTAAACCACAAGAGTTGGGCACAAAAAAAAATGACAGGCCCAAAGAGGTCTCAACAAACACAAAGAAACCACTGGAAAAGGGAAAGAGAAAGCATCCAACAAGGGTGCAACCAACTGGCAATTGGAAACCACTAACAAAGGGAAACAGAAAAAAAGTACTTAGAGAGGCTCAACCAACCATGGTAATGAGCAAGCACCTAACAATTGGCATAAGAACAAGATAAAAAAAGTATATTGAGCAAGGAAGTAGAAAAGCAAAATAAACCCACAAGGCACCACCACAAGGCACCACATGCAAGAAGAACCCACAAAGCACAAAAAAACCTGCAAAGCGCAATAACCATTGTCGTGAAGGGCATCTATGATTTTGTCCATGTCATGTTCCAGAACTTGATCTGAGTTCGTCAAAGCTTGCTTGGGTTCCAATCCCATCAAGGATGCCTCTTCCCTTGCTCTTTTGCTTTGCTCAGGTTGGATATCCACATGATCAACCAGTACATTGTTGTCTAGGCGAACATTGAGGCCAATAAGTAGATGTTGCAAGTGCTCCACTAGAAATACACCCAATTTTTTGGAATGCTTGTTGCAAATTCTTTGACGTCAGGTGACTTGGTACTTGCAACAACTACATGGGCACAATGTTTTCTCCTCACCACAATTGACAAAATTTGAAAGGTTCATAGCACTCATGGGCTCCATGTATGTTGAATATGCACGTGTATTTGGGTTTAAATGAGGGGGAGGTGGAGCTTCTTTTCTAGTTCATGCATGGCCTATTCGGTATATTCTAATTTTTTATGGAAAGGTGTTGGGCCGCCAAAAATTTTAAAATTTCAATGAGAGTTTGCATAAAAAAGCAAACTAAAAGCGAGCGTTGAAATAACCATCGAAACAAGCATCGAAAACAGATTTATCGACCCTTATTTCCACTCTTATATCAACGTGTATTGGAAATTTTTAATAGAACCATGGTGCCTCACTATAAGCATTTTCAAAAACTTGTGCAGGTTCACCTCTCTCCCCAAATTTTTGGAGGTTATCTCCTTTCACCTCCCATACCTAAACCCTAAACCTAAGCACTTCCCCCATTCCTTTCTTGCCTCAGATGTTCTTGTATGTGTGGTGCTGACATTTTTTATTTTTTATTTTTTTTAGGCTCAAGGGGTGCACTACTAATAAGAAACCTTACGTATCATGTGCGTTTAAGGGGTATTTAAAAAACTCCTTACCTGTGAATTTTTCATGATTAAAATGACCCCCTTTTCTTTATGGACTTATGGGTTTATTTTTTTCCAAAATTGAATTAAAAAACCCCTTTTGTAAATGTATTTCTATAAATTTACCTTAAAATTTTGAATTAAAAAAACCCTTCGTGTGAACTCACGTGCTATAATTACATATTTTTAGGTGAACCCCTCGAGTTTGTAGGTTCTATTCTTTCTCCCAAATTTTTGCAATTTTTCTTCTCTCACATCTCACCTTACCCATCCCTAAACCCTAAACTCTTCCCCCATTCTTTTCTTGCTTCAAATTTTTTGTATGTGTGTGGGCTAGCATGCTGTGTTTTTTATTTATTTTACGGCTTCTAATTGGCCTCATGTTGCACCTTTGAGATTCCAGGTAGCCCTTCTCCTTTTCTCTTGTTTTTGATTTATTATTTGCCCTGCTTTTGATTATATGTGTGGTGTGGTGTGGGGTGTGTGTGGTTTTCAAAAGTAGCTAATATGTTGTGTTTTATCTCCGCTAAGTGCCCTGATCTCATTGTCTTTGTTTTTTTTTTAAAGTATCTTCTTGTTTTTGATGTTGCCCATGTCATGGCATCAATGATTTTATATTCACGTGATCACAAATTTTTTTTTGTTAATAACATGTGTTAACATGTTATTAACATGTTAACATGTTCCCAAAAAAGCCGGTGGGAAGCTCCCTGATAACCGGATAAAATCTCGTCGGGGTTTTGTAATACCCGGCGGTCCCGCCGGGAAGAATAAACACCCGACGGGTCCCGATGGGGTCATCATCTAGCCCGGCGGGCTATAATTTTCTATATATATGGGCCCGGGGGGCCCTTTGGGAGTTCATTGCTGACAGTATACACAGGTAATGAGACTTGTGTTTGTGTGTGTGTGTGTGTGTGGGTGTGTGTTCGTGCGGGCAGCCGCCCATTGTCGCAATACGCGACAGGATGTGGGTGGTCCGCCACACGAGGGGTGTGTGTGTGGGTGTGTGTTCGTGCGGGCAGCCGCCCATTGTCGCAATGCACGGCAGGATGTGAGTGGTCCGCCACACGAGGGGTGTGTGTGTAAGGCCATTCTTCGGAATGGTGCTTACCCTGGGGCACTTAGTCTCGGTAACGCGGCTAGTCTGTGTCCTATGGTAAGTATGGCACGCCATAGCGGTACTAGTCGATAACGCGGCAAGCATAGTATCGTTATGGCGATGTCACCTTCCCTTCCCTTCCCTTTGTCAAATGCGGGCATATGGTCGGTAACGCGGCCAGTGTATGTCCGTATCCTTTTCGTATTCCCATAGAATCGGGCGGCATTTTGTCGTTAACGCGGCAAGTTGGTGTCGTCCGCCGCTAGTGCATGTATTGTTTTTTGCATATTGCGGCATTTGATCGTTAACACAGTCGGAAAAATGTCGTAAATTTGCTTGCATATCATGGCATGTGATCATTAACGCGGTCGAAAAAATGTCGTAAATTTGTTTGATTTGACTTGTATTGTTTTTATTGTGTTTGATCCATGCGATACTTGGTTGCTAACGCGGCATGAGTATTTCATGGATCAAAGTTTACATCATATTGTCTTTACGTTTTATTTCATAATATCGTAACTCAAAAAAATGAATATCTCTCTCTCTCTTCCTGCCCCCTCTCTCTCTCTCATGATACACTTCACAACTCTTTCTCTCTCTCTCTCTCTGATGATACACTTCACAACACGATAGATGTGTAGATGAGGATTTCTTTTTTTTCTCTTAAAATATACATAATTTCGAATAATTTTTTTTTCTCCCTCTATTTACTTAAAAATTGAAACAGTACATTATTTTCCTCTTTAGGAACTCACAAAAATATTGAAAATGTCATCTAATGTTTCTTCTCTCTATCTGTCACAACTCTCTCTCTTCCTCTCCTCTCTCTCTCTCTCTCATGATACACTTCACAATTCTCTCTCTCTCTCTCTCTCTCTCTCTCTCTCTCTCTCTCTCTCTCATGATACACTTCACAACTCTCTCTCTATCACGATAGGTGTGTAGATGAGGAGTGCTTTAGGAATACAAAACATTATTTTCCTCTCTTTAGGAACTCACAAAACTATTAAAAATGTCATCTAATGTCCCCCCTCTCTCTATCTGTCACACCTCTCTCTCTTCCTCCCCCTTTCTCTCTCTCTCTCTCTCTCTCATAATACACTTCACAACTCTCTCTCTCTCTCTCTCTCTCTGTCACGATAGGTGTGTAGATGAGGAGTGCAACATGTATACACTTGATAAGTAATAATGCACTTGTTGCGGTTGTCTCACGTTCGATAATGTATTGCATGATGTTGAGTTCAGTAATATTGTTTGATATTCTGTTTTTGTTTGATCATTGATAAGTAATGATACACTTATTGCTGTTCTCTCACGTTTGATGATGTATTGGATGATGTTGATTTCAGTAAAATTATTTGATATTCCGTTTTTGTTTGAACATTGATAAGTAATGATACACTTGTTGCTGTTCTCTCACGTTTGCTTGATGTTTATTTCAGTAATGTTGTTTAATATTCTATTTTTGTTGTGTTTAGTGATATTTGCTAGATTTACGAAGACGACCAACATGCTTTCCCCTGAAGAGCGTAAAATCGTTCTACGAGTAATTCGCATTGAAGCAGTCATCACAGTGTCACAATGTGCAGATGACATCGTCAAAAAGATCAATGAGTCTGAGATACTCATGCGAGATCTAATAGAGCAGATATGGGAAAATGCACAGCGTTGACTTCGAAGCGGAGGCAACGCTGAGTTGCTTGATAGACAAAAGATAGCAAATTTCAACCATCAACATATAACACGAACCATTTTGGGGAGCATGCGTGTAGCATGCAATGATCTTAGAGATGCTGCCCCGCCTGAAGCTAATATGCATCGTCTACAGTTATGGGATGTTGTATGGAGCGAGCAAAGAGCCAAGAGCTAGCGCATGAAGGCGCTGGATGTAGAGTCACTCCCCAAAAGAGTGCGCATTGCCCAGGACGTCGCTGCAACGTCCAGCCAGGCAGATGCGAGTGGGACAGGTGCCATTAATCATACAATCTACAATTCTATGTGCACACACCTCATTGGCATCCCGCACGAGGCTCTACTCGAAGGGCAAACAATAGGCTCTGGTGTTTTTGGCACAGTAAAAGAGTATACAGTTAAAGGTATATCATTTTTGTCGGAGCACATTACTTTTTGCAGAAAGCACTACAAAGGAGAAGGGAGCGCCAAGTTCGAGAAGGCAGAGCAGGGCATGTAGGTTCTACACCCATCAATTGTCAGGTGTATTGCCTTCACAAAAGAATCTCCTTGGATCACTATTTTCCCATACTATAATGGCGGCTCGCTTGGTGATACTCTTCTGAAGGTCCCCTTCAGATTCAGTGAGTTCACCAGAGCAATTTTCCGCTTGGATCGAGGAGGATGGAGACAACCCCCGCCCGATAATATTCCTTTAAGTCATCTAGAACTTTCTAAAATAAAACAAATAGTAATAACCATGCCACATATTATGCATGCCCTGGTGGAAGGCCTAGCGGCAGCACATTTGGTAGGAATTGTACATACGGACCTACATCCATTCAATGTAGTGTTGGATTTTACAAAAGAGTTGAAGCCACGCGTAGGTATTATCGATTGGGGGTTACTGCTGAGAGCACCTAAAAAACGGGTGTCTCTCAATTTTGTATTTGAAGCAGACAAGAACCCTGAGAAGGTGGCACAGGCGGTCTCCTACGCAGATAGAGAGCGAAATAAAAGGCCGTGGAGGGATAGCCCCGGAACTTTATGATCCGTTTTTGGCAGATGCATACACTCCTGCATCTGATGTTTTTTCTTTAGGGTATTTACAAACTTTATATGACTTTTGGCAGAAAGTACAAGAGTTGTGGGTGGACAATAGTTCCTATGACAAAGTTACCATGGATACTATTATTTATAGAGTCAAAAATTGGATGTGCCTGCCTAATCGCGAGGAGCGAAAATCTATTTTGCAAGTAGTGGAATTTTTTAGATCACTAAATACTGACCCAACGAGGGCACAACGTCCTCTTGTAGTGCTATCGGTGTCATTCACCCCAATTTTGTAATGATACAGTATCAGGAGATTAAGTTTCAAGAATGGCACTTTGTTTCTCTCTTCAAAATTTGATATGTGCCCATTGTTTGAAATATTATCTCATTGAGTCTTTGCAATATCTCTCTCCTCTTGTGGTGTTTAAGTTTATGTTTTCTCTTCAAAATTTGATGTGTGCGCATTGTTTGAAGTATTTTTTGAGTCAAGTGGATATTTCTCATTGAGTCTTTGCAAGGTATGCTAGAATGACAGGCAAGAGATGATGTGGAACTTTGTGAAAAGTGGTCACGGCATGTGAGAGCATGATGGGGCAGGTGCTATTGTAAAAATAACATTGACACATGAACAATTAAAGAAACATGGCACAACTCTAAAGTGCATAGCAGATGTAGTGTCCTTGTTAGAGGCCAACTTTTCTCAAGGAGCTCAAGCATCCTATCCTTCCAAGGAAAGGGAAGTTGCTCGTGTGTTTCGGGAGATCAAAGTAGGGGATGTGAATAGGAAGGTTAAGTGGACTGTGAAGCTATTCCATATTCATGTTCACTACACGTTCATATGGTGAAAACCCATGTGATTTTATAGGTCTTGCAACCAAACAACTTTTGTGATTTTGTGGTAGATGCATGCATGGGCGGTGGTAAAAATGTGGCAACAAACATGTGCAACCTTGGGATTATCACAATCTAGTGCCCTTAAGTAATTCAAGTGATGCTATAAATGATTATGGAACTTACAAAGATCATCATGATGTTTAAGTGCACATTTGTGTTTTGGGGATAATTTGCAGTAAACCCTGAAGCTGACAATGAGAAAGATAATGATTTTTACTTGGTCAGGTGCATTGCAATCAAAGAGAAAGCAACAGACACATATGTTAATGAATGGGGAAATGAAACTACAAAGGAGTCCTATAACATCAAGGGTTTGTTATATAAACACATGGATTCCTTATCCTTTAAACTCCTAAGTAATGCCCCTATAGTTGTAATACTTTCACATCTTCTCAAATGTATAAAGATACCAATGGAAGAAGGCAAATATGTACAATCACTTCAAAAACCTACGAATTGATTTACAATAGTATACCATTTGGTATTTGACATGTAATACTACTTTCTATCAAGATGTGTTCTTTCTTCCTGATTTTTGAACTCCTAGCATTATTGTTGTATCTTTGTTGCTAGTAACACCTGTGAACACCTGCTAATTAGCATTCTAGAGATGAGGGAGACTATTAATTAATACCTTTTAGGGTTGAATAAGCATACACTTGAAATATAGTTGGTCGAATTATAGTTGCCACTAGTAGAGTGCTAATTAACACCTACTATTGAAATAGGACAGGTTGCTAATTAACATCAGCTGAAATAATGTGGACTACTAATTAACACCTAATAAAATAATGCAGGCTACTAATTAACACCTATTGAAATAATGTAGGCTGCTAATTAACACCTGTTGAAATAATACAGGTTGCTAATTAACATGTGTTGATATAAGGTAGACTGGTAACTAGCTTATCGGGATATAAGATAGACTGTTAATTACTATCTATTTGGGTTGACTAAGAATTTTAACACATGTTAGCCCTGATTAAACACTTGTAATCTCCTAATTAACACCTATGTATATAAGGCATACTACTTATTAACACCTATTGTAATAAGGCAGACTGCTAAATAACACTAGGAAAATTGTTAATTAACATTTGTGAACCCTATTAAAACACTTGAAGATTACTACTTAACATCTATTTTATTTATATATGGTATACTACTAATTAACACCCACTTTGTCTTATTTTGTCTGGCTTTCCGGCCCCAATAGTAAAAAAACTCCAAAGAAGACACGAAAGAAAGCTAGAAACAAACACATCAATTCTCAATCTCCTATCTTAAACCATGTGTTAAAGAGTAAAAGAAAACATTTTGTTAGAATTTTCATTAGAAGGAGCTTCTACACAGGCACACTAGTTTAGCCTAGTGCCCATGCACAATACCTGTAATATATACACACAAGCTTTGTATATAGTATACACATTTATCAAGAATAGGCACAAAAAATCTCAAGCATCTTCACTAACCCTCGTTGCCTATAGCAATCTAGGTACATTTCTAGATGGGTGGACCATGGTGGATACAAGCATGGCCCATGGTGTGACCCATCGCATGGATCCTCCTAAAATCAACATGAACCTTCCCTGGCCTCCTCTTCTTTTTTCACACTAGTTATTGATCCAAATAGCCTCTATTCCAAGTGTTCAATAATGCCAAATCAAATGAGTAAGAAAAGCTACCTAGCTCCATTATAGCTATGGGCAAAGTCCACTACCATGCATCAACATCTCACGGCCTTGACTACCCAAGTAAAGGGATGTCAAGTAAATTTCAAGAAAGGCTTTATTAAGGGTTAAAAAAACAATTAAGTTGAATAAGTATTCAAGATTAGAGTACATACATGGACACACCTTTTGCCCATTGTCCATGCATGTCACTTGTATATCTATTCTCACATCTTGCACCTCACGGAGACCTCACGACACGCAGAGTCATACACCTGCATAGCTAAATCGTGGCCCCTATATGACCCAACCACCATCTATCCCTCGTAATATCATTAAATCGTGGAGGTCCTCACACTAATTTTGCCAATTAAAAGATGTCGGTCACTTCTACCAATTGTATGAATTTGAAGGGCTACCACAACATAAGGAGGCTTGACATTAAAAGCTTCTACATCTCATATTGCTTTTTTGTCACCTCGATAAGCTACTTACTTGCCAAGATTACCCAATGCTTATCACCAATATGCCTTGCATCTAGCTACAAACTAGTCCCAAACCTTGCATGCAAGCTTCATGGCGTATCTTAGATCATCCACCTCCAACCCTCGACAATCCACTGCACCTACACCACTGGCATGGGTGATCTAAGGAGACGATCACAATTAGGATGAGAGGGATGTAAGCCGCTTCATAGGCTAACATAATTTCACCCGTTTGACCTATCGTCAGGCAATTTGTCATCTTACCCACTTAAACAGTCACCTACCTTTTACAAGACACCAGTGGACTTATAAAGTAACATACTATGAGCTTAATGCCAAATAAGGAAGTCACTAACTTTATGTACATACTTAGAAGCTTAATTGGAATGGTTTTTGAATGCTATTGAAGTTAATTGATGAATGGTAGTAAGAATTACATAAATGGATGAATGCTATTGAAGTTAATTGATAAAAGATAGTAAAGAATTACATAAATTTTCATTTATGCTTAATTCTAATGGTTTTTATGTAATTTCTCTCTCTCACTCAAGAAATGGTCATACTCATGACCCATTCTCAATCCAAATGAAGCTTTTCATAAAGCTTTTCCTTAATCCAAGATTAATCTATGCTTAAGGCCAAATTAATGCCTTTTTTCTATGCTTTTAGTTTATGTATTTCATGAATATTGATGATTCAATCCATTATTGGGTTAATGATCCAATTAGGGATCATTCTAATAATTTTCTTAATGATAAGCTTTATCCTTCAAAATAAATTGAGATTTATCAGTCTCATAGTAGCGGAGCTATGGCAAAAATTTTATAAAAATTACACATAAAATAATTTCATTCAAAGCATGAAAAGTGAACTTCCTACCATATTCTAAGAATTATCATCCTAGATTAATTGAAAGAATTTTATTGTAATCATGGAGAAATTGATGTTTATGTTATGCATAATTGATGATTATTTTATTGTAAAAGTGTTACTTTTAACATATTTGGATTTCATGCATAGAGGTATGCATAAAAGATTATTATTTTAATATAAAAGTGTTTCTTTTATCATATTTGGATTTCATGCATAGAGGTATGCATAAAAGTTGATTATTTTAATATAAAAGTGTTTCTTTTATCATATTTGGATTTCATGCATAGAGGTATGCATAAAAGATTATTATTTTAATATAAAAGTGTTTCTTTTATCATATTTGGATTTCATGCATAGAGGTATGCATAAAAGTTGATTATTTTAATATAAAAGTGTTTCTTTTATCATATTTGGATTTCATGCATAGAGGTATGCATAAAAGTTGATTATTTTAATATAAAAGTGTTTCTTTTATCATATTTGGATTTCATGCATAGAGGAATGCATAAAATTTGATTATTTTAATATAAAAGTGTTACTTTTATCATATTTGGATTTCATGCATAGAGGTATGCATAAAATTTGATTATTTTATTATAAAAGTGTTACTTTTATCATATTTGGATTTCATGCATAGAGGTATGCATAAAATTTGATTATTTTATTATAAAAGTGTTACTTTTATCATATTTGGATTTCATGCATAGAGGTATGCATAAAATTTGATTATTTTATTATAAAAGTATGACTTTTATCATATTTAGATTTCATGCATAGAGGTATGCATAAAAGTTGATTATTTTATTATAAAAGTGTGACTTTTATCATATTTAGATTTCATGCATAGAGGTATGCATAAAAGTTGATTATTTTATTATAAAAGTGTGACTTTTATCATATTTGAATTTCATGCATAGAGGTATGCATAAAAGTTGATTATTTTATTGTAAAAGTGTTACTTTTATCATATTGGATTTCATGTATAGAGGTATGCATAAAAGATATTCTTTTTATACTAAAAGTGTGATTTTCATCATAAATGGATTTTATGCATAAGAGAAATTCTTTTATTCTAAAAGTGTAATTCCTACCAAATTGAATTTATGCATAAGAAGATGCATAAAAGATTGATTTTTAATTCAAAGTGTCATTCTCATCTAAATTGAATTTATGCATAGGAAGATGCATAAAAGAATGGAATTTCAATTCAAAAGTGTTATTCTCATCCAAATTGAATTTATGCATAGAAAGATGCATAAAAGATGGATTTTTAATTCAAAAGTGTCAATTCTCATCTAAATTGAGTTTATGCATAGGAAGATGCATAAAAGATTGAATTTTAATTCAAAAGTGTCATTTTCATTTAAAATAAATTTATGCATAGAAAGATGCATAAAAGATTGATTTTTATTTTGAAAGTGTAAGTCTCCTTAAATGGAATTTATGCATAAATAAATGTGTAGAGAAATCTTATATTAAATATAAGAATTCTCTTGTATTCTATAAAAAGATATGAAATGTGATAAGATGTGATAAGAGGTGTATGAGATGTGATAATATGTGATAAGATGCGTATGGGAAGTGATAGGATGTGATAAGAGGTGTATGAGATGTGATAAGATGTGATAAGATGCGTATGGGAAGTGATAGGATGTGATAAGAAGTGTATGAGATGTGAAAAGATGTGATAAGATGTGTATGAGATGTGATTGGATATGATAAGAGGTGTATGAGATGTGATAGAATGTGTTAAGATGAGTTAGGATGTGTTAAGATGTGTATGGGATGAGGTAGAGAGTGTATCTGATGGGATAAGATGTATATGGGATGTGTTAGGGCGAGAATGGATGTAATATGGATATATGAATGTAGATATGGATGTATGAATGTGAATATGGATGTGTGGATGTGGAAATGGAAGTGTGGATGTATGAATGTGGATGTGGATATATGCATGTAGATGTGTATGTATGAATGTGAATGTGGATGTGGATGTATGGATGTAGATACGGATGTATGGATGTGGATGTGGATGTATGGATGTAGATACGGATGTGTATGTATGTATGTGGATGTGGATGTATGAATGAGGATGTGAAAATGGATGTATGTATTTACCTTGCTTGTAAAGAACATCCCCTAGAATTGTGTAAGGATGAGCTTTCCTGGTGGTAAGCCTTTGTTTCTGTTGAGGATTCAATCCAGGAGGGAAGTATCCTGTATCTAAATAGTGTTGAACATCTTGGAGCTCAGGCCAACTTGTATCCATTAATGCAAGAGTAGCTTTTTTGAAAGAAGCCAAGATTTTAGTAGCCCATTCATCAGCCTTTTGATTATCCTTCCTGTTCACATGCACAAATTTACAAAACTCAAAAGCTTCTTTTAACTCCATTGCCCTTTTATACAAATTCTGAGCTTGGGAGAGAGTGCCAAAAGCTGCCCAAATGTGATTTGTGCCGTTTTCTCCCTAAGATCTATTAAGAGGTCATAACTAAGAGATCCTTGTCCAAGAGGAAAGTCAGATTGTCCAATTTTTCTCCTAGACGACTTCTTCTTCTTCTTATTTTTCTCCTCTTCTTCAGATTTATCTTCTTGTTCTTCTTCTTCCTGACTCCTAGTTTTATGACCCCTTTTTGCCATTAATGGCATCAATGTTTCCTCTTCTTCTGAGCATATTTCCTCTAAAAGTGCTAAACTTTTATCCTCATTTTTCCTCAACTTTGGACACTCAGTGCGATAGTGCCCCTTCTCTTGACATTCATAGCATGTGACACTACTTCTATCCCTAGGTTTATCCTCAGCTCCTCATGGAACCCTAGGTGGCCTTGTATTGACTAAGTGTAACTTCAAATCAGCAAATTCTGCCATAAGTTGTGCAATGTTATGATCCAAGGATGGAGCTTGTACTTGAGATGTTGGGGCTATCTCTACTCGTGGTGGGGTTGGCACATTCGGAGAAGATTGGAATGTGGACTCAATATGAAGAGTGGCCTCCTTCTTCAAAGCAATACGAAGAGCCTCTTTAAAATTAGTGGGATCTTTGCTAAGAACTTTTCCATGCAAGCGGGGATCCAAAGCCCTGATAAACTTGCTCCATCTTAAGGTGCTCCATTGCTAAAGAACTCTTTGAATCTTCCATAGAAGGTGAAGAAGAAGAAGCAATAACATGTAAAGCAGCTTCTTGATATTTGATGAATAAGGCTTCATACCTCACTGAAAAGGCAGAAACTGATCTCCATCCTTTTGGAAAATTTGATCCAATTGCAATAGTAAAGCATTTGGCGACTCCACTGTCCCAAATCTCTCCTTCATTGCTTTGGTCAACCTTTCCCAATCATTCTTAGACTCCTCTGGCAAAGCCTCATGCCAAGTTAAGGCCACACCCTCCAAGAAATCTGGGAGTATTTTTGCCCTCTCCTTCATAGACCAACCCGTCAAGCGGCATGCTCGGTTAAACTCTCGGAGATAACTCCCCGGGTCTTCTCCTTCCGATCCTTGGAACACCGGAATGTTGAACATCTTGCACCAAAAGATGAGTAGCAACAAGGAAAATTTACTTGTTTCAAAATAACTTTTCTTTAATCATGCGGGACCTTGAGGTTAAAATAGAATAATTCTAAGTAAAACCTGCCCGCTGTCTCCACCAAAAGATGTGACACGAAGTTGGGGTTTGGACTTCGGTCACTTCTCAGAATCAAAACACACTTGTATGAAACCTCATAGCCTCCTCACCTCCCTTTCTCTCCCTAGGTTAAGATAAAGATATACACATCAAAGGTGAGATCATAATTCATGGAAGGAAAGATGAAAGGCTCCGGAGAAGCAAGAATTTCAGCCAGTCTTGCAGCTCCAAACAAGAAGGCGATTCTTTGTTGGAAGAAAATCTTCCAACTCAGGATTATGTAAACGGAAACATACGGAGAATATTGGTAAGGTTCATCCGTTCGAATTGGACGATTTGGTCAGAACATATTAAAGCAAATGAATATAGAAATCACTTGCAAGAGGATAAGACACATGGGATTGGCCTTTTGATAAGAGATTAAGAGGAATTACATTATTAAGAAGAAAGAATGGCCAAAAGTTAAAAAAACAGAGATACATAGAGAATTGCAGTTTTAAATCCATATAGACTGTGCAAAAAAGGATTACATACATGCGTAGAGCTTGAAGAGAGCTTCACGCCCATATAAAAACTTTCAAAAACGGACAACCGAGCGAAAAGTTATGAGCATTTTACTACAAGACTATAAAACTGCCAAAATTCGCCTAAAAGTTAGCAAATTTGGGAGAAATTCTGATCATCAATGAAGTAAGGGATTAAGAAATTAGTTACATGAGTAGAAAGAGCATATAAAGAGCTTCCTAGACATATGATCAATTTAAGAAACCAATACCCGAGTGATGAGTAATTACCGGTTGAAAATTGGGTATTGGACCACAAAAACTGCACTTCCCTCTCTTTGCATGAAACCTCAATTTTCACATAGCCTCTTGCCTTTCATCTCCTTCATGATTCAAGCTAGAGGGTAAGGGTTAACATTGCTCAGCGGACAATCGTAAAGATTTACCTATGGTCCCCAAAGTCTTTTCGCATGCTCATTACCGCTAAAACCATTGGTACCTCCAAAGGAGGGCGGCAATAAGGCAAGGGCTACCTTGAGAAGTCACAGGCCCACCAAGATAATAACTCCTTATTCCACTTATCATGAATCATCAAAGAGGTCCAAAATTGGGTTAAGCATGAGGAGCTAATGCTAAATGAGACATTCACATGTAAAGAGAGTGTTTGAATAGGGGTTGGAAAGATAAGAGAATGGTAATGACACAAAATGCTCAATTGAGGAGGTTCATTCCTTGATTTGAAAGGGAGAGGAGGGCTCCTTTTATAGGTGGAGAATCACCCTCTCTTCCATTGTTACCAATTACAACATAAAAATCTTCAACCCTTCAGTGACATAAGGGTAGATGTCACCATCAATTGTCCTCTTAGGCTAAGTCTTCTATTGATTATTAAATTGAAGACTTTTTGACTTTGAGAGTGTGATGAGATAATAGCCAAGTCTAAGTGGCATGTAGGTGGAGATCCCGCTTACACATGGCGGAATTCTCCTCTTCCATGTAGGCATTCTAGAAGAATCTTTCCCAATTATGCACCTACACACACTCCTCCACATGCCTTCCACACTCCCCAGCTTGTAGCCTTATGGTGAATACCATATTAATAATACAATAAAAATCCATGTGAGCATGAAGGCCCACTTTTATTTTCCACATCACTAGCCTATCGACCATACCAAAGTATTTATTAAGCATACTTGTGGCATTTACAATGTGTGCACCCTAAATCAAGTAAAACCATTATATTTGAAGATAGAATGCTGTTATCGGGGTAGCCGCCAAGCCGTCGCATCACCACGCCGTTATTCCATTGTGGGCACCGCAATCTTCTTGGACAAGCTTCCACCTTATTACCATTGAGAAACCATCAAAATATGCACAAAATTGACAATGAAAGATATCAATTTTTCACGTCACACTACCATTCATCAATTAACTTCAATAGCATTCAAAAACCATTCCAATTAAGCTTCTCAAGCTTGAGAGGGGTTGAGAAGAGAGAAACATTGAGAAATTATAGAAAATGATCAAAATTCACTAATTACCTTACAAATTGCTTGATTCTTTGTTCACGGTAGAGGCCCCCAACCAATCAATTGGTTTAGTATGTTGATGAAGTCACCAATGGGGATTGAAGAAAGAGGGAAGCTCCAATTTCTTCAATTTGGAGAGAATTTAAGAGAATAGTAGAAATTAGCATTATTTCAGCATAACTTTAGTATAGTAAAATTCTCCTATTTTTTTCAAAGGACTCATGTTCTATTTATAGGAGAGGGAAGCTCTAACCAAAACTAACTGAATTCTAGAATTTTCCAAATTTAGTTTGGTTGAATTTGGACTAGATTTGGATCTAGTTTGGTTTCTTTTTTATTCGGTTTGGTTCCATTTTGATTTGGTTTGGTTCAAGACAGAGGAGAGATAAAAATATCACATGATTTTTGAGTTTAAAACTCATTCAAGCATGTGAAGTATGCACCTCCTTTAAGGGACTCCCCTTCCTTACATATGTGTCAAAATGGAATCATTATACCCAAAATATCTCATATTTTTAATATTGCTCATAGTTTTTTACTAATAAACCTTCTACATTTTCAACTCTTCATCTTGTGTGAGCATTTACTCATTTTTGGATACCCAAAATATCTCATATTTTTAATATTGCTCATAATTTTTTACTAATAAACCTTGTACATTTTCAACTCTTCATCTTATGTGAGCATTTACTCATTTTTGGATACCCAAAATATCTCATATTTTTTATATTACTCATAGTTTCTTACTAATAAACCTTGTACATAGTCAACTCTTCATCTTATGTGAGCATTTACTCATTTTTGGATATCTTCTTTTACAAATTTGATTTATCTCCTCCCTACACATGGATTGATGCTATTGGCCCATAGGAACCTTAATTGGACCATAATCCAAATTTTTTTGAAAATCTAGACCCTTAGGCTAAGGTCCTTTATACCCATTTCCAATAAATTCCAATTACACATTGGAAGTTCTTTTTGAATTTCTGTTTCAGGGGAATTCATTTTAATAAGATGAGATAATTTTCTATCCAAAAATATTAAAAATTTGAATATTCTCTCTCTAGAATATTTTCTCTCTCTAGGTTAAAACAGTTAGAAATAAGATCTTTTATATTTCTGAAGAGGGGATTGATTATAGGGGAAGATGCTGGACATTTTGAGAGGCTGGGGAGAAATCTTACAGATTATGTTGGATTGATGTAAAATTATGCTTTGGTTTTAGATGTGTTGTTTTGATAGAATTTGTTGAAAATAAACAGCTGCGAGTGAAAATCTGACTTATGTTTAATCACATCTGTCAATTAGCTTGTCTTTGAGTCTGCAAATTCTAAGAGAGGCAACTTGGTCAGCCATGCATCAGGATAGGTCAATTGAGGTTGTTAAAGTACATGAAAAGAACACATTGCATAAAGCTTAATTTGATTTATTGAGATTTTTTTAGGCATTTAACTAAATTTTTATTTAAAAGAAATGTATGCTTTTATTGTAAAGCAAGATGTAATTTTCTATTCAAGATCTTGGTAAATGTGAAGCTCATCATTGAAGATGCAATGGTGACAAGTTAGATAAATATGTCTAGAATGTGGCCATATTATCAAATTGCAATTTTAACGGTTGAATTTCTTCCAATCTTCTGTAGGAAATTCACTCACTCTCTTAGAGGGCCTATACAAGTTTAATAATTCTTTCTCCACTCAACCTCATTCTCCCACAAT
This sequence comes from Cibotium barometz, assembly GCF_041138505.1. NCBI lineage: Eukaryota > Viridiplantae > Streptophyta > Polypodiopsida > Cyatheales > Cibotiaceae > Cibotium > Cibotium barometz. The sequence continues at coordinate 30,668,422 of NC_141049.1, read as the reverse complement.
TCCTTCTCCACACTATTTTGAGCCCTTTTCCACTCCTCCATTACACCTTGCCCATGCGGTTGTCACTCCACCCCCAGGAACCACCCATGAGGTGGACACTCCTATCTTTGGTGCCTCTCCACCTTTTGGCACGCCCTTTGTGTTTGGCACTTCTCTCTTGGGTGTTGCCCACCATGAGCTAGCCACTTCTCCATTGGGCGCCTCTCCATCTTTGGTGGGTGCACCATCGGAACTTGCCACTCCTCCATTGGGTGTTGCCCACCATGAGCTAGCCACTCCTCCATTGGGCGCCTCTCCATCTTCGGAGCTTGCCACTCCTTTGTCGAGTGCCTCCTATGAGCTTGCCACTCCTCTACCTGGTGCCTTTCCACCCTTGTGCACAGCCCATGACTTTGATTCATCTCTCTTAGGTGACATCTATGAGCTCGGCACTCCTCCATCTAGTGTGGGCCATGACCTTGATGCCACTCCTTGATGTGGTGAACATGCCCTTCCTGCCAACACTCCTCACTTCGCGATGCTGATGACACTCTCGACCATGTGCTTGCTACTCCACCTTCCAATGTTTCCCATGAGCCATCTTCTCATTAGAAATTCCTTTCTAGGTCTAGTGCATGAAACCATGCCAATGCTATCTTCGACAAGTACTTTGTTGACCTCAATGTGGCATCACAGTCTAGTGTGCTAGATGAGCTGCTCGGCACACTCACACTTGGCATAGTGCACCGCCACTTTCGCAATTTGCAACCCACATTCAAGGAGGGCCGGTGCTGGGGTGCTACTAAGCTTGAGGCAGTCCTATAGTACAGTCAAGTGTAAGATGCATGCAGATGGATTGGCTGCAAGACATGCCCTCACAGCGTTTGTTTCTAGAAGTGTCCTACCAGGTACGCATCGTGCCAGTTCTCACATACTTCAAATTTATCGTCGAGCACTTCATGCAAGGTTTGTGAGGAGACAGAGCTTGGACAGTGGGATTGAGAGTGCTCTATGTGCTAGTAGTGGCCATGCACCCAGATGTAGTCATTTATTCGACCCTGAGATGAGGGTGGTAATGGAGAGGTTTTGGGAGGCACACTGTCATGCATCACTAGAGTACAAGAAGGCATTGCAACATAGTGTTCATCATGGGGAGTACATAGTACATGGGGCTTGCTTTCTTGAGATGACATAGGCAGAGTTGTACTTTGATTTCAGGTATACACACCCTGAGATCACCATTAGCATTCATTTGAGGCTTGCAAGCCTTGGTTTATATGTTACTCGAGGCAGCATGACACATGTCTTTGTAGGTACCACGTTGGATTTCAGCTTTGTATGATGACTTTCGTGGCTTGTCTGGCCATTGTGTTTTGGTGGTGCCTTATAGCCCAAGGGATTTTATTCACTTGCTATTATGCCCACTGGGGCAGGCAAAGGATGCTATCTACCATGGGATGGCTTGTTTCATGGGGACTTGTACCTCGTGCGATAACTTGGCCATGCTTCACTTGTGCAAGGAGGATTCCTTGGTGTCCGAGGTGATGACATGGCAACAGTATGAGTATGTGACGCATGGGTAGTCAATGAGATTATAGCTAGTGGAGCACCATTCGGCACGTGGTGAGTTCATGAGCACATTTACACCTTCCGTCTATGCCTACATACATCATGCTCACGGTGCCAAGTGGCAGGACCATCAGTTTCATGCCACCCTGCAACAATAGTTTCCTATTGGTGTAGCTATCTCTATGGTTGATTTTGCGTAGAACTACAAATTTGCACCACTATAGAAGATTCAGTCAAATTACTAATTGTTTGAGCAAGTATTGCATGAGACATTGCCTCATTTTCAATTTAAGGCCTTCAAGTTATTTTATATTGTTGTTGTTTATGAATCTAACAATTCCCATTCTTGTGTGCTTGACTAGGTGGCCATCATGGTGCATATTAGTTATCGGCATGCAAAGGTGGCAATGGGATGGCATAGCAAGCACCCCAGAGGAGCGAGTCATCATTAGAGAGTATCCCTTTTACATTAGTGATGATCGTTCTCACAACTCCCACTTTGTGTAGCATTGTTTCCATCGTCATGGATGATGACTTTTCGAGAGAGCATGGAGTCACATGGACATGGCAGTGGATATGGTCTAATGGACATGGCACTGGGGGGGGGGCATAGTTCAAGAGTGCTCTTCAGTTCTATTGGCTATATTCATGGCATCGCATGACAGGCTACTGCGAGTGATTTGGAACTTCTTCGAGATAGGGCATGGAAAGGAGGAGCACAATGGTGTGGGTGAATGTGTCAAACATGCCCTCAGATGTCACCAACTCTGCCCATACACACCGAGCACTTTCCAGATGCACAACAAGAAGTGGATTGGTGCAATGCATATTTGACCACTAGTGCTGCCTCTTCCTTCCCTCAGTGAGATGCCAGGATTGTCAGGAGGTTCTTTTGGTGTGTTGCCAATAGTGTCCTTGATGGTGCTTCTCTAGATTGTGCGATAGTGCATGGCACACTTAGGATACACTCCATTAGGAGCACATCCTAGGATGACCCCACCATCTTCACATAGCGTTGTTCATGCTTTTGTAGGCCATGCATCAATGGTGACTACTCACTATATGCGAGATGAGAGAGTGGTTACATCAGGTGTTGAGGCCAGAGCAAGGAGCATTAACCCCCACCACTTCCGATCCTTTCACACTACTTAAGGGGTCAGATCATGATGTTAGAAATCTAGCATGGTATCACACTAAGCTAGAACATGGAGAAGAGTGCAAGAGGAATGAAGCAAAACTAAGAGATGTTTCCATTGATGTGATCCCTTGATGTGATCCCTAAATAAATAGGGCCAAGTACAAGACATTGAGCAAGAGTGCTTATGGGATAAATGTAGAGGTGCCACATGGCACACACTCAAGACTCAAGACAAAACTGAGACTAGACAAATGTAGACTAGAGAAATGTAGACTAGAGAAATAGTACACCTAGTGTACACCTAGACAAAACTGAGACTAGACAAATGTAGACTAGAGAAATAGTACACCTAGTGTGCACTTATTTCCAACACCCTCCTTAAGTGGACACTAGGAGGAAGACAGAAAGACAAGACTAGAAGACAAGAATAAAGACCGATAGACTGAGAGACAAGACAGAAGACATGACAAACAAAGATCCTGAGACACCCCTCCTCAAGTGATATCCTCATATGGGTCCACAAGGGTAGGGACAAGAGTGGATCATAGACAGACAGAGAGAGAGGCAATCAGCCAGTAGAGTGTTCCCAACCACAGAGAGAGAGACTGTCAGATAGACATGAGAGAGTGTGACAAATAGAAGATAAATGGGGACATTGACAAAAAATGCCAAGAGAATGTGGGTAGCTAATCCACAAAAGAGAGGCATATAGACTGATAGACAGAGTGTCAGATGGCATATGACTGTAAGATCACACAAGATAGACACATAGACAGAGTGTCAAATGGCATATGACTGTAAGATCACACAAGATAGACACATAGACAGAGAGACTGACTGATTGTAGATAGACAGAGAGATGGACCTTGATAGATAATCCCTCCTCAAGGGCAATCCTCCTGCTAGAGTGGGTAATGCAGGGGTGCCTCTTGGATAGGGACAAAGATAAGTCCATGTAGACATGACATTACCCCATGATCTACATCATTGGTGATCAATGGTGGTAGATAGCATGAAAGCATAGACAAATATGAGAGAGATGGGAAGGTCTTACCATATTTGTCAGTGTCTAATCCCGTACAAGATAGAGAAGTAAATGAGGGAGAAGGGAAGGTCTTACCACGTGCTGAGGATGTGAGGCAAGGGTAGTGTCTAATCCCTAAGAAGAGAGATCTTTGTAGTTTGATATTTTTGAGAGGAGATAATAAAAAAATTCAGAACTGAGATTTTTAATTTTCAAGAGATAGAAAGTAGACTGAAAATACTGTGTGCCTTGAGCTACTGCTGTAGAGGTTGCTGGAGTAGAAGATGGAGACATAGAAGCAGTTGGAGTCAAAGATGGAGACGTGGAAGTTGGAGTGGAGGCTGGAGGAGAAGATGATGGGGGCTTCGTAGCTGTAGATGAAACGACAGCTTTAGGCGAGCTTGCTGGATGTCGTGGCTCCATGAACAGGCCGGTAATCTCAAGTAGAGAGGCGGCAACACCATGATGAACCCACGTAGTAGCAAGAAGGAGAAGACGGGCAGTTGTTGTCGCAGATCTGGAGTTGCAAGCTGGAGCAGAATCTACAGGTCGAGCAGAGGCAAACGAGGCAGGTTGGTATGGCGGGCAAAAAAATACGCAACTATGGCAGCAGACTGAGGATAGGGGCAGCACAGGCAGCAGCTGGAGAGGTAGGCTGAGGGGAGAAGCGAGCAGATCCAGCACAAAATGGTGGGACAGATGGAGGAGAAGATGGCGCAGAGAATGGCGGGGCAGAGGTAGAGGTTCGGCCAGATCTAGAGGGGGCAGCTGTGCTGCTAGAGCATGGCTCTGATACCATGTTAGAAATCTAGCATGGTATCACAGTAAGCTAGAACATGGAGAAGAGTGCAAGAGGAATGAAGCAAAACTGAGAGATGTTTCCATTGATGTGACCCCTGAATAAATAGGGCCAAGTATAAGACATTGAGCAAGAGTGCTTATGGGATAAATGTAGAGGTGCCACATGGCACACACTCATCAAGACTCAAGAAAAAACTGAGACTAGACAAATGTAGACTAGAGAAATAGTACACCTATTATTTCCAACACATGATTGTTTAATAGATGTTTTGATAGTGGGTTATGTTTTGGCAGTCATTGCTGAGGAGGGAAATGAAGAGAGCATATGGATGTATTAGAGATATCTCATGCATTGTTAATCTCTATATATGAATTATAGAGCTCTGATGCATTAGAGATCATATGGATGCATTAGATATCTCTCATGCATTACTTAATCTCTATATATGAATTATAGAGCTCTTATGCATTAGAGATATGTATGCATGCGAAAGAGAGCATTCATGCATAGCGATTTCATGCATTGGAGAGGTTATGAATGCATTATAGAGAAATCTATGCATTGAAGAGCTCTCCATGAATAAAGAAATCTATGCATTAGAGAGCTTACAAACCTCTCTAATGCATGCATTAGAGAGCTTTTTGTAAGAGATAGTTGTTTCCTTATATACATGCATTAGATATTTCTCATGCATCAGACAACTCTATGCAAGAGAGAGCTTGTTCTCTTATGTATGGATTAGAGAGCAGATGCATTAGAGAGATAATGCATCTCTCTAATCCATGTATTACATGTCTCTCATACATTAACCTCTCTAATGTATCAGACAACTCTATGCAAGAGAGAGCTTGTTCTCTTATGTATGGATTAGAGAGCAGATGCATTAGAGAGATAATGCATCTCTCTAATCCATGTATTACATGTCTCTCATACATTAACCTCTCTAATGTATTAAGTAGATAAATCTCATGCATTCATGAGAGAGATCTATGCATGCAACCGAAATACCTATGCATATAAGAGAGCTCTCCATGCATGATGCAAGATATGCATTGTAAGGGCTATATGCATTAGAGAGCTCTATGTATACATGCAATAGAGCTTCCAATGTATTAGAGAGCTCTATGTATGCATGCAAGAGTATGAAATAGAGCTCTATGTATGCATTCAATAGCATACAATATAGAGCTTCCAATGTATTAGAGAGCTCTATATATGCATGCAAGAGTATGAAATAGAGCTCTATGTATTGCATTCAATAGCATGCAATATAGAGATTTAATGGATTAAGAGTTCTAAGCATAGAGATCCATGCATTGAGAGATCTATGCATGCATTAGTGCTTTATGCATGTGTAAGGTCTCTTCAGGCAAGAAACTTAAAAATAAAAATAACTCCTAAAGCACAATGGTGTAAGCTCGCAATGCTTTGTGATAACTCACTATGCAAGTGAGCTCTCCACGCATTCTGAGAGCTCTTGAATTATTGAGCTCTATGCCTACAAGAGACCTCTTTACATGCAAGATAACACATTAGAGATCTGTAATACATTGGTTCTATCCTTATATGAGCTCTTACATCAAAGATTATGCAGTAGATCTAGATCTCTATGCATGGTAAGTTCTCTCTATGCATTAGAGATCTCCATGCATGGGTAAGAGATCCCTATGCATGTAACAAAACTTTATGAATGAAGGTGCAAAATTATTGAGCTCTATGCCTACAAGAGACCTCTTTACATGCAAGATAACACATTAGAGATCTGTAATACATTGGTTCTATCCTTATATGAGCTCTTACATCAAAGATTATGCAGTAGATCTAGATCTCTATGCATGGTAAGTTCTCTCTATGCATTAGAGATCTCCATGCATGGGTAAGAGATCCCTATGCATGTAACAAAACTTTATGAATGAAGGTGCAAAATTAAAAAAATCCCTAAGTCACAAGTTATAGCATTAAAGCACAAAATAAATCTATCATGTTATGCTTAACATCCCTATGCATAGAGAGGGTATGCATTAGAGATATATTTAAATGAATATATAGAAAGTTAAATTGTATTTTTACCAACATGTATTAGCATTTTCTTGCATATCACCCACTAAAAGTAGTCAGGGATTTATTTTCTATGCTTGAAATGTTTTGCTATAAATAGGTTTAATCTCCAAGGTTTGTTGGTGCATAAGGTCATAGGGTATTCCTAGTAGGGAGAATGCACACATCAGGGTATCCATGAGCTTTCCTTCAGTCAAGTGCAGTGATTGCAGTGCATCCAAGGAGATGGATAGTGTAAGTGGTTAGTTATGGTTGTGTAGTTAATGGGTCCTTTTAAGTTTAAACACCATATTAGATAATTTGGGAAAAATCCCATTCCCATTTGAAAAATGGGAGCATGGTGAACTTATCCAAAAGTTTGTCAAAACCCCCTCATCATGTGACATATCATCAGAAAGATCTTGAAGAGTAGAATCTAAATCTATGATCTCCGATAAATTTGGAGTTAGTATGTTTAAGATATGTCCAAAACTATATGAAGTAATTGATTCCCAAAATGTGAAATTTTTCCCAAATTACCTAATATTGACTTTTTAGGTGAAAAGGTGACACCTTCAGGGATTGAACTAAGTGATTGATCTTGATAGATTTCAAATTCTAGAGTGCTTTTTTGTGTGGCTACAAATAGGTTGTAGGAACCTTTTCAATTTTCCTAGCTTCTTAGTTTGTGGGGGGGGATGCACTTCAATTACATGCCTTTGTACTTATACATATAATTCTCGTGGTTAGACGGTATAGATCTCAGATTAGAATTTTTTGAGTCATCATAAGAGTGAGGGAGGGGATATGTGCTCTATGGAGTAGAGGCATTGGACCTTGTTATATACATGAGTGTGTGTGGTCAGTGTGGGGAGATGAATTTAGTGTTGATATAGGTCATATACACAAGGAGGGTGGAGGGGGGTATTCTTTACTCAAGTCTATGAGGAGAGTGAGTGTGTGAAGCATCCCTTTTAGAAGTTCTTTTTATTTTTTATCTAAGGTTATATATTAACCTTTACCAGGTCGCTCGTAAGAGTGAGTGTGTGAAGCACCCCTTTTAGAAGTTCTTTTTATTTTTTATCTCAGGTTATATATTAACCTTTACCAATTCGCTTGTAAGTTTAATCTCTTTTCAAAGAGTAAGAAAAACTTGATAATTTCTAGTGCTAGCCTCATCTTACTGATGTTGCTGCCATACTCATCTTCATCATCACCTAGAGGACCTCGTCTCAGTGTACCCTACCTCTAGCATGAAATCACAAGAGGGTTTTTTTAACCAAGATTTTAAGAAATATTTACTGATATCTACATACATAAGGGGTTTTTGAAAAAAAAACCTTGTCATTTTATTAAAAAAAGGGGGGGTCATTTTAATACCCTTTGAATGCACGTTGTATGTAGGTCTTCCTAAAAGTACACCCCCCGAGGCCATACCCTTCTTCATAATTTTTATGACAATAGAGTCCTCTATTGTTTCTACCATGCACCACTTGTAGATGTCATCCCTCTCTCTCTCCCTCTCTCTCTCTCTCTCTCTCTCTCTCACACACACACACACACCTACAAAAGAAGAACCCAAAGCAATACATATATTCATATTTTTCAAAACATAATTAAGCATATTCCATCTCTCATTATCAGAATGTTGGTTGCTCAATTATATGATTTCTAATATGAACCCATGAATATGATTCAGACTAATTAACACTCAATCACAAACAACCCTATTGAGCCTTTCGGCCACTCAATGGGACTCTTCTCTCATGCCTCAGGGAACCTAAACTCTAACCCAAACCCAATATGCCATGGGAAACATGCAATGCATTAATGAGGTAACTCTCACTTAGCTCTATCTCATTTGCTTTAATAGAGGACTTCACTCCCTCCCCCCTCACACACACACTCATACAAGCATTGAAGGCAAGAGATAGGCAAGATTTGAGAGAAGAATAGAGCACTATCTTCACTTGAGAGAACACAAGAGTGCGTACAAGAATGAGGATTTAGAGTTACAATTTGACCTTTTTACTTGGCTCACAATGTACACACTTGACCGGCGAATGTTAAAAATGAGGTCCTAGTGCATCCAAGACTACCTACACTAGTGCAAACACCTTGTCCTAGCTAGTAAATCTACCCTTATTATCCCATGGCTCACCTTTCATATATACAAGTAGCGATCGCACATGTAAAATAATCTATTACAAGTAACTCTAACCTTATTATCCCATGGCACGCCTTTCATATACAAGTAGCGATTGCACATGTAAAATAATCCATTATAAGAGAAATATGAATTCTCTAGTGCCTAGGCCAATAAATGTCAAAATATATGGTGGGACCGACCACAGTGTCTTAGATGTCTTCGATAGCACTTAACATGCCCCCCTTCCTGATGCAGATTCCATCCTCGGAAGATGTGGTTGAAGAAGATTTGAGGTAACAAGAGGAAAGCAATGCAAGGCTTAGGATGATCTGCACAGTAGTAGTAATAATAAGGAAGATGTTCTTTGAGCAACAAGTAGAAGTTAACAAGGAAATAGCTGAACAGGTAATTCTGAAACCAGGGATAAGACTGGTTAAGCTTCCCAAAGATGCTACAAAGATGAAGATTAATAGTAGATCTAACTTAGAAATAGGTACAAGTGTATGATTCATGAACTGAGTTCAAAAAATATGCCTATGGTTATGACCACAGTCTTAAACCCAATGTCGCACATACAAACCATCTAAAGCTATATGTTATCTCTGGAAGTAAAATTGCATGTGATTAGACTCGTGATTACTTACATAACAAAAGTGTTTTTTTCTCTCTCTTTTTTCTTCTTCTTTTTTTGCTTTTTTTTGTGAAATGAAGAGTGATAAGCTAACACCCCATGGAGACCAAAGCAATGGCCCAGTGACTCCCACCAAGGATATTAAGAACTGCTAAGAGCCTCCGACGAGACGACGGTTTGTTAGTGAAGGAAAGACACAATGTTCCACCCTATAAGAAATTAAGGCATCGATCTTATGTTACCATTGGTAGTTTTCCAAAGACCTCCTTCTTGGTGATGTTTTTTTATTTTTATTTTGTATGCTTTTTATATTGTATGCTCTTTCATGTTCAGATGTAGAGTTTGTTGTGTGTGTGTGTGTGTGTGTGTGTGTGTGTGTGTGTGTGTGTGTGTGTGAGAGAGAGAGAGAGAGAGAGAGAGAGAGAGAGAAAGAGAGAAAGAAATTGTTAGTGGATAAGTTTGGACAAAGAGAGGTATTGGTAGTGGATGACAGAGCTAATTAAGTAGTTTAGCAGGGAATTTTGCTTTTTTTTGTAACATATTAATATAAGAAAAGTAGAGAAGTAAGCTTTTAGTTGTAGAGAAAATTAAAATGTTAGTGCACTTAAAGTTTACTATGGTTGGATGGTTAGGTGGTGTGTGTGTGTGTGTTAGTGTGTGTGTGTGTTTAGTGTGTAAGCTAGTAGGGTAGGGGTTTAGGGGGGAAAGGAGGAAAAATATAAGATTTTTAAATGGTGTAAGGGAAATGTGTGAAGGGGAGGCAATAGGGGGTTAGGTGGATAGGAAAGTGAGTGGAGGGAGAAGGAGGGTTAGTTTTTTATTTTTTTTTATTTTTTTAAAATTATATATATATATATATATAAGTGATCAGACGCTATCGCCTTATCCCCATGCAGGCTGCCAGCCTTGCCTTGCGTTCGAGATGATTGTGAGTTGATGGTTTAATTACTTTGAGGTCCTTGCTGGTAGGCGCCTGCTGCCATCCTTGCATAGAAGCCTTACTAGTAGGCGAGTATGCGATGGCTACCAGTTTTGCGAGTAGGCGATTGCTCCCATTATGCTAGTAGACAATGAGCTTGCTGCCAGCCTTGCATGTAGATGGCGCATAGAAGCCTCGCTAGTAGGCATCTGTGAAAGAGTTACCCTGCCTGCTTCCACAGACAGTCCATGACATCTTGTTTGCTGCGCTGATTACATGCCTTCTCTACAACCATTTGCTGTGTTGATTTCATGCCTTCTCTATAACCATCAGATTTCATGCTTGCGGCAAAGCAGGAGTGATGACATTAGAAATGCCCCAAAAGAAGAAATCGAGCACTCTTTTGTGACATTTGATACCAAATCAGCAAGCTCCACCCTAACAGTTTCAAGACCTGCTGGTACGTTTTCTTTACAAGCAAACGCTTCTTCTGCTTTCTCCAAAATGGACTGCAGGTTTTGTAATTATGCTCTACGATTTCATAGCTTATAATACACGATACATGGCCGAATCCATTGCCTCTTCTAAGAGTTTCAATCGACTAGCAGCGAGGCCTAAACATTTTGGGAATAATCCATGACTCAAGCTTCCAGCCTTGCTAGTAGGCGATGAGCTCTTTGCTGCCCGTTTGCAGGGATGATATGGGACCTGGAACTAGGTTTTGGGGTCCATTTAGCCTTAAGCACCCAATTTCATGCTCAATTTCTCGTTTTCTCAAAATTAGAAATTAAAAAATACAAAAATAACAAAGATGCAAAAAGTGTAAAAAACATGAAAAATAAGAAAAAAAAATAAGATACCAAACTGAAATAAATGGGGTTGAGGGTAACAAGGAATGAAAATTAGAATGAAAGAAACAGGAAATGGATACAAAAATTAACAAAACACATAATTTTTAGGGGGATTTTGTCAGTTTTTCCACTCATTCTTTTCTCATTATTAGTAACTCAAAGCATACAAGCAATGCAAGGATGCTTGGCAAGAGATTGGTGTCTCAGACGGAACCGTTTATGTCAGGCCTTTCGGCCACTCAATGCGACTCTTCTCTCATGCCTTGGGGAGCCTAACTCCAACAAACCCGAACCCAATATGCCATGGGAAACATGCAATGCATTAGTGAGGCAACTCTCACTTACCTCTATCTCATTTGCTTGAATCGGGACTCCTCGTGGTAGCTACGTCAATGGAAGCATGCCAAAGTACCTCAATGGAAGCATGCCAAAGTACCTCAACAAAGCCACCACCACCATGCCTCAAGTATAGCCATTGCTTTCTCTCACTCCCTCCCTCACACACACTCACACAATCATTGAAGGCAAGAGATAGGCAAGGTTTGAGAGAAGAATAGAGCACTATCTTCACTTGAGAGCATACAAGAGAGCATACAAGAGTGCATACAAGAGTGCATACAAGAGTGAGAATTTAGAGTTACAATTTAACCTTTATACTTGGCTCATGGTGTTCACACTTGGCGAGCCAACGTTAAAAATGAGATCCTAGTACATCCAAGACTGCCTACACTAGTGCAAATACCTTGTCCTAGATAGTAACTCTAACCTTATATACAAGTAGGGGTAAAACAATCCATTACAAGAGAAATATAAATTCTCTAGTGCCTAGGCCAATGAATATCAAAATATGTGGTGACTGACCGCGGTGTCATAGAAGTCTTCGACAGCACTTAACAACCCCAATAGTAAGAATTTCACTTACTTGAGATGTACACACACAAGAATTTGTTTTGTGAAGTAATCCAAGTATTAATAATATGCTTTCACATACACATCAACAATTTATATTGTGAGGAAAAAGATGGGTTTAGCTAGCATTCTTCACCCCACTATATAAGCTACAAACATGATACAATGATAAGAAAATCCCTTCGCTAGAGACCTAATAACCCTAGTGCAATCCACGTCCTAATAAAGGCATACATGTCTTGTACCGTGCACCACTTATCCTCACAATTGTCATTGATTCAGCTATGAGCTATGGGTTTTCTAGTAGGTTGGCCCTTGGAAGGCCACTCTCCACAATCCCAGAGAGGACTTCTCAATAAAATGAGCCACAAAAAAACTCTACAGCCCAATAATCTAGTTCACAATATAATGAATTATTTGGCCTCCTCCATGCTAGCCTCGTTATACTTAAACTTATGTTTAAACATAATCATGAGTGGCTAGTACTAGATTTATCAAAGTATTTTTGTAGTACCTTCTAGGTAAGGTATTCTGAACACATGATCGTAAAATTGATAAACTCAATAAGGAATGGCCCATAGAGACAAACAATAAGCCTATAGGTGCCTAATATAGGTGCAAGAAAGATGAAGAAAGGGAATGCCACCATCTTAAAAAAATCTAGATTTTATGTAAAGATCATTCTTAAAAATTTGATGTGATTGGGCTCCTCAAATTCAGGTTTGGTCTAACTTGAGAAGTAGAGAAAACTAAGCCTTTAGTGACCACATCTTTCAGTGGATTCTCAATAGCTAGTAACAAAATTGAGACCTAAGATTCCAAAGCCACCACCTCCAAACCAAATACAAAAGAAAATAGACATTCTAATACTTAAATAATGTTGTTATGATTAGGTTTCCTATCCTAATTGGAATGATTTTCCTTAATGATCCATTCTATAGTCATCTTTGGTTACTCATGTTGACTTGATTTTTTCACCTCACAAGTAGGTTGTTGATCTGCAAATAAATAAGGAGTCCCATATCCTATAGGATCCCACCTATACACAGGCTTCTTCACCCCACAAAACCAAGTTCCAGTTCCTCTCCATTTAATGAGTAATAGTAAACACGAGAAATGGTAAAGAGATAATGATAGGGACTATCTTAAACCTAAATGATCCACAAGATCAATCATAATACTATTCTAATAGTCATAGATCAAGCCTGCATCCTTAAAGTCAAGCTAGCATAGGATAAGTGCTACGGAAACCATACAACCAAACCCCATGGGGTAAGAAACTCCAAAACCTTATTCAGAGGGATTCTCCCAACTACTTCCTTATATTCTACCACCATGTGAGTATCTAGAAGATCAACTTAGGATGGCATTTAGAGGCTCAAAATTCAGCAAAACAAAGCCAACCAACATCTCAAGAATGATGAACAAATTTTATGGAACACTAAAGATCCCATTCTGTACCTAGAGAAGTTCGATCAAGTTTGCAAGGCTATGGGAAGGATCAATAATCCCATTTAGTACCCTAGAGAAGTTTAAATTTGATGGTGGTGACCAAATTTTATGGAACAGTAGAGATCCCATTCAGTACCTAGAAACGTTTTATCAAGTTTGCAAGGCTATGGGAAGGATTGATGATCCCACTACGGTTTTTTTATTTGGACTTTTCCTTGAAGGAAGGAGGAAAGCATGCCAATCGTTTAGTTAACTAAACCCACTAAGGTTTTCTATTTGGACTTTTCCTTGAAGGAAAGCAGGCCAATGATTTAGTTAACTAAACCCACTTTAAAAGGCCAACTATGAGGTCTTGAGAGACACCTTCATTGTGGGTTTCTCACCCAATGAAGTGAGATGGCCCATTGCACATATCTAGAACAAGAGGAAGGTGAAACAATGCAAGACCATGTTGCTAGAACTAAGTATCCCGACATAGATGAAGTCTCCATGAGAGCCAAGATGAATTTTTTCTCATTGATCAATTTATGATTACTAATTAGTCTTAAGATCAAGAGCCTCCATGACCATCTTTATAGGTCTAAGTAGTAAGCACTAAACCTTTGATGAGTCTTTACATGACCCAATAAACCTAGTAGACAAACTCAAAGATAGGAATAAAGAAGTTGTCCACCTAAACCAAGAGATAGGTCCAAAGCATCAATGGCTAAGGTAGGGTCCTAATAAAGGATATGATCATGGATGAGGTGATAGAAAATTTACTCCTAAGGTTTCCCAACAGTACTAGCTATAGTCCTAATCTCAAGGACATGAAAATGGACAAGTTGGTAGAAAATTCTCTCAATTTATTAGGCCAATAGTGGCAAGGCCAGGGTAACCTTAAGGCTAGTAGTGGGCAGGGCCACTCCTAGTGCCAGCACTAAGGGAAATCTCAAGGCCAACCCAATAGTGGCAAGGCCAGCCCCAAGGGTAACCTCAGGGCCACTCGTAGTGCCAGCACTAAGGGAAATCTCAAGGCCAACCCACAACCACCTTCTCATGTCAAACATCCAAACTTGTTTCCATAGAGAAACATGGTTTCGTGTGCAATTTGTTGTTGAAACCATATAAGCCTGTAGTGTCTATTGCAAAGTCCTAGATAATAATAGTATTCTACTCATTTCCAATGTGCAATGAAACCATGATACAACCCATTATTGGTGGTAACCTTGCAAAGTGTAAGCTATTCCAAATGCACCTTAACTAGAGAAAATTTATGAAAACCGCTTATCGAGAGGTACCTACATACCACCTCCTCCTATACTATCACCCTAATAATGATGATAGGTTTTTTTGTGCCCAATAGATATGTCCGCTCCACCCCAAGAAAATAAGTAAATCATTGATGTATGGTTAGAAACCTTAGGAAAAGATAATTGCTACGTGGCCTTTTTCCAAAAATGAAAATTAGTTGTCACCCTAACCAAAAGAAGAAAAGAACACTTGTATGCAGTGGAGGTGGGGAGATTGCGAAGAGAAGGGCAAGAGTTACGGGAAGCGGTGGAGAGAAGTTTGGAATTGGAGACGCTTGGAAAAAAGAAGTTTGTAGAAAGAGGAGAGTCGAGAAGAGAGTCGAAAAATAGAAGAGAAAAAGAGTGAGTCGTGAGTCGTGAAGAAACTAAGAGAAACTTGGGTGAAGCAGTTATGCGGAAGTTTGTGGTGACTGTTCTATTTGAGAAGAAGATGATGTAGGTTTTGTTTGAGTAGACTTGAGTCTACCCAAAGCAAAGGTTACAAAGGTGAGAGCTTCTTGTAGGAGGTGGGTTCCCTAGGACCTCTGAGGCTGCAAATCTATTAGAACTTGGACCAAGTCAAAGTCGATTCTCTGCACTGTTTGTTGGTGGTGGTTGTCTATAGAGTGTAGTTGCAGCTCTGGTTGTTTTTTGGTTCTTCATGGAGTTGAGATATAGGGTTTTTGTTTGGATCATTGTGTTGAAGTCCCTTGTTTTAGTGGTGCTTTTCTCTTTTTTGTTCAATCCATAAATCTCAAGGATGTTGAGATTTGCTCAATTATATATATACATAAGGAAGTCTGATTGTGTTGGATTGATGAAAAATTATGCTTTGGTTTTAGATATGTTGTTTTGATAGAGTTTGTTGAGAAGAAACAACTGTGAGTGAAAAGCTGACTTGTGTTTCATCACATCTGTCAATTAGCTTTTGTTTGAGTCAGCAAATTCTAACAGAGGCAGCTTGGTCAGCCATGCATCAGGATAGGTCAACTGAGGTTGTTAAAGTATTGGTCTAGCCTTGTTTAACACCTGTGAGGTCTCGGCTGACAACAATCAAAAGGAGTCAAAAGTTAGTCTGACAGGTTGAGCATTGTTACTGGTCTAGGTGCCAACTAAAGACTGTCGGGTCAGAAGGGAGTCAGCTTGGATCAGTTGAGGCCCACTAGGAGTCATTCATGGGTGTTCAAGAGTGGTTTTGGTCTCATTGTGTTGATGAGAAAATTTTTAAGTCATGTCTAACAGTCAGTTAGCAACAGTCAAGTAGAATCGAAGGGAAAGGTATTCCTGAGTCAGTAGACCAACAGCAACTCTGCTATCAGCTGTGAGTGTGGCGAGGTGAGTCCTGGTGGGGTCTGAGTGTTTTGAGGGCTTAAGAGGGTTAGTGGACATAGAGCAGAGGAATTCTGATCTAGTTAGGTCTACTGGGTGAGTTTGGGCAAAACAGTCATAATACAGTCTATTGGAGTCAACAAAGGGTCTTTGGTGTGGTATCTCTTTGACATTGGAGTGGCTTGAGAGTTAGGGAAGGTTAGAGGACACGAGAGTGAACTATTGTGCTTTAATTGAGACACTTGGGTCAATTTGGACTATTTGGGACAGCTGGGTCTGTCTCAGCCAATTCGGTGAAGGGTGTCAGCTGTGTGTCAGCAGGCTGAGAGTTAGCAAGGAGTCCAAGAAGGTCCTAGGGTTGGGTATATAAGGTTAGTTGATGCTGGAGGATTGTAGAGGATCCTATAGGACACATTTTGGAAGGAAGTGAGCGTCAGAATTCGAAAATAGGTATACAGTCAACATTTGTGATGTTTGTATAGCTGAGACTGTTTCTGGTCAATTCGTCTTAGCGAAATGGCAAGACATCAGTCTGGTGTGACAAACCAGTCTTGCAATGCCGTGGGAGACGTGTAGTTACCTGCCAGAGTTTCTAAATACGAACACCAACTCTTAAGTGGTCATGGAGACACACAGAACACCACTCTACTGTGTGCAAACCTTCACTCACACTCTCTCAGTTCTCACTACAAAACTCTCCACTGCATAT
Organism: Cibotium barometz; assembly: GCF_041138505.1. Taxonomy (NCBI): domain Eukaryota; kingdom Viridiplantae; phylum Streptophyta; class Polypodiopsida; order Cyatheales; family Cibotiaceae; genus Cibotium; species Cibotium barometz. The sequence goes on along the minus strand of NC_141049.1, from coordinate 30,651,653 downwards.
CTCACTCACTCTCTTACACATACACAACATGTTTATTAAAACAGAGACACAGCATGCTTAATAAACAGTGTAGAGAGTAACACAAAAATATGATGAAATGGCAACATTGCTCTTGATTACTTTCCAAAATATGATGAAATGGCAACATTGCTCTTGATTACTTTCCAAAAGTATTGCAAACTATTATAGAGCAATTACCTAACACAAAGCTATCACTTCCTGATGAGGAATATCTCTATAACAAGCTTCATAACATTGAGTCTACCACTTGAGAGCATACAATAACTGCACCCTTCATACATTGATTCTCTCTATGTGTCTACCTCTCTCTATCTATCTCAGTAGTGATTAGTCGCCCTTTTAAGCTGAGACTTCTTGTTCTTGGCAACGTCTCTCTAGTGGTTACAACCTGCCATCTTCATACGTGTGATATCGAGGTGGTGCTCACAACGTGTGGAGTGGGTTGACTATGCTCATGTCTGCCACACTGAGCCTTTTGCTACCACTGAGCCTTTTTCTGCCCCACTGAGCTTTCTGTCACCACCACTGAGTTGCTAAGTGCAACACCTAGCATGCCTGGTGCTTGAGTTTCTGCTCGAAACCGGATTCTCTAACAAATTTTTCTTTGAATTTCATGAACATTTCTGGGGGAGTACAGTCTGGGATGTATTCATCATCGGAGTAGGTGGCATACTTTTGCATCTTCTTTAATTTATCGCCTATTCTTATGAGCATCCCAGACCCCTGTTGTGGGTCTACGGTGTCTTCTGCTCAAAAATGTTTACCACCACCCCGGTCTGAGTAGGGTCTGCCCTAGAATCTCCTTTTTTGCCATTGGTATGGGCCTCCACTCAGCTTGTACATCTGCTTCATATTCTGTTGGATCGTCTCTGAAGGTGGGCTTTGTGCCTTTTCTACTTCCGGGTCTCCGGTGCCCTACTTCCATACACTCGCACTTGTAGGTAGTTGCATTCTAGGCAGAAGTATCCTCCTTTCCTCTGGCATCTGTGAGAACAAGAATTGTGAGCATGGGTGCTCTAAAGAAAGAGGTTTCCTAGTAAGTATTAAAGAGAATGTGGGGGAGGGGGAGAGCTTCAAGTCCTAGCAAGCAAACACACACACACACACACACAAGAGAGAGCACACACACACACAAGAGAGAGCAAAACACAAGAGAGAGATGGATAGCTGAATTTTCTTCTATCTTCTTCTTCTCTACTCAACCAACATAACGTAAAGATAAGAGTACACACTATGTGGGTTAGTACTCTACTACAACATACAAGGGTCGGTCCATAATGTGAACCTGACTAAATGAGCTGGCACTATAACTATGCCAGTCTCTAGTAATCCAAAATGGCTGTCACATCTCACCAACCATGCCAGTGGTGTAGATGCGAACGATATCAGCCAAGCAGGTCTGCCCGTAGCACTAGTTGAGCTCGATATCTCAACAGCCTCCCTTGAGCTCCCCCCTCGAGCTCAACTCCACACACTGCACTCCAAGTAAGCTCCTAAACCTATGGAGCTTCTCTGTACCCAATGCCTTTGTGAGATGTTAGCCACCGGATCCTCTATGATGACATATACCAGATCTACATCTCTCATGCTAGAACCTTCTCCCTCATAAAGTGATAATGCAACTCAATGTGCTTCATTCTATCATGATATACTGGGTTACCGGCCAACTATATGCTGCTCATGTCACAATATATGACAACTGCCCTATCCACGGGCTCTCCCATGTCACCAAGTAGCTTCTAAAACCAAGCTACCTCACAAGTTGCCATAGCAGCACCCCTGTACTCTACCTCTGTACTCGACAAGGCAATTGTTGGCTACTTCGTACTGCTCCAACTCACAGTAGCACTCCCAAATGAGAATATGAAACCACTGGTAGATCTCCTATCTACAATACTACCAGCCCAATCAGCATCTGTATACCCATGCAACTATATCTTTGTACCAGCCTCATAGAAAAGTCCATAATCAATTGTGGACTTTATGTACTTGAGGATCCATCTAGCCGCATCCAAGTGTGCCTTCCTAGCAGCCTGCATAAACTGACTTCCAACAGCATAGCTCTGGCCTTGTAATGGTCATGTAGATCAAACTACCCACTATGCGTCTGTATGTAGTGAGGGCCTCCAAAAGCTCACCTGTATTTGTGGAAAGCTTTGTGTTCTGCTCCAATGGCACTACAATATGCTTACAGCCTAGCAAAATTCCATCAAGTGATCCATCAAGTGATCTCACCACCTCTGTGCTCAAGAAATACTGCATCTCACCCAAATCCTTCATCTCAAACTTCTGCTTTAAAAGCATCCTGACATCATGTATGTCTGCATCACTATCACCAGTGATAATCAAGTCATCCACATAGATGACTAATAGCATGATCCATCTATCTGTCTTTTTCACATATAGTGAGAAATCTACATTGGATATCTGAAATCCAATGGTAACAAGATACTCCCCGATCTTGTTTGACCATGCTTTGGGTGCCTGCTTTCAAGCCATACAAGGCTTTGCGTAACCTGCACAAAAAATTTGGATGTGCATCACTCCCATAACCTAGTGGCTACATCATGTACACTTCTTCTTGCAAATCACCATGCAAGAAAGCATTATTTACATCCATTTGATGTAAATACCAACCCTTTGCTCTACAGCCATAGCAATGACAGCTCTCACGGTTGCCATTTTTGCAACCGGGCTGAATGTCTCCTCATAGTCTATGCCATAAGTCTACACATAGCCCTTGCAACCAATCTTGCCTTGTACCAGCTCACTAAACCATCAGCATTGTGCTTGACTTTATACTGTTGAAGTATACAAGTGAACAGGGTGTGTGCAGGAGCAAGCCCTTGGCTAGAGGCTGTAAAAGAGAATCTGTAAATGTGAGAGAACCTGTGAAAAGGTGAGAAGAATCTAAGCTATGTAACTTCTTCTACTTAATAAAAAATTAAGCTTTGTGAGCTTTGAGTAGAGAATAGGGAAGTACTCTCTAAAATTGGTATACTGGTACACGTGCAGGACTGCACCTAGGTGTACCATTATTCAAAAGAATAAAAGCTGCATCCGTTGAAATAGACATCATTGTAAGTGTTAAAATACCAGTCAGAATAATGGTCGTTGTTAGCGTCGAAAAGAGTGTTGCAATAAGCGTTGAAAATGAGGTCGTAAAATAAAATCTACTTTTGACGTTTTTAACGTGTATTTTGACGCATATATACACGTGTATTTCAATGTGGATATTGATAGTTTCAAATCGATGCTTGTATCGATATGCATATCGACACTGTTGGAGATTATTTACATGTTCATTTTTGTTTTTAAAAAAAATGTCAAAAATACACCCACTTGTAATATTGTATGTTAGCATTGAGTGCTAACTAGCACCTGGAGCTCTTAAAGTAAACTAGCACCAAGAGGTAACTAGCAGCTACATTTTGAGTCCTATCTAGCACTTAAAGCTTTGAGTGCTATAACTAGAACCTAGAGCTCCAAATCACCCGGTAGCCTGTCATGAGATGCCAAGAACATAGCCGATAGAACTGACAGAACTCTTGAACTATGCCCCCCCACAGCCATCACACCATATCCACTACCCTATCTATGTGACTCCATGATCTCTCAAAAAGTCATCCTGACGATGGAAACAATGCTGCACAAAGTGGGTGCTGTGAGAGCGATCATCACTAATATATAGGGGATACTCTCTAACGATGACTTGCTCATTTGGGGTGCTCACTATGCCATCCCACTGCCACCTCTGCATGCCGATAACTAATATGCACCATGATGGCCACCTAGTCAAGCACACAAGAATGGGAATTGTTAGATTCATAAACAACAGCAATATAAAATATCTTGAAGACCTTAAATTGATAATGAGGGAATGTCTCATGCAATACCTGCTCAAAAAATTAGTACTTTGACTAAATCTTCTATTGTGGTGCAAATGTGTAGTTCTATGCAAAGTCAACCATAGAGATAGATACACCAATAGAAAACTATTATTGCAGGGTGGCATGAAATTAACGGTCTTGCCACTTGGCACTATGAGCATGATGTATGTAAGCATAGACGGAAGCTATAAATGTGCTCATGAACTCACCACGTGACGAATCATGCTCCACTAGCTATAATCTCATCGACTGCCCATGTGTCACATACTCATACTATCGCCATGTCACCACCTCAGCCCCACCGAATCCTACTTGCACAAGTGAAGCACAACCAAGTTGCCACATGAGGTACACAACATCCTCTGCTTGCCAGTGGGCATAATAGTGAGTGAATAAAATCCCTCGGGCTATAAGGCACCACCCCCGATGGATAGAAAAGTCATGAAAGACATCATACAAAGCTGAAATCCAATGTGGTACCTACAAAGACATGTGTCATCCTGCCTCGAGTAGCATGCAAACCAAGGCTTGCAAGCCTCAAATGAAGGATGATGGTGATCTCAGGGTGTGTAGACCTGAACGCAAGGTACAACTGTGTCTGTGTCATCTCAAGAAAGCAAGCCTCTTGCACTATGTACTCCCCATGATGAACCCTATGTCCCAATGCCTTCTTGTACTCTAATGATGCACAACAATTCTGCTCTTAAAACCTCTCTATCATCACCCTCATCTCAGGGTCCAATAAATGACAACATCTAGGTGCATGACCACTACTAGCATATAGAATCCCACTGTCCAAGCTATGTCTTCTCACAAACCCTGCATATGAAGTGCTCGACGATGAATATGAAGTATGCGAGAAGTGGCACGATGCCTATCTGGTAGGACACTGCTGGAAAGGGCTTGTCTTCTTGCAGCCAATCCATATGGATGCATCTTACACTTGATTGTGTTGTAGGACTACCTCAAGCTCAGCATCGGCCCTCCTTGAATGTGGGTTGCAAATCATGGAAGCCGCAGTGCAGTGTGCCAAGTGTGAGTGCCGAGCAACACATCTAGCACACTAGACTGTGATGCCACATTGAGGTCAACAAAGTACTTGTCGAAGATAGCATTGGCATGGTTTCGTGCACCAGACCTCGAAAAGGATTTCCCATGAGATGATGCCTCATGAGCAACACCGGAAGGTGGAGTAGCAAGCACATGGTCGATAGTGTCATCAGCATCGCGAAGTGAGGAGTGCTGGCAGGAAGGGCATGTGCACCGCATTGAGGAGTGGCATCAAGGTTATGGGCCACACTAGATTGAGGAGTGCCAAGCTCGAAGATGTCACCTAAGAGAGACGAGGCAAACTCTCGTGGGTTGTGCCAAAGGGTGGAGATGCACCGGGTAGAGGAGTGGCAAGCTTTGATGGTTGCACCCAAATATGGAGAGGTACCCAATGGAGAAGTGGCTATCTCATGGTGGGCAACATCAAAGAGAGAAGTGCCAAACTCGAAGGGCGTGCCAAGAAGTGGAGAGGCATCGAAGATAGGAGTGCCCACCTCATGGGCGGTGCCTGAGGGTGGAGTGACAACCGCATGGGCAAGGTGTAAGGGAGGAGTGGCAAAGGGCTCAAAATAGTGTGGAGAAAGAATGGCAGGAGAATGAGGAGGAGAATGAGGAGGAGAAGGAGGTGAAATGGAGAAATGATTATTAAACTTCTACAGGCCCTCTAGGAGAGTGAGTGAATTTCTATAGAAGATTGGAAGAAATTCAACTGTTAAAATTGCAATTTGATAATATGGCCACATTCTAGACATATTATCACCATTTGATAATATGGCCACATTCTAGACATATTTATCTAACTTATCACCCTTGGATCATCAATCATGAGCATCAAATTTGCCAAGATTTTGAATAGAAAATTGCATGTTTCTTTATAATATAAAATAGAGAAAAAATATTTATAAAAAATAGTTAAATACCTAAAAAACTTCACAATAAATCAAGTTAAGCTCTATGTAATGTGTTCTTTTCATGTATGAATTGGACTTGGGATGCAGAAGTACTAAGCATTGTATGCGTGACATATACTGCAATAAAGAAAGTTGGAAAATGCAAATGCCAAAACTTTCACGTAATGAAACAATCACTAAAATGAATTGGATTTCCAATCAGGGGGTGCCATTTGAATACCCAATATATGTATAATGTGTCCCAAACAACATGGCACTGAATTCCAAACATAACCACAAGAGATTGGACCTTTAAGTTGTGAAGATGTTTGTTTTCAGGCTACCTTCAGGGTGCCCAACTGTGAAAAGTGGTGCCCCTTATCTTGCATCCACCCAAAAGTTCTCTTACATTTATAGTTGCCCTATTGTCATATAAAACTCTAATAGAAGTAATATAATCAAAGCTAACTAGAACTCACACACACACTCTCTCTCTCTCTCTCTCTCTCTCTCTCTCTCTCTCTCTCTCTCTCTCTCTCTCTCTCTCTATCTCTATCATCTAAATTTAAATCATTTATGCATGCAGCTGGAAGTGAAAACAAAGGAAAAGAGAGAGAAAACAATAGACTTGCACTAGAGGAGTGGCCTAATGATCGTCTCCTCTTTTCTGTAGAAGAAAGCCTTTTGGTACTGGGTCTACCCTTTGTTAATAGGGATTCGATGTGCTCTATTCTTCTTTTCTTCATCTTCTACCTTGTAGCTACAAGTGCAATGTAGTCGCTGTCTATTTTGACCTCCTCTTTAGTAAGTTTCTTGGTGGTGTTGCTCTTGTCTGAGGTTTTAGCATACTTTCATGCCTACATTTTATTGAAGTGGAGCCCATTCCCTTCGTTATGGCCACTTTCTTTTAGAATTTGAATATGGTTGTAATAGACAGATGTGCTTGGCCTACCAAAAGGTTGAAAAGAATAAGCATTGCATATAATGATTACTTCAAGTGGAGTGCTCATACAAAAGTGACATATCACACATGTTGATAAAAAACATCCTCCTAAATTGTATAAAAAATCTACCTTAGAGTATGTTAACATAACATGTCCTACTTTTGTAAGCTTATTAACATGAAAAGGGTATCATATTTAACGTGATTATACCCCAATTGGAACTTGAATGAAAGCACTCAATCAAGTACACCTAGCAAAGCAAACTGTGGCGGCATCAAAGTATTCGTTATGGATATGGTAGTTCTCTACCTTCATTCCAGCATCCATCCACCACCGGGCCTAAGGATTAGGGATATTAGTAGCAAAAACAACAACACCTATGAGGATCTGGATGTAGGCCCACCCTTGGGGCGGATTATTTGCATGAGGTTGCAGACTTTCCTGGTTGCCTCTTGTTTTGTGTTGGATATCTCTACTCCGGTAGTGCCGGGTTAGTTGGAGTGTTACATTATTTTTATCTTCAAGGGTTGTGAGATGGCCTCCTAGATATCCTTTTGTGTGTTCTGGAGCTTCCCTCGTCCACCAAGTCAGCAGCTTCTTTCCAGCTAGTTTTGCCTTCAGCTCATCAATGTGAGCTTGAATGTCATCTTTATCCTTCAGGGCTTGTTTATGTTTGTGTTTGTCTTTGTCTTTGTAGGTCATCTTCATAGCAGCCATCCAATCTTGTAACTCATCATCATAATTCTTCTGGAGGGCTGCTACATGTTCTTTCAGTAGTACCATGGCTGAGTCTGCTATATTGAGGGTGCTAGCCTGGATTCAGACACCTTGGCCAGTTGCGCTGTAGGTTCACCATGTTGACCCGCTCCTCTTGGATTTGGAGAGGCCTCTTCCCTAGGGCGGTCAACTTGGCATTTTGCTTTTTATACCTAGCGAAATCCTGCTCAAGCTGCTCCATCTTCAATAGGAGATCGTCCTTCGGGGTTGAAGAAGTTGATCCTTTAGGAGGGGTGGGCACGGGGTCGATGCTATCCTCAGTATGATGCTTTTCATGTGGATCAGCATTCTTCTCGAGGCTCTTGACTAGGCATCCTCATCATCATCTAAGTTAGCATCATCCCTCAGGAGGAGGGGCACTGGCTTGTGAGGAGTAGACGGAGTTGGTCCATGAGACAATCCTATTGAGAGGCCAAAGATGTGTTGGTATGGAAATAGAGGTCGTGGAAATTATTCAAAAAGAAAAGGCTAAGGACGTGCTGGTGGTTCTACAACCTTCACATGGGACTACTGTCAATAGCCTGGACACACCAAAGCGAAATGTGCCATGAAGAAAAATCATGATGAAGGAAGACAAGCAAAATTGATGTAGCTCAAAGAAAATTCGCCAAGTGCCAACATGATGTAGGCAGATAACATATAGATGGAGGTTCATGACATCTTAGTAGTCATAAGGACTAAAGCTAATGAATTTGGTGTAGTAATAACCGCTAGATAATCAAGACTCACCCAAATCTCGCACAAGAAGGCAGCTCTGCGGATTGGGAACAGCATGAAAAGGTGAGGATCCAAAATACTAAGGAAATAGAGAGAAGGCAAGGTAAGCAAAAAGCACTAAAGGCTACTAGGCAGCAGAACTCTGGGAAAAGGAGGCAAAGAAGCTGGCAGAAAGAAATAAGGCGTTGTAGCAACAGGAGTTGCAGGATGCCACACCCTCCAAGGAGTATGTAAAAATATTGGCAGAAGCTCTCCAAGACAAAGACAAGACCAAAGAGCATGCATAAGATTACAAATAGAAGCTTGAAAGGAGCACAAAATTTTAAATAAACACCATCAATGAGCTGAACACACTAGAGTTGGAAATGCAGCACTACATGGAGAATGCAGCACTACATGGAGAATGAAAATCAGCTTAGAAAAGAAGGGCTCGAAGACTGGGCAAACTATAAAACTACTCTCCATATGCAAATAGAGGAGGCACGGCAAGTAGCAAAAAGGGTACATCAGACCCAGAAGACAAGGCTATAGTGGAAACTAGAGCTGAGGGAAGCAAAGGAAGAAATGGCCAGACTCCAAGCAAAACTCGTAAAGGTAAAGGCTCATGCGGAGCTAGCCAAAGAAAGCACAAAATGCTGTCGCTCGGAGTACACAGAAAGGTGCACGGAGAGCTACTAGTCGAGGTTTGGAAGTTGCATGATGCCAACCAAGCCTTGCACAAAGAAACTAAGTGCCTGAAAGACCAACTCAGCAGCTCCTTGGGCCAGCTTGGACAATCCATTATTTGAGGCTTCACATGTGATATTCTCTGAGCGCTGCTGAGGGCTAATAAAGAGCTGCCACAATATTTTTAGAATTCAGGAAGAATAAAATCCATACTTGTTCAGATATCGAGCGAAACTAGTGCTACGATAGACATTGATGACCTACCTGGGTGATAACATCCGCATCTACACCACTAGCATGGTTGGTGAGATTATGGGTGATATGTGGCCATTGGGATGATAGGCTATGTGATAGCCATTTTGGATTACTAGAGACTGGCATATTTATAATGCCAACTCATTTAGTCGGGTTCACATTATGGACCGACCCTTGTATGTTGTAGTAGTTGAGTACTAACCCATATAGTGTGTACTCTTATCTTTATGAGAGAAGAAGAAGATAGAAGAAAATTTAGCTATCCATCTCTCTCTTGTGTCTTGCTCTCTCTTGTGTGTGTTTGTTTGCTTGCTAGGATTTGAAGCTCTCCCCCTCCCCCACATTCTCTTTATGGTATCAGAGTCTGGTTCATGTGAGAGCTAAGGAGGCAAGCAAGAGGTAAGAACAAGCAAGGAAGGAAGCGGTACTACACGGGTAAGAGCACCATCATCTCTTTCCTCTTCTTGGTTTAGGTACAACACCCCCTCAGTAGCTTTGGGAGGTACACATCTCCGATTGAGGAGTTGTCTCATCGCCTTGCAGGAGCGGAGCTACAGGGCAGGTATATTGCCCTATCGGATGAAGACATATTTTCATTTTGGGTACGTTTCGGGTCCCATTTCGTCACTACAAGGTATTCAAGAAGTACTAGTAGAGAACTGTTTCTGCTCAAACTCTGGTTATGTAGTGCAACAGTATATTTTGGAAGTGTAGACAGGGTTTGCACATGTATTGTTGATACTAGGTGTATGTACATATACTCTGGTCACATTTGGTGAAACACAGGCTGTGTTAAAGTATCGCTACTTCTGCAATAGCTACAGGACATACAGCTGTATTATAGGTTGCATATAGAAGTTGTCTGTTTGCAGGTTATTTGATTGCTACAAGAAAACATGTCTAGTAGAATTAATCAGATTGTTAGTGAGAAGCTGGATAAGAATAACTTCCATGCCTGGAAGTTTAGAATGACCACTTTTCCTAATGGGTAAAGGATTTTGGGATTATGTAGAAGGAGACAATGCAGAGCCTCTAGAGTTATCTGCTGAGAAGAATGCCACTCCTGCAGATATAAAGGCATTCAAGGATTGGAATCAGGGAGCAAGAAAATTCATATATTGGCTTTCAATTAGTGTCACAAACACTATGTAGGACACATACATGATGCAAACACTCCAGCAGTTGCATGGCAAAATCTAGTTCAGATGTTCGAGACTAACACAAAGGCAAGGAAGTTGTAGTTAAAGCAAGAGTTGCATACTGTGGAAAAGAAAAGCATGTCCACAGTATGCAAGAGTTGCATACTGTGGAAAAGAAAAGCATGTCCATCAATGAATATGCCTTAAAGATCAAGGGCATTGTTGAATCCCTTGGGTCTATCAATGTATCAGTGGAGGATGATGATTTGGTGAGTGTCTGTCTAAATGGGCTTGGCAAAGAGTACAAGCCATTCAAGACCTCCATTGTAGTTAGGGAGAATATTCCTAACTTTCGAGACTTGATATCTATGTTGATCATAGAAGAAAAGGCTTTAGATGAGGATTCTTCTTCACAGAAAGCAAGAACACATCGAAAAGGCCTTCTACTCTAATTCACATAGAGGCAGAGGTAGAGGACATGGTCGAGGCCAAGGTGGTGGCCGAGAAGGAAATCAGAATTCTAGACAACAACAGTCCAATGATTCATAGCAATTGGAAGAGGCCAGTCTAGAGGTAGGGGGAGCCAAAGAGGCCGAGGTGATTGGCAAAGGAATCAAAATGCAAATAGCATAGAGTACTATTACTGTGGCAAGCCAGGACATATAGCAAAGGATTGCTGCAAAACGACATTAAAAGTGGGAAGTCGCAGCAAGGCAACTATGCATCATCTAGCAAACATGGAGGTGATGATAGAAGTGAGCAACTGTTTATAATGCAACACATGCTTAGTTCCATAACTGGGGATGCGTCAGGATCTCAAGATATATGATATGTGGATTCTGGCGCCTCTAACCACATGACCAGTCATGTTGAGTGGTTTAGAGATATGCAAAAAATGAAAAAACCAGGTTATGTAGAAACAGGTGATGATACAATGCATCCCATTGTGCATGCTGGTAAATTGTCATTGTCTATGCAGGATGGCAAAATGAAGTACTTGGCTGATGTACTTCATGTTCTGAATATTACAAAGAACCTGGTTTCCGTTGGATAGATGGTTGAGTAAGGTCTGCAAGTGAGGTTTAATCCTCAAGGATGTTCTGTAGAAGACTTCAAAAATAAGTGTCGCTTGGTTGCAAAGGATAACACAAATGGCAGGATGTTTACTTTGGATGTGAACATGCCTGAGATAAAGGTAGCCATGTTTGCGCATGGAACACGTGTTATTGTAGATATTGACATATGGCACAAGCGCATTGGTCATGTGATGTACAATGACTGAAGTCTATGTAGGCCCAAAATATTGTTGCAGGTTTACCAAAGTTTAAGGTTGACGGTATGCACAAGGTATGTGAAGCATGCCAGCTTGGTAAGCAGGCCAAACATGCTTTCCCACATGAAAAGCATGTCACTGCAAGGCCATTGGATGTCATACATTCAGATGTATGGGGACCAACCAAGACTGCAACAATTGCAGGTTGCAGGTACTATGTTACATTCATTGATGAACTACACTAGGAAAGTGTGGGTTTATTTCATGAAGGAGAAAAGTGAGGTGTTTGCTTACTTTCATAAATTTAAAGCCTTGGTCGAGAAGGAAAAAGGCATGCAAATAAAATGCCTAAGATCGGATGGTGGGGAAGAATATTTCTCCAATGTGTTTAGCGATTTCTTGAGAAAGCAAGGAATCAAGAGGCAGTTTATGTGCAAGTACACTCCGCAACAGAATGGTGTTGCAGAAAGGAAAAACAGGCACATTACAGAAGTGGCATGTGCCTTGATGTGGGTGAAAAGAATATGCCACATTACTTTTGAGCAGAAGCAGTAGTAGCAACTGTTGTGTACATTATGAAGAGGACACCCACCACTGCAATTGTTTATGGTATGACTCCTGAACAGAAGTTTACAAGCATAAGACCGGATGTGTCTCACTTGAAAGTGTTTGGGTGTATTGCATATGTACATGTTCCTGATGATGAAGTGAGAACAAAGTTGGATCCAAAGGTAGAGAAATGCATTTTCATAGGTTATAGATGTTATAACCCTACCACTCGTCGTCGTGAGATGCGAGTAAGCAGAGATATTGTCTTCGATGAGTAGCTGGTATGCACCAGGTGAAGGTGACAGAAGATACAGATGTAAGAAGTGCTGATGTTGCACCACATGTAGAGTAGCAATCATAGGTGCTGAGTGGATGTGGGGAGTCCTTGCATAAGACCGGATGTGTCTCACTTGAAAGTGTTTGGGTGTATTGCATATGTACATGTTCCTGATGATGAAGTGAGAACAAAGTTGGATCCAAAGGTAGAGAAATGCATTTTCATAGGTTATAGATGTTATAACCCTACCACTCGTCGTCGTGAGATGCGAGTAAGCAGAGATGTTGTCTTCGATGAGATGAGTAGCTGGTATGCACCAGCCAGGTGAAGGTGACAGAAGATACAGATGTAAGAAGTGCTGATGTTGCACCACATGTAGAGTAGCAATCATAGGTGCTGAGTGGATGTGGGGAGTCCTTGAGCAATGGATCCAATGTTAGCCCATGGTCAGGCAGGTTGCAGGTACACATGTATCATGGAAAGGGAAGGAAAAGGTAGATCAACCTTTTGTGCCTGATCTATCAGCAGCAGCAGGTCACTCATATGTGGATGGTGACTCTAGTGGCTCTGTGAGCAGAGCCTTGATGAGGAGCTTGGCATTCCGTTTGTGTTTACTCCTGGTGTAAGGAGAAGCAGGGTTGTTTTGAGGACACATGGCAATGATCCAGGTGTACGCAGGTCTACGAGGGTTAGATACCCTCTTGACATGTTGAGATATGATGGATATAAAGCCCATCATTATGCTTACATGGTAAAAGTAATAAAGGAGGTTCAGCCTACTTTCTTTGAGCAGGAAATTGGAAGTAAAAAATGGGAAGATGCCATGGATGAGGAGATGGCAACGTTGGATGCAAATGCAACATGGGAGTTAGTGCCTTTGCTTATGGGAAATAAGGCAATTGGATGTAAGTGGGTGTATATTGTAAAATTACAGCAATGTGATGAGCTATGGTGGATCAAATGCTAGAATCAACATCATTAGATTAACAAAGAGATTAGATGATAATTAAGACATGATTAGTGAATAATTAACTGATAGCTTAATGTAGGCATAGATAATCAAAAACCAACAAATTCTCATTAGGCCAATGCCTCAATTTATAGAGTTTACATCCAAGCATCTAATCCTACTGATTTCTCCTTGATTCACTCCATCTCTTTTGCTTGATTCTCTCCATCTCTCCCAGAATATCTCCACACCTCCTAAATCTCCTCATGCTACCCTTTATTCTCTCCCTGTAGATTCTTCTCACCTTTTCATAGGTTCTCTCACATTTACGGATTCTCTTTTATAGCCTCTAGCCAAGGGCTTGTTCCCGCACACACCCTGTTCACTTGTATATTTCAACACCTCCCCTCAAGATAGTCCTAGCACACCTGGACCCTATACCAAGTTTCCCTCTTACTTGATAGTCCACCACCAGTGCCTCAAGTCTCTAAACTCATAGTCCTTTTGACACACTCTCTCTCTATGTGTCCAAGGCTACTATAAGTGCCCGTGACCTTGACTCACACATACATCTACCACATGGCCTACATCATCGGCGGTGGCTCAGAGGTGGTTTTACTCTGTTGGGGCACGTTACATTGGGTTGTGGGGTTTCTCTCTCTCTCTCTCTCTCTCTCTCTCTCTCTCTCTCTCTCAGAAAAGATGATCCGACTCCACTTCCTTAGGAGCCTCCATGAAGTTTGCTGATGTCATTCCTTCTCCACTGGGTTTGCTGTAGCAGTCTCTTGCCATGTGTCCTGGCTTTCCACAGTTGTGGCAAGTGAAGGTCCTTCCTCCTACTCTGCCTCTTCCTCGTCCTCATCCTCATCCTCATCCTCGAGAGAATCATCCTCGGGTACTGAAGAATGCTTTTTCTTCTCCTGTTGTTGAGTCGAGCCATGTCTTCTCTTTGCCTCTGCTCTCTTGCTCTAGTAGAGCTCCTTCTATCTTGTGTAGCTTCAATTCAGGTACATTCTTTAGTGTTGCTATAATATTTTCATATTCACCTTTGTCCACACTCTTCAAAAGCACTGCTAGTGCCTCATCATCTTCTTCTACCTTTTTGCCAATAGCTGCCAGTTGTTGCTTAATGCTTTTATATTTGCTCAAGTGTGTGATTAAAGGCCTTCATATCCAATTTGTAGAATTGCATTAACAGATTTATCTTTGAATTTTTAGCTTGTGTGCCAAATAATTTATTGAGTTCATCCCATGCATCTTTTGCCCATTGTATCCCTGTGATGTGATAAATGATTTCATTTAAACTGAGTGCAATAAGTCCCAATGCTTTTTCATTCCTGCTCTTCCACTCATTTTTCCCTCTCACCTCTGGGCATTCATCTCTTCGCTCAACTATCCCCCATAGATTTTTCCTCATGAGTAGATACATGATTTGCCATGTGTAAAACTGCTCCCCATTAAATTTGGCTATCTCTTGTGCTATACTCATGATGATGTGAAGGAGGTCTTACCTCTTGATCCAATTTCAAGATTCAAGGGCAGTGTCTACCCTTTTACAACTCAATCTGGTGTTTAAGAGATGATTACAATAAATTTATCAACATAAAATCACCAGAAATACTATTAAATCAAGGGTAACTAGTTTGTATGGAATGGTTGGAGTATCAAACCATCTCCGAATTGCAATATGAAGCTATAGGGATCTATATGAGATACCTAATGGTTAACTTGAACCCTCATTTGCACCAAAATACAGTGATTAGCATTGATTAATCATTGATTAGCAAATTAATCTTCTATTTTGTGTGCAGAAAACAGAGTATGTGAGGAGCCCAGATATGAGGCCTTAGAGTTCAAATGAGATCAAATCCTTTCAAGGCCATCAATAGCAATTAGTCTAGTAGAGGATTAAGCCAAGAAACACAAGATTTGACCAAACATTGAATGCTTAATCTCTATTTTACCAAAGTCACCTCAGATTTGATGAAGAGCTTGGATCTCACTGTAGACTTGATCAAATCAAATTATGACTTCACCAGCTTCTTGTAGAGCATCCTTGAAAACCCATTAGGCCAAGAGGAATTAGACCCATTGCAACTGGAGAAGAAGAGATGTCATTTTTCCTCAGAAAAAAAGGAACGTGAGCTTCCGTAGGCAGTTTGCTACGCTAATTCGTTTGGCTGGAGCACCAATGAAGTAGCTATGTATACCTAGAAGGGCTTGCCCTAATGTTGCTCCTAGAGGGAGGTCAAGCCCCTCCATTGGCTGGGAGTACAGTTGAAAATAGCTAAAAAAGTGATTATTTTCTAATCATCTACTAATCCTAATTAGTTAGATAATGGGCTCATAAACTTGATGGATTCTAGGCTGTGCTCTGATACCATGTTAAAATTACAACAATGTGATGAGCTATGGTGGATCAAATGCTAGAATCAATATCATTAACAAAGAGATTAGATGATAATTAAGATGTAATTAATGAGCAATCAACTAATAGCTTAATGTAGGCATGGATAATCAAAAACCAGCAAATTCTCATTAGGCCAATGCCTCAATTTATAGAGTTTACATCCAAGCATCTAATCCCACTGATTTCTCCTTGATTCACTCCACCTCTTTTGCTTGATTCTCTCCACCTCTCCTAGAGTATCTCCACACCTCCTAAATCTCCTCATGCTACCCTTTATTCACTCCACCTCTTTTGCTTGATTCTCTCCACCTCTCCTAGAGTATCTCCACACCTCCTAAATCTCCTCATGCTACCCTTTATTCACTCCACCTCTTTTGCTTGATTCTCTCCACCTCTCCCAGAGTATCTCCACACCTCCTAAATCTCCTCATGCTATCCTTTATCCTCTCTCTCTCTCATATAAACGTATGCACAGCCTATCACGTTTTTCTCATATAGGGAGAAACACAAAAAGCCTTTCACGTCTTTCTCAATAGCAGTGCCTCATCAATTTTCATTTTTCTTCCTCGCTAGGATTATTTTAATGCAACACATTAAAATTATATCAAACCATTGCATTCTATACAAAACTAGAACCATGATGTCTTGTAGTGATAGAGTGCATCCTCTACCAAAGCTTTTAGATGTTTGAGTCAAAATCATACATTCATACTAACATCATCACCAACAACAACAACTATATGGCTATGATGTGTCCATGTCATCATCCATAAACAACTTTATCTCTCTCTCTCTCTCTCTCTCTCTCTCTCTCTCTCTCTCTCTCTATGTTATCAACGTATGCACACCCTTTAACGTCTTTCTCATATGGGGAGGAACACAAAAATCCGTTCAAGTTTGATTCATTACAATTTTGATCAAAATATGACACTTACTGATGGAGAATGACCTTACTAGAGTTAATGAATAAGATTTTAAGCATGATATATCAAAACAAGAAGCAACAAATGATCGAATTCATGGTCACATTTACATGAAGGCCATTTAAAAAAAATCAATGAGGCACTCTCTCTCTCTCTCTCTCTCTCTCTCTCTCTCTCTCTCTCTCTCTCTCGTATAATGAGGATCGTGAACCCCTCAAATTTCATTCCTAATCAAAAGTACAGGATACACAATCCTAATGAGGATCGTGAAGCCCTTCAATCAAAACACGATACACAAACTAATGGAGGATGACCTGCTCCCACTTCATCTCTCAAGGGGTTCACCTCTAACAATTTTTATGTATCACGTGCATTTAAGGGGTATTTAAAAAAGCCCTTACACTTAGATACTTTTATGAATAAAATGACCCATTTTCCTTCATAAACTTATGGGTTTTTTTCAAAAATGGTTTAAAAAACCCCTCTTGTAAATGTAATTCTATAACTTTTTTGAATTAATATACCCCTCCTCCTGATGAACTCATGTGCTACACTTACATATTTTTAGGTGAATCCCTCGAGCTCCACATTTAGTCTCGCAATTGATGGTGTGGTTATAGAGGCTTGTAGTGCAGGTTTTCTTGACTTTAAAACCTAAATGTAGGGGTTTCCTTTGTAGAAGCCTTGCGCTTATAATAGCTTGTTTGGGACCCAACAAAATGTCCGAAGCTTGGCACAAATTGGGGTTTGAGACCACTGTCTGGCTCTCTTTAACTTTGGAGATCGAGGTATAGACCGTGAGGTTTATAGGACCCAAACAGAAGGGTTTTATCATAGAAGCCTTGAGATTCTAACATTTAGAAGGGGATCCAATGGGGCTCAGCGTATGGGTCAAAATCTATTGCTTGGGGCTCCTGCTTGGAAAACCTCCACTTAAGGTTTGCCTTTTAGCTAAATGGTGGCTTCTAGGTGTTGGCTTTGGCTTCCAGGTAATTGCTTTGGCATGTTATACCTACCTTCGACAGCAAGGGTACTCTTAGGTATCCACTCCTTCTTATTAACCTCCTTGAAAGGATCTTGGGGTTTTCGTTTAGGGGGTGGTCATCGTGTTTACTAGCAAGGAGGTTAGGTATCCACTCCTTCTTGATGACTGGTGACCTTTGTAAAAGTATCTTAGGGTTTTCATTTAGGGGGTGCTCATCATGTTTCCCAAAGACATTTTGGCTCTCCATAATGGTTTGAGGATGTAGTTAATGCAATAAGGTGAGAGGAGTATTGAATGTTAGGGGTTTGATTGTGTATTCAATGCTACGAGGCCAGAGGAGTATTGAATGTTCAGGGCTACCTGAGGTGATGTCCTAAAATTCAACAAGGCTTGGGATATTGTAAGGTTCGTGTTTCCTTGTCCACCAAACTTACAGTAACCATCCCATGGGGAAACTCAAGTGTTACAGTTCTAACTACATAATCACTAGTAGCTAAAATCCATCCCCTCTCAAGTATGATGCTCTCTTTTGTCCTCTACCTAGATGTTTTGACTCAAAATCATACGACCATCCTAACTAATTATTGAACACAAGATTTCAGCATATAAAAACTATCAATATAACAATCGGTAAATGATCAAAGTGAATATGTTCACATTATACTGCTCCCAAGCCAAAATAAAGCAAAAGTAAGAGAGAGACTTTCAATGTAGCTGGGGATGTTGTTGCAGATGGACGTTATTATCTGAGTTAACATAATAGATTGGGCATGGCTAATAAGATCTTGCATAAACAGTTAAAACTTGTATCTAAGTAGGATAGAATCAAAACAATCGCCGCATGATTAATTTAGAAGTTAAAAAATGGCGTTGTTATCACATATAAAAGAACACAATGATAATAAGAACAAACCAAGTATCTACTTGATATCGCAGAAAGTGAACTTCAAGCACATGCTCCAAGTGAAAGCATAGCATCTCGTGCAACATTTTTTCTCCTGATCATTTCCTTTATTCTTCCTAAGAGTCTCTCGATCAACCCATATGGCAATGATGTGGTGTCCAATCATCATCATCATCAACAACTATATGGCTATGATGTGTCCATATCATTGTCATAAACAACTCTCTCTCTCTCTCTCTCTCTCTCTCTCTCTCTCTCTCTCTCTCATATATAAACGTATGCACAGCCTTTCCGTCATTCTCATATGGGGAGGAACACAAAAAGCCCTTTAAGTTTGATTCGTTACAATTTTGATCAAAAAATAATGCACATACTGATGGAGAATGACCTTACTAGAGTTAATGAACAAGATTTTGAGCTAAGACGACGATCAAATTCATGGTCACATTTGCACGAAGGGCATTTAAAAAATCAATGCTGCACACACACACACTCTCTCTCTCTCTCTCTCTCATGTATAATGAGGATCGTGAAGCCCTTCAAATTTCATTCCTAATCAAAAGTACAGCATACACAATCCAGCTACTAATGAGGATCGTGAAGCCCTTCAATCAAAACACGATACACAAACTGATGGAGGATGACCTGCATCACTCCGTGGCGCATTCAAAGTTAACGGCCAAGATAGGCCAGGCACCAGCGGGGCCGGTGTAGGGCAAGCTGAGCGTCTGGTGGCTCACGTTAAATATCGGGGTGCCTGAATACCTGGCACCCTATGGGCCCGGTCAATGGCCAGTGATGACAGGCCCATTTGTAGATATATGTCCATAAGGTGTTATGGACATGTGTGTATATCACAAGTGTATGCGCGGTGTAGTGGATAGGAGCTTCGCCTCCCTTGGCGGGGACCTAGGTTCGAATCTCAGCAAATGCACCAACATACGAACACGTGTTGATAACTGTTTTGCACCACTGTCTAGACCAAGGCGGTCACAAGCTAGGTGACCGCTCATGCTGGGGCCCGCGGGGTGCTACGTATACAGGTACCCCGAAATCTACCTAGAGCCTGTTTGAAGAAGGTAGTGTGGATGACGTTCTCCTTTTAAAGCCAAATGGCGCAGGCGATCGGTCTGATGCATGATTGCATTTTTGCCTATTTTTTAAAATCACTAATTTTAAATTTCAATTAAACCATTTAATCATCAAGTGGCTTAAATAATTATCTATTGCACATATGGTAGGATCAGCACAAGGTTCCGACACAAGTGTCCGATTGGGTACAGAAGCAGCAAGCTCAAGAAGTGCTTCAGAAGACAGAGAAGCAAAGGACACGCAACAAGCTGTCGCAGTACAATCTGGTGATCCGAGCCAACAAATCATGAATCAAGGGGGAGAAGTGTCAAAGACACAGGACACAATAAACCCTCACGCACCAAGGAGGGAAGAAATGCTAATCAGGGTCACGGAGGGAGAAACTCTACCATATGATCTATGGGAAGATCTGAAGAAACGGCAGATCTATATGTCGGTGGAGCAACTCCTAACCCTAGTGCCAAAATTCAGAGAGCAGATGGTCTGCCAAACTAATGCCCCAGGAGAAGAGGACAAGTCCATTCCAGGTTCTAGAAACCATGCACATAGACAAAATAGAGTCTGAAAATCCGACTCTGGTCCAATCTATGATGAGGCCATATCGATGATTCAAGTAAAGATGTTTGGAATGGACATAGCAGAGGTACTGTTGGATGGAGGATCATGAGTCAACATTGTGTCGGATATGACATGCCAAAAACTACGATTGACTAGCTAGGATCCAGCCCCATTCGCGATAAAAATGACAAATCAACGCAATGTAGAGCCACTCGAATTGATCCGCAGGCTAATAATGGAAGTCTCTGGATTCACCTTCCAAATAGTAGTGGTGGTGCTCCGCATGGAGGTCATCAAAGGTGCCTAACTGATGTTACTGGGCAAACCATGCCTCCAGCAGGCAACCGGTAAAGCAACATTGCGATGTGGATAAAGTCACCATCCACAGAGGTAAGACGAAGGTTAGACTTTCAGTGGATAGTTGCCATAAGAAAGTGGAGAACGTGTCTCGACCAAAAGTAGTCGAAGGAGTCAACATGCTGGAAGGATTGGATATGGATGAAGAAGAGAAATACCTCCAATAGAACGCCAATCTGATCAGCTTATTTGAGGTTTATGTAGTCAGCATCATGGAGAAGTACCACCCTAACTAGAATGAGGCAGGCGAGAGTCAGCAAAATCTCTTGAGGCAGGTGGAGTCTCCAGATGAGGCCCATGACTTTTATGAAGGAATAGCCGAAGATGACAATGTACCAGACCTCATTGCAGTAGAGAAGGCTTTTGAAAAGGACCGCAAGCAGTCCAAACAATTCAAAGAAGATGATCTGATGGAAATGAATCTGGGTACAGAGGCAAACCCATAGATAGTGCGAGTTAGTACAAAATTGGATGATGTATTCCGGGAGGAGATTTGGGGTGTGCTCACTTCCTTTAAGAATGTATTTGCGTGGAGCTACACCGACATAAAAGGGATTGACCCCTAACTTTACCAACATCAAATCAATCTGAAGGAGGACGCAATTCCGATCCGATAGCAAAGATATCGAATGAACTCAAACTACACAAAAAGGGTGAAGGAGGAGCTAGATAAGCTACTACATGTCGGATTCATATATCTGATTGATCGGGCAACTAAGTGATTCATCATCAGAGAGTATCCCTTTTACATTAGTGATGATGATCGTTCTCACAACTCCCACTTTGTGTAGCATTGTTTCCATCGTCATGATGACTTTTCGAGAGAGCATGGAGTCACATGGACAGGGCAATGGATATGGTCTAATGGATGTGGGGGGGAACAGTTCAAGAGTGCTCTTCAGTTATATTGGCTATATTAATGGCATCACATGACAGGCTACCGCGAGTGATTTGGAACTTCTTCGAGATAGGGCATGGAAATGAGGAGCACAATGGTGTGGGTGACTGTGTCAAACGCACCCTCAGATGTCACCAACTCTGCCCATATACACTGAGCACTTTCGAGATGCATATAGGCAGTGGATTGGTGCAATGCATATTTGACCACTAGTGCTGCCTCTTCCTTCCCCTCAATGAGATGCCAGGATTGTTAGGAGGTTCTTTTGGTGTGTTGCCAATAGTGTCCTTGATGGTGCTTCTCCAGATTGTGCGATAGTGCATGGCACACTTCGGATACACTCCATTAGGTGCACATCCTAGGACGACCCCACCATCTTCACACAGCGTTGTTCATGCTTTTGCAGGCCATGCATCAATGGTGACTACTCACTATGCGAGATGAGATAGTGGTTTAATCCTTGGTTGCACACAGCAGGTGTTGAGGCCAAAGTGAGGAGAACTAACCCCCACCACTTTTGATCCTCTCACACTACTTAAGGGATCAGATCATGATTGTTTAATAGATGTTTTGATAGTGGGTGATGTTTTGGCAGTCATTGCCGAGGGAAATGAAGTACTTCCCGTAAACATTGGTTTTTATGGAGAGGAGTCAATGGTTGGACAAACTATTGGAACTTCTTGGGAATTCTTCTCCCTAGTAGATTCACTTGTGGACTCTACAGCATGTTTTGGTTTTTGTTTATGAGCTCTTTGATTCTTCTTTTTTGGAGAAGTCGATGGAGAAGTTGAGGTCGAAGAATCTTCCATTGACAATGGTGTAGAGGGGTATGAGAAACTAGCTTTAAATCCATTTAATGGCAAAGCTCCCTCCTTGTGATCATCCTTGAGAGGTAGCAACTTCACTGAAGGTTGCATAAAGACTAGAGTTTTGCAGTTAGGATGTTCTACCATATGTTCAATAGCAAAATTCCATCAGGTGATCTCACCACCTCTATGCCCAAGAAAGACCGTAGCTCACCCAAATCCTTCATCTCAAACTTCTGCTTCAAAAGCATCCTGACATCATGTATGTTTGCATCACTATCACCAGTGATAATCAAGTCATCCACATAGATGACTAATAGCATGATCCCTCTATCTGTCTTTTTCACATATAGTGAAAAATCTACATTGGATATCTGAAATCCAATGGTAATGAGATACTCCCTGATCTTGTTTGACCATGCTCTAGGTGCCTACTTCAAGCCATACAAGGCTTTGCATAACCTACACAAAAAATCTGGATGTGCATCACTCTCATAACCTGGTGGCTGCATCATGTACACTTCTTCTTGCAAATCACCATGCAAGAAAGCATTCTGTACATCCATTTGATGTAAATACCAACCGTTTGATGTAACCATAGCAATGATAGCTCTCACGATTGCCATTTTTACAACCGGGCTGAATGTCTCCTCATAGTCTACGCCATAAGTCTACACATAGCCCTTGGCAACCAATCTTGCCTTGTACCGGCTCACTGAACCATCACCATTGTGCTTGACTTTATACACCCACTTATATCCAATTGCCTTCTTTTCCATAGGTAAAGGTACTAACTCTCATGTTGCATTTGCATCCAATGCTGCCATCTCCTCATCCATGGCATCTTCTCATTTCTTATTTTCAATTGCCTGCTCAAAGCAAGTGGGCTCAACCCCCTGTATTACTTTTACCATGTAAGCATAATGATGGGCTTTATATCCATCATATCTCAACATGTCAATAGGGTATCTAACCCTCGTAGTCCTGCGTACACCTGGATCACTGCCAGGTTTCCTCAAAACAACCCTGGTTCTCCTTACACCAAGAGTAAACACAGATGGAATGCCGAGCTCCTCATCAAGGCTCTGCTCACAGAGCCACTAGAGTCACCATCCATATATGAGTGACCTATTAACAGATCAGGCACAAAAGGTTGATCTACCTTTTCCTTCCCTTTCCATGATACATGTGTACCTGTATCATTCCTCAACCTGCCTGACCATGGGCTAGCATTGGATCCATTGCTCAAGGACTCCCCAGGTTCACTCAGCACCTGTGATTGCTACTCTACATGTCGTGCAGCATCAGCACTTCTTACATCTGCATCTTCTTTTGCCTTCACTACTACTGGTGCATACCAGCTACTCATCTCATCGAAGACAACATCTCTGCTTACTCGCATCTCACGAGTGGTAGGGTTATAGCATCTATAACCTTTTTGCTCCATAGCCTAATCAATGAAAATACATTTCTCTACCTTTGGATCCAAATTTGTTCTCACTTCATCAGGAACATGTAGATATACAATACACCCAAACACTTTCAAGTGAGACACATCCGGTCTTATGCTTGTAAACTTCTGTTCAGGAGTCATATCATGAACAACTGCAGTGGGTGTCCTGTTCATAATGTATAAAGCAGTTCGCTACTACTGCTTTTGCCCAAAAGTAATGTGGCATATTGTTTTCACCCATCAAGGCACGTGCCACTTCTATAATGTGCCTGTTTTTCCTTTCTGCAACACCATTCTATGCGGAGTGTACTTGCATGTAAACTGCCTCTCTTGATTCCCTACTCTCTCTCAAAATCGCTAAACACATTGGAAAAATATTCTCCCCCACCATCTGATCTTAGGCATTTTATTTGCATGCCTTTTTCCTTCTCACCAAGGCTTTAAATCTCTGACAATAAGCAAACACTTCACTTTTCTCCTTCATGAAATAAACCACACTTTACTAGTGTGGTCATCAATAAATGTAACATAGTACCTGCAACCTGCAATTGTTGCAATCTTGGTTGGTCCCCATACATTTGAGTGTATGACATCCAATGGCCTTGCACTGACATGCTTTTCATGTGGGAAAGCATGTTTGGCCTGCTTACCAAGTTGGCATGCTTCAGATACCTTGTGCATATCGTCAACCTTAAACTTTGGTAAACCTGCAACAACAATATTTTGGGCCTGCATAGACTTCAGTCGTTGTACATTCACATGACCAATGCGCTTGTGCCATATGTCAATATCTACAATGACACCTGTTTTATGTGTAAACATGGCTGCCTTTATCTCATGCATGTTCACATCCAAAGTAAACATCCTGCCATTTCTGTTATCCTTTGCATCCAAAGTAAACATCCTACTGTCGGGAGGCTGGGAAAAGAAGAAATGCCTCTATAGCTACCTACCCAGCAGCCTTGGAAGACACAACAAACACAAGGGGCACCACCAGCACAATACTGGAAACAGAAATCTCTCACTCTTCACCACCCACCCACGCCAGACAGACAACACAAAACAAAACCTATAGTTTAGTAGAAATCCTCATCTTTACATAGATGGACATCTAAAATGTCCTCAAAACCGTCCTCATCCACAATCTACCCATTCCCCCTCTTTTATATAAATTACCACAGACCAATAACCAGAAGAACTATTGGAAAACACGACTTCAAAGAGTGTGGAATCTTCAAAGTACAACTCATCAACATCTGGACCCAATTCTAGGACTAGATACATGACAATAAAACTGCACTCTAACAAAATATATATGTATACCCCAGTAATCACCTTTGCTCTGTATCCTTCTCTTCAGCAGCATCTAGTTGTAAAGACTGCCACACCACCTCAAAAGCGGCAGCTTCTCTCTTTGGCGGCTTCCCTGTCCAGCTGGAACCAATCAGTCACCATAGCAGCCTACCAAAACCAAGGCAACTCCTTCCTCTGAAGCTGCAGTGACGGTCTCCTTTGCTACCAGCTCCTCTTCGCTGTGCAAACCCACCAGTTGTACCAGTCCTTTTGCCGGCTTCACAGCAACCTAATTCTCTGTCCTCACCAGCACAACAACCAGCCCACGACACAACACCAAGGCGGCTCCTCTGCACGCCTTCGCCCGCTCAACACCAAGAAAAAAAAACGCCACCTTCCCTACAGCTTACCAGCCCGTCCTCTCTTGTTGACGCCAGTACCTGCAGAAGCTTCCACGTTGCTGCTCTTCACAAGGGAGGCCCCCGGCTCCACTCTGCCCAGCGCGCCCAGCCAGCTCTACCTGTGCCAGCCTGGTACTCACATGCCTTGCGACCTCAACTCCTCGCGCCAGCCCACACGTCGGCGTTGCCAAGGCCACCGCACTCACCAGCTAGCTTCTACACCTGCAGCTCACAAAGGAAGTTCCCGGCTCTAGGTGACCGCCACACCACCTCAAAAGTGGCAGCTTCTCTCTTACCAACTCGACGTTGGCTCTGTCCGCTCACGAGAGCGCCTCCGGCTCTCTACAAGGTCACCTCAGCAGCTCTGATTGACCCCCAGGGCGACCTCCACTGCATATGTGCTTTCGGCTGCACCAGAGCTGCTCTGCGCCACCAGCCTTCCACGTCTGTTTCTGAGGCCATTTTTTAACCAAAAAGGGGTCCTTCTCCTCTTCTACTCGGCGGCACCCACTTCCCCGTCTTCTCACATCTTCTGGAGCTCCTTGGCAACCCTACAAGCAGCCATGTGGCCTTTAAATAGTTGGCCACGTAGTTATCATTTTTTTAATTTTATTCCTAAGGCCTAGAAGATGGCCATCCAAAATGCCTTTTCACACACCAATGCTTTTGTACCATCCCTTCCTACTTTTCATATACGTGGCCATCTGCATCCTTCCATTTCACAGCAAAGCTCCAGGCAACATTGGCCCTTGCTTCCACACCCTCTTTCAACTGCAGCCTTCCAATGCCCACTCATCCTTGGGACGCATACATGTACTGAGCTGTCAAACAACTGATACCACCTACAGCCAGCCTCACTTTGGACAAACCTGTAACAAGCCTACAGCAAAATCATCCACCCTATACATCTGGCAATGCCCTCAAAAGCAAAACCTTCACACCCTTGCTTCCACACCCTCTTTCAACTGCAGCCTTCCAATGCCCACTCATCCTTGGGACGCATACATGTACTGAGCTGTCAAACAACTGATACCACCTACAGCCAGCCTCACTTTGGACAAACCTGTCAAACAACCGATACCACCTACAGCCAGCCTCACTTTGGACAAACCTGTAACAAGCCTAGAGCAAAACCATCCACCCTATACATCTGGCAATGCCCTCAAAAGCAAAACCTTCACACCTGCCATGCACACGTATGTACACGAGCCCAAAAGATCTTTCAGAAAAATGCCTAACATACTTTGCCAACCACCTAGCCTGCAGGACATTCATGTCCTAGCAGTTAGTATTCATAAACTGTCAGCCTCCAAGGTCAAAAGGCCACTGTTGCATGTCTCTTCCAATTATACACGCCTGCCCATCTAGTTCATCCAGGTGATATACCAACTGGGAGTTCCTTTCATTCAAAACTAATGGCATCTCACCATTCAGACTATCCTCTTCATGCACACTGTTAGCATCACCAAAAATTGGGTCTGCATAACCCTCATCCACATCTTTTTCTCCTTGGGTCAATCCCAAACAAACTTGGGCCTTACTTGCCCACTGCACAGCCACAGTTAAAAGCATATGCATTAACATTTTACAACCCAAATCCTTGGGCCTTTGATTACCTGGCTCATAAGCATTCACTGTTGTGGAAAAATTTTCATCTTTTTCCAGTATAGCATTTCCAGACCTCATAACTCCAAATTCACCTGACTCTGGCTCCCACATGCCTGGTTGCTCAAGCATTAGTTCTTCTTCAACGGGTTCAATAAGAAAATTCCCAGAATCTAGCACATAAACATTGCTCTCACTCACCGGATCATCCGTGATTAGCTTTCCACTTCCACTGTCTTCTTTGGAAGAGAGACTCATTTCCGAAGGTGCTTCAAGCATCATCTTGTCCTCTACTTCCTCATTGCCAACCACCTTTGGTTCTTCTTCAGACTCAAGATTTTCCCTTGTCTCACCCCTCGTGCCAAATCCTGCTAGATCCTCCATTTGCAATCCATCTCCTTCAATCTCTTCGTCTACTTGCTCTTTCACTCCATCCTCTTCTTGTAGACTATCTTCTGTCTCTCCCCTCCTCCCCTTAGGTTCCTGAACTGGCTCTTTAAGCCAAGAGAAGCATCTGTCGACATCTAAATCCCTGCCTATGATTGGCAAAACCTTATTCTTTGCAAGAATTTTCTCTGCTTGAACTTTAGAAGCATAAGTAACATCACTTAACACACCTTGACTAGTGGAAACATTATCAAAAATCTGGTAATTCTCATAACCATAAGCTGGCATAACATCCATCGCTATAGACTTCACAGTGCTCTCATTAAACTGTCCAAAATCCTTGGCAACTACCTCAGGATTTACCTAGTACATTCCCCTGCCAATTTGTTGGTACATAGTGGGTGTTTGTTGCACAAAATCAACCTGGACCATATTCACATCAAGACAACCATTCTTGACCACTTCATCTTTTTTGATCATCCCATAATCCGCCATTTTCTTCAGCTTCCATTCTTTCTCTTCCGCAATCCTTACCGCCTCTTCATAAGTAGAAGGTTGCTTCAAGTCCACTTTTACCAACAAACTTTGCTTCAAACCTGCTATGAATTGCTTCTTCTTCACAAACATGGGGGGAACTTCTGTTTCAAGAGCTAAACACCATCTTGTCCATAACTCACTGAAAATTGTAACATAACTTTCCACACTCTGGCTTTCACCTTGCTTCAGCTACTACTGGAGCTCTTGCCAAATCGTCATTGGGATCTTCTCTTCTCTGAAACTCCTTTGTAAGGGCTTCTCTCAGGTTTTCCACCATCGTCATTCGAGAATCATTCTTTTTGCTTCAAACCCTCGAAGCCATGTACCCGCTATGCCCTTCAAAAAGATCTGGAAGAGCCTTAAAATTTGATCCAGATTATCCACATGGTTGGTAACACATGCCACCTCCATTTGCTCCAGGAAATCCTCTACATCCTCATTCTTATCACCGTGAAATTCAGGATAAGCAAACACCATGGTTGCAACCTATAAACTGAAGGAACCTGAAGAAAGATCCTCTGTGGAGGCACCAAAAAACTGTCGAAAGGCTGGAAAAGAAGAAATGCCTCTATAGCTACCTACCCAGTAGCCTTGGAAGACACAACAAACACAAGGGGCACCACCAGCACAATGAAACAGAAATCTCTCACTCTTCACCACCCACCCATGCCAGACAGACAACACAAAACAAAACCTATAGTTCAGTAGAAATCCTCATCTTTACATAGCTGGACATCTAAAATGTCCTCAGAACCGTCCTCATCCAATATCCATTCACAATCTACCCATTCCCCCTCTTTTATATAAATTACCACATACCAATAACCAGAAGAACTATTGGAAAACACGACTTCGAAGAGTGTGGAATCTTCAAAGTACCACTCATCAACATCTGGACCCGATTCTAGGACTAGATACATGACAATAAAACTGTGCTCCAACAAAATATATATGTATATCCCAGTAATCACCTTTGCTCTATATCCTTCTCTTCAGCAGCATCTAGTTGTAAAGACTGCCACACCACCTCAAAAGCGGCAACTTCTCTCTTTGGTGGCTTCCCTGTACAGCTCTAGAACCAATCAGTCTCACCACAGCAGCCTACCAAAACCAAGGCAACTCCTTCCTCTGAAGCTGCAGTGATGATCTCCTTCGCTACCAGCTCCTCTTCGCTGCAAACCCACCAGTTGTACCAGCCCCTGCCGGCACAGCAACCTGATTCTCTGTCTCACCAGCACAAAAGCCAGCCCACGACACAACACCAAGGCGGCTCCTCTGCATGCCTTCGCCCGCTCAACACCAAGAAAAAAAAACGGCCACCTTCCCTACAGCTTACCAGCCCGTCCTCTCTTGACACCAGTACCTGCAGAAGCTTCCACGTTGCTGCTCTTCACAAGGAAGGCCCCCGGCTCCACTCTGCCCAGTGCCCAGCCAGCTCTACTTGCGCCTGGTTCTCACACGCCTTGCGACCTCAACTCCTCGTGCCAGCCCACACGTCGGCGTTGCCAAGGCCACCGCACTCACCAGCTAGCTTCTACGCCTGCAGCTCACAAAGGAAGTTCTCGGCTCTAGGTGACGGCCACACCACCTCAAAAGCGGCAGCTTCTCTCTTACCAACTCGGTGTTGGCTCTGTCCGCTCACGAGAGCGCCTCCGGCTCTCTACAAGGTCACCTCAGCAGCTCTGCATTGGCTTGAGTTCCCTTTGCCTTCGCTGCTGATTGACCCCTAGGGCGACCTCCACTGCATATGTGCTTTCAGCTGCACCAGAGATGCTCTGCGCCAGCCTTCCACGTCTGTTTTTGAGGCCGTTTTTTAACCAAAAAGGTGTCCTTCTCCTCTTCTACTCGGCAGCACCCACTTCCCCATCTTCTCACATCTTCTCGAGCTCCTCGCTTGGTGACTACTTGGCAACCCTACAAGCAGCCATGTGGCCTTAAATAGTTGGCCACATAGTTATCATTTTTTTAATTTTATTCCTAAGGCCTAGAAGATGGCCATCCAAAATGCCTTTTCACACACCAATGCTTTTGTACCATCCCTTCCTACTTTTCATATATGTGGCCATCTGCATCCTTCCATTTCAGAGGAAAGCTCAAGGCAACATTGGCCCTTGCTTCCACACCCTCTTTCAACTGCAGCCTTCCAATGCCCACTCATCCTTGGGATGCATACATATGCTAAGCTGTCAAACAGCTGATACCACCTACAGCCAGCCTCACTTCAGACAAACCTGTAACAAGCCTATAGCAAAACCATCCACCCTATACATCTGGCAACGCCCTCAAAAGCAAAACCTTCACACCTGCCATGCACACGTATGTACACGAGCCCAAAGATCTTTTAGAAAAATGCCTAACATACTTTGCCAACCACCTTGCCTGGAGGATATTCATGTCCTAGCAGTTAGTATTCATAAACTGTCAGCCTCCAGGGTCAAAAGGCCACTGTTGCATGTCTCTTCCAATTATACACGCCTGCCCATCTAGTTCATCTAGGTGATATACCAACTGGGAGTTCCTTTCATTCAAAACTAATGGCATCTCACCATTCAGACTATCCTCTTCATGCACACTATTAGCATCACCAAAAACTGGGTCTGCATAACCCTCATCCACATCTCTTTCTCCTTGGGTCAATCCCAAACAAACTTGGGCCTTACTTGCCCACTGCACAGCCACAGTTAAAAGCATATGCATTAACATTTTACAACCCAAATCCTTGGGCCTTTGATTACCTGGCTCATAAGCATTCATTCTTGTGGAAAAATTTTCATCTTTTTCTAGTATAGCATTTCCAGACCTCATAACTCCAAATTCACCTGACTCTGGCTCCCACATGCCTGGTTGCTCAAGCATTAGTTTTTCTTCAACGGGTTCAATAAGAAAATTCCCAGAATCTAGCACATAAACATTGCTCTCACTCACCGGATCATCCGTGATCAGCTTTCCACTTCCACTGTCTTCTTCGGAAGAGAGACTCATTTCCGAAGGTGCTTCAAGCATCATCTTGTCTCTACTTCCTCATTGCCAACCACCTTTGGTTCTTCTTCAGACTCAAGATTTTCCCTTGTCTCACCCCTCATGTCAAATCCTGCTAGATCCTCCATTTGCAATCCATCTCCTTCAATCTCTTCGTCTACTTGCTCTTTCACTCCATCCTCTTCTTGTAGACTATCTTCTGTCTCTCCCCTCCTCCCCTTAGGTTCTTGAACTGGCTCTTTAAGCCAAGAGAAGCATCTGTCGACATCTAAATCCCTGCCTATGATTGGCAAAACCTTATTCTCTGCAAGAATTTTCTCTGCTTGAACTTTAGAAGCATAAGTAACATCACTTAACACACCGTGACTAGTGGAAACATTATCAAAAATCTGGTAATTCTCATAACCATAAGCTGGCATAACATCCACCGCTATAGACTTCACAGTGCTCTCATTAAACTATCCAAAATCCTTGGCAACTACCTCAGGATTTACCTGGTACATTCCCCTACCAATTTGTTGGTACATAGTAGGTGTTTGTTGCACAAAATCAACCTGGACCATATTCACATCAAGACAACCATTCTTGACCACTTCATCTTCCTTGATCATCCCATAATCCACCATTTTCTTCAGCTTCCATTCTTTCTCTTCCGCAATCCTCACCGCCTCTTCATAAGTAGAAGGTTGCTTCAAGTCCACTTTTACCAACAAACTTTGCTTCAAACCTGCTATGAATTGCTTCTTCTTCACAAACATGGGGGGAACTTCTGTTTCAAGAGCTAAACACCATCTTGTCCATAGCTCACTGAAAATTGTAACATAACTTGCCACACTCTGGCTTTCACCTTGCTTCAGCCGCTGCTGGAGCTCTTGCCAAACGTCATTGGGATCTTCTCTTCTTTGAAACTCCTTTGTAAGGGCTTCTCTCAGGTTTTCCACCATCGTCATTCGAGATGGGCTACCAATCATTCTTTACTATTCTCTAAAATTCTCTCCAAATTGAAGAAATTGGAGCTTCCCTCTATCTTCAATCTCCATTGGTGACTCCATCAGAAAACCAAACCAATTGATTGGTTGGGGGCCTCTATCGTGAACAAAGAATCAAACAATTTGTAAGGTAAATGGTGCATTTTGATCTTTTCTATAAATTCTCAATGTTTCTCTCTTCTCAACCCCTCTCAAGCTTGAGAAGCTTAATTAGAATGGTTTTTTAATGCTATTGAAGTTAATTGATGAATGGTAGTAAAGAATTACATAAATTTCTATTTATGCTTAATTTTAATGGTTTTTATGTAATTTCTCTCTCTCACTCAAAGAACGGTCATTCTCATGCCCTATTCTCAATCCAAATGAAGCTTTTCATAAAGCTTTTCTTTAATCCAAGATTAATCTATGCTTGCTTCAAACCCTCGAAGCCATGTACCCGCTGTGCCCTTCAAAAAGATCTGGAAGAGCCTTAAAATTTGATCTGGATTATCCACATGGTTGGTAATACATGCCACCTCCATTTGCTCCAGGAAATCCTCTACATCCTCATTCTTATCACCGTGAAATTCAGGATAAGCAAACGCCATGGTTGTAACCTGTAAACTGAAGGAACTTGAGTTCGATCCTCAGTGGGGGCACCAGAAGAATGTGAGGTGAAAAAAAGAAAGAAAGACCACTGCCTCTATAGCCCTTCACCTCCCTAACTTGGAAACACAAACACGAATGGGGGCACCACCAGCCACCAGCTGGAACACTTCTCTCAGTTCACCACCCACCCATGCCAGACAGACAGCACAAAACAGGGGCACCATAGACCAAGTAAACACCCAGCAATATATTCCCAGTCACAACATTTCATACAAGCTTCTACTGACACAAAAGCCTTACTCACACAACTCACAAACACTCAGACCTGTCTCATCACTGCCGAAGATACACCACATCCCCAATCACCGCGAACCTCTTGCCTTCCTGTTGTACCAATCACACCAGAAAGAACCCGGCCACTCTCTCTTCAGAGGGCGCCCCACCAGCTAACCCTCAACTCTCTGCAGCCCATCACTTCTGTGTGTGTCACCAACAGCAGCTACACCATCATCTCTCTCTCTCTCTCTCTCTCTCTCTCTCTCTCTCTCTCTCTCTCTCTCTCTCTCTCTCTCTCTCTCTCTATGCTGATCCTCTGCCAGCCTCACAACAAACCCAAGCAGCTTATCTGCCCTTTGAACCCCTTCTCTTTGACGTGCTATCAGCCCCACCATTTTTACGGCCACATGTGCCCTCTTCACTGCTCCCTCTTTGCTACCCTGCCTTCAGCACCTACCTGTGCTTCCATATCCGGCTTCACCTAGCCCAAGCCACTTCAAAGGCGGCCTCCTTTAATCCATCACCAGCTCTGCTACTATCACCAGCCCTCTGCCGGTTTCAGCTCCTCTTACGGGCCTCTCCACTATCGCCAGCCTGTCACCTTTTCACTTCATCTCTGCGCACCCACTGCGCCAACCAGCCTTGCCTTCGCTTGCTAGCTCTCCCACACACGGCTGCGCTCCACTTACACGTTCCCTTTAATCCATCACCAGTCCACGCAAACCCAAAACAATCACCTACTATGTCCAAAACCAAGGCGGCTTCCTCTCTAGTCGCCTCTGCCCACCTGTCTCACAACCTCTGCCCCTTGAGCCAGTTAGATGCGCTAACTCTGTCTTTGAAGAAGCCTCTCCTTCCTCCCACAAGGCGGCCACACCTTCTTTCGTGTCTACAGCAGCTGCACTACCCACTTGCACGTTCAGCCACGTTACTGCTCTCCGCTCTCTGTCCCTGTAGTAACACCAGCCCGTCGCCTTTCAACACCTTCCTGTCACTCTTCAGCGCGGCTGCGCCTTCAAGCCAAGTCCCCGACTAGCTCCCACACGGCCCACACCTACCACCCTTCTCGCCTCTAGTCAATTACGCCAGGCGTCCTTCGCGAACCAGGCGGCTGCTCCACCATTCTACACCTGCAGATCACCCGCGAGCCCTTCACACAAGGTCATCTGCGAGGTGGCATACACTCGCCTTCCTCTGGCTTATACAGTACCCGTCCGACTACCCACTGTTCTACGAAGCGGCCTTTTTCTCTCTCGCACCCTTTGCGCCTTCGCCAACTTTCGAGAAGATGCACTGGCAGCCACTCAGGCCTCCATGTGGTTTTCAATAAGTTGGCCATGTAGATATTATTATTTTCTTTATTTTTCTTGGAATATAGCCACAATGCTTAGAGCCTCCGATTTCACACCATGTTTCAAGGCTACCTTGGTCCCATAATCTTTAATTGCCCATGCTTCCATATATACTTTCAAATACAGCTTCAAGTGCCCATTCATTTCTTGGGGATGCGTACACAACCAAACAAACACTCAGCTGATACCACATCCAATGGACCTCCAGTAGACCACTTCCGGACAGGCCTGTAACAAACCCAAAATAAATCCGTCCACCCTGTACACCTGGCAACGCATTCCATAGCAAAACTCTCCACACACGCCACGCATCCATATGTACACAAGCCCAGAATACCTCTCAGAAAAACACCTGACAACTGCCATTTCTGTTATCCTTTGCAACCAAAGCAACACTTATTTTTTAAGTCTTCCACAAAACATCCTTGAGGATTAAACCTCACTTGCTCAACCATCTATCCAACAGAAACCATGTTCTAGCCTCTATGGCACAGAACACCAAATGTATAGTTTTGATTAAAAAATCCCTTGCCTTCGATATTTTTGGTTCTGGATTTAGGGGTAAGCTTCTTGCTCATATAGGTATAGCCAAAAAATCCCTTGCCTTTGATATTTTTGGTTCTGGATTTAGGGGTAAGCTTCTTGCTCGTATAGGTATAGCCAAAAGCATAGGCATAGAGGATCCTCAAGAAATAGCCCAATCACTCCTTGAGCACACTCTGCCCAATAACAAGAGAAGGAAGCTTAATATTGTAAGAAAGCTTTTGTAAAGATGATGTATCACTTCTTATTATGAATACAAGACAATTTTTTCAAACTTATTTTCATCAAGTATATCATTGTTTTTCTAGTTTGTACCATCAATGTTTTTGTGAATGCATCAGAAATGACCCTGGGAGCCTGGGGGAGCAATACCAGAACAGTGCGAATTTTGAGCCTCCACCGCTACTATAGAACCCAAATTCGCACTGTTTTGGCATAGCTTCCTCAGGCCTTC
Organism: Cibotium barometz; assembly: GCF_041138505.1. NCBI lineage: Eukaryota > Viridiplantae > Streptophyta > Polypodiopsida > Cyatheales > Cibotiaceae > Cibotium > Cibotium barometz. The sequence goes on along the minus strand of NC_141049.1, from coordinate 30,616,466 downwards.
AGGAGCAATTCTAATGCATTGGATGACAAATAATATATTTTTACACATGATTAAAGGTATTTTTATCTTGTAAATTATTGTTTTTCATAATCAATGTACTCAACTTCATTAAATGCATCAGAAATGATTTTGAGTGGCTGGGAGAGCAGTGCCAAAATAGTGCGAATTTTGAGCCTGCACCACTGCTGCTATGTAGAGCCCAAATTTGCACTGTTCTGGTGGCGGCATAGCTTCCCTAGCCCTCCAGGAGCAATTCTGATGCATTGGATGACAAATAATGTATTTTTACACATGATTAAAGGTATTTTTATCTTGTAAATTACTGTTTTTTATAATTAATATCCTCAACTTCATTATAAATGCATCAAAAAATTGATCCTGAGTGGCTAGGGGAGTAGTGCCAAAACAGTGCGAATTTTGAGCTTGCACCGCCGCTCTACAGAGCCTAAACTCACACTATTTTGGCATAGCACACTATTTTGGCATAGCTTCCCCAGTCCTCCAGGAGCAATTCTGATGCATTGGATGACAAACAATGTAATTTTACACATGATTAAAGCTGTTTTTATCTTATAAACTATTGTTTCTCACAATTAGTGTACTCAACTTTGTTTATAAATGCATCAAAAATGATCCTGAGTGGCTAGGGGAGTAGTGCCAAAACAGTGCGAATTTTGAGCTTGCATTGCCGCTGCAGATCCTAAATTTGCACTGTTCTGGCATAGCTTCCCTAGTCCTCCAGGAGCAATTCTGATGCATTGGATGATAAACACTGTATTTTTACATATGATTAAAGGTGTTTTTATCTTGTAAACTATTGTTTCTCACAATTAGTGTGCTCAACTTCATTATAAATGCATCAGAAATTATCTTGAGTGGCTAGGAGAGAAGTGCCAGAACAATGCAAATTTTGAGCCTACATCACCGTTGCACCATAGAGGTCAAATTCGCACTATTCTGGCACAGCTTCCTCATTCCTCCAGGAGCACTTCTGATGCCTTGGGTGACAAACTGGCACATGATAGACACTCCATGTTAAACAAACATGATGACACAGAGACATTGTAAGAGAAACTTAAAATTTTAATTATTAGAAGGTTACAAATGAAAGCCAAATAGGCTTGTCACAAAGGGGGGTTTGAAACAAAAGAGTTGCTTCAAAAAGAAGGTTAACATCTAAGATCTCTAGATCATGCCGAGCTAGTTGCATGTCCTTGGCAGATATGGTAATCCTCTTTGCATGTATTGCATGGAGGTTGGTGTCTTCAAAAATCCCAACAAGGTAAGCCTCGAAGGCTTCTTGCAATGCTTCAAGGGCAATCCCCTACACATTGAACTCTGTTCTATATCGTTAGAGAATCTCCTTCACTGTGCGAGCGAAAGGGGCTCTTCTTATCACAGCAACTCGGTGTTCCTCTGATTAAACTTGATTTCTTGATTTATTGTGATGCTTGCAATTGAGATTGGAGAATATGGGTTTGCTAAGCTCCACTTGTAGCAATCTTTTGCAGTATCCTAACAAGCCAAGCTCTCCTTCACCAACAAATTGCATAAAGAAAAGAAGCTAAAGCAGAGAGATCCTCAGAGGGGGGGAGAGAGAGAGCGAGACTGTTAAAACTTTGCTGTGGAAGTTTAACACAAATCCATTTTTCTAAGTAGAAATTTATATTTTTGATATACAAATATACTAACATGGAGTTTTTCATCAATAAATTACATTTATGAGAAAAATTAAAAAATAATAATTTTTGGGGTCCCCACAATTTTGGGATCTCATGGATGTAGTGGTTCCTGATAGTTAGTTATGTTTATGGGGTTGTGGTGTGGGGACCTAACAGTTAGTTATGGATGTACTCGCTCCTGACAAGCTTCTGACGTGACCCTTGAATCACAAGTTTTTTGGAGGGAAAATTTTATTTTCATCATACATATTGGTTGGGTGGTGTTTTTTCCACCTCAAAATGTTTTTTTTTTAAATCACTTTTTGGGACCCACCTAAATACGAAAATGTTTTGCTGATGTGGAAGGGAGATATGGTGGGAGTTAATGAGAAAGGAGATTTCAAACTGACAAGAAAGATTCAATTTGTAGAGAGAGAAGATAAAAAATTCATACTGGGTGGTGTTTTTTCCACCTCAAAATGTAAAAAAATAAAAATTTTCACTTTTTCGGGCCCACCTAAATACGAGAATGTTTTGCTGAAATGTGGAAGGGAGATATGGTGGGAGTTAATGAGAAAGGAGATTTCAAACTAACAAGAAAGATTCAATTTGTAGAGAGTGAAGGTAAAAAATTCAAAAAGTATGAGAGAAAGTATGAGAAAAGTCAAAAAGTAAGAGAGAGAGTATGAGAATATTTCCTTTAAAAAATGAAACTAGGGGGCTATGGCTGATGTGGCAAGGCAAAAAAATAGGGGTCATCATAGCCTTTGTCTCCCTTAAGCCCAGCTTTTTAAGCTCTAATCCCTTAAAATTAAGAATCCTTAGGAGGCCCTTTTTGTCCAAAAAATTCCTAATGGGAACCTCAAAACCACAAAACCATACCAGACTCCTTCCCTCTGGCGTTCACAAATTCCCTATAGCTGGTCAGGAAATGTATTCATTCTTGGATGGATTCAATGGCTACAATTAGGTCCAAATGGCACTAAAGGATTGGAAGAAGATGGCATTCATCACCGAATGGGGTGCCTTCACATCCAACGTGATGACTTTCAGCTGAAGAATGCTCCAATCAGTGGATGGTTCAAGAAATTTTTGAAGAGCATTTGACAAGCTTCATTCCAGTGTTCATCGATGACTTCAGTGTCTTCGGGAAGTCGTGTCAACAACCGCTAACACATTCTAGCATTATGCTTGTCAAAATATAGAGGTTCCAGACTGAGCCTGAAGCTAGCAAAATGTTCATCTACAGTCCAGAGCAGTACGCTCCTGGGGCACATAGTATCTCAAAAAGGCATTAAAGTAGACTAGGCCAAGGTAGAGGTGATTTGGAAAGCTCCAATTTTGACAAGTGTGAAGGAGCTGAGAAGAATTTTGGGGAAGGCTCGATGGCATAGCCAGATGCTCGAGTACCTTGCATATGTAGCAGTGCCACTGAACTAGCAGTACCTTGCACATGTAAAGATGCCAACTGAAGCATGCCAATCTGGAGTGGTTAGAAGAATGCGACATCGCATTTAGATGCCTCAAGCCCGAAGCCCCCCCATTGTGCATGCACCCAATTGGGAATTGCCATTCCATGTGTTCATGGATGCATCAGATGTGGCAGTGTCTTGATGCAGGAAGAAATGGAGAAAAAGTGGTTCAATCCAGTCTACTTGTGAGATCCCTGTCCCTACCACGTAATGGACTCGGGGGTGCTAGCAGCGGAAGTAGCACTTCTTGCGCGGGGCAGGGTTCCACACTCGGGGCCTTGTCTACGGATATCCGGACAAGAGACTAATCCGTTGGTTTTTCCAAAACCGAACCCGGAAAAACTTCCTTTACCCGAAAAGCACGGGCGATTCCACCAGGATAACTTTTTACTCTAACGTAGTCAAGACCATTACTGATCAAGCTGATCCGACTGCACCTATAAAGATACTCGGTCAGATCAAGGAAGAAACTTGCACTTGGATCATTGGGATCAATGCTTTTTTCCCCATCCAGAGGCACAGCCGTTGATTCCTATCCATAGAACAATTACTATCCGGGATTTACTTTATCTATCGTAATAACAGAAATTGAGTCTTGATTTACGGATCCATCAGTCTAGCCTAACCCCATCCAGTCCCATGGGTTAGCCAACCACCCAACCACTATAGTGATGGGATCCAATTAGGAATTTGGTTAGGTTTTGTCCCGGGTACCAGGGAAAAGAGTTCCCAGGTCCCCTAGCCGGAAGTTCATGCAAACATAAAACTAGTCACACCACCTACACACCCAATATGAAATTGCCTTTTTCTCAGCATCAACTAACTTTAAAACAATCCTTTAATGAAACCATTATGTCACTGATGAGACAACCCTCAAAATCTTTGGTTGAATCCATATTTCCAATCATTCATTCTTCGGTGTACTTATGGCATTATTGGCAACCAGAACGCTCACCACCTGTTCACTCAGGGGCCTTTTCAATAGTTCCTAGTTCATAGTACCCGGTAATATTTTCACATATAAAAATCAAGATGGAATCCTTGTTGAAGATCAGCAAGATCAATCAACAGATCCATATAAGAGAGCCATGGACTCATCCGTATTGAGGACCATACCATCAAGGTCAATCAACAGATCCATATAAGAGAGCCATGGACTCATCCGTATTGAGGACCATACCATCAAGGTCAATCAACCAGATCCATGCCTGGTTTCAAAAAACAACTCTTACTCCTTGTTCCAATATCTTCCACGACACACGTGTGGGTATCTTCGGTGACCCAGAGCCCGAGCACCGTATGGTCAGCACCCTCTAGGATCCTTCGAAGGTGACCTAGCGCTTCACTCATATGCCGCTTCCTTGGTCCCTCATCCACCGTACCGGAAGCTCACCATTTAAATCGAACCGAGGTTGGTCAAGACCTCGGTCGACCTTGCTATGTGAGACGTCCTCCATTGACTCTCCATCAGCAATTGCAACTTTATCAGTTAGGTCTCCATGACCTTAATCCACAAGACGGTCAAAATGCTTCCCCAGCATTCTCGATATAAAACAATCCTTTACAAACAGGTCACAAAATACAGTTTCTATATCAAACTCTCGTCTTTCCACATTATCCCTCCTCAGTCCACATTACTTATTCCACATTCCATTCATATGTGTACTCATTCTCATCCATTCACTCATATCGATGACACATTATTTCACATACACATTCACATTCATTATTCTACATACACATCCATGTTCGTACATCCACATCATACATCCAATCCCATATCCGCATTCATACATACACATCCATATCCACATCCATACATCCACATCCACATCCACATTCACATCTATACATACACACCCACATTCATACATCCACATCTACATGCATACATCCATTTTCACGTCCTCATTCATACATACACATCCATATCCACATCCATACATCCTCATCCATACATCCACATCCACATCCACATCCACATTCACATCCATACATACACATCCACATTCATACATCCACATCTACATGCATACATCTATTTTCACATCCTCATTCATACATCCACATCCACGTACATACATACATACAACCACATACATACATCCATCCACATACATACATCCATACATCCACATCCACATCCACATTCACATCCATACATCCACATCTACATGCATACATCCATTTACATTCACCTCCATACATCCACATCTACATGCATACATCCATTTTCACATCCTCATTCATACATTCACCTCCATACATCCACATCTACATGCATACATCCATTTTCACATCCTCATTCATACATCCACATCCACATACATACATCCACATCCGTATCTACATCCATACATCCACATCTACATGCATACATCCATACATCCACATCCACATCCACATTCACATCTATACATACACATCCACATCCACATCCACATTCACATCTATACATACACATCCACATTCATACATCCACATCTACATGCATACATCCATTTTCACATCCTCATTCATACATCCATTCCTATTGACGCAGAGGTGCAACCTGTCCCGGCATAGTATTAGGATGAGCAAACAACACCAAACCCTGCACAGGTAGCTAGCTTGAAGCAGACGGTCGACCAAACCTCCGATAAGGGGAGAACCGGCTCCACCACCACCCATGACCTCACAATTTAAGTGGAAGCTTGTATTGGCCTCCCTCTCCTCCAAGGAAAAGAAGGAGAGAGTGCTGACAGAGCTTCAACAAAGAAGGCGAAACCTCATCAACTGGGTGAAATAGCTCAAACCCGATGGTAGTCTCCAACCCGGTAGATCCCTCCAAGCCACCCAAGCCAATCGACCTCCCATGGATAGACAATATGCAGATCACCTAGCATGCTGTTTTGAGGGAGAGGATCCATTCGAGAAAAGGTAGGTGGAAGCCCAAGCACTCCACCTAGAATAAATGATCACACAAGGCTCCAACAGAAGAACACAACCCTCTAGCCAACAGGTGGCGAATGCCCATCTGGAGATAGCAGATGCAAAGGAGGAGGGCTCGAAAGCGGCCATTGTCTTTACGAGCTTTGTGGGCTCTATCAAAGACAGAGCACTTAAAGATCAAACTTGGGTCATCTTCCTCGAGGCCCAACTCAAGTCCCACACACCGACTCCTCCCCCACAGCATGATCTAGATAGACATGAAGATGTTGGCTGAGCTGTCTACTGACACACTTCAGGAAGATCTAGCTGCTCAATGGGATAGTCTCATGGACCAGCTCTGTCTACTCCTCACATGTCGGTGCAAGCCCCCTACCATCCTCCCAAGGGATGATGCTGACTCAGATGATGACGAGGATGCCTAGTCGTGGGAGCCTCAAGAAGAACACCAATCTACACACAAAGCATCGTACTAAGGACAACCTTGACCCCGCCCGTCCCTCCTAAAGGATCAACTTCTTCAGCCCCAAAGGACGATCTCCTACTAAAGATGGAGTAGCTCAAGCAAGAGCTCACTAAGTATAAAAAGAAAAACACCAAGCTGACCGCCCGAGGGAAGAGGCCTCTCCAAATCCAAGAGGAACAGGTCAACATGGAGAACATACAGCAACTGGCCATGGTGTCTGAATCTGTAGCAGCATCCTCAATAGCACTTGGCCATGGTACTACTTAAAGAACATGCACCGGCCCTCCAGAAGAATTATGATGATGAGTTACAGGATTGGATGGCTGCCATCATGAAGATGGCCTACAAAGACAAACACAAACACAAACAGGACTTGAAGGATAAAGATGGCCTACAAAGACAAACACAAATAGGCCTTGAAGGATAAAGATGACATTTAGGCTCACATTGATGAGCTGAAGACAAAACTGGCCAGAAAGAAGCTTCTAACTTGGCGATGAGGGAAGCTCCAAAACACACACAAGGATATCCTGGAGGCCATCGCAACCCTTAAAGAAGCCAAGAATGTAACACTCCAAGTCGACCTGGCAGTACCGGAGCAAAGATATCCGCCGACACACAACAAGAGGCAACCAGCCAAGTCTGCAACCTTACGCAAATAGTCCGCCCCAAGGGTGTGCCTACATCTACATCCTCACAGGTTTTATTGTTACTGCTAATCTCCCTGAACCTCGGGCCTGGCGATGGATGGATGCCTTTCTACAGTAGCATGCCCTACAGTATCGGCCCCTCCCATCACTTGCCCCGGTTGTGTCCCCTCCGGCTTCGGCTAGTCCAAACAATTCAATCCAACTTGCTGATCCTATTGTCGCCAATGATGACGATGAGCCGAGCGGAGTGGAGGACTAGCACCTCTATGGTGGCACCTGCAAGAAGAAGGCCCCAAAAGCTGCAAGGGATCAAGAAAGGACCCAAGCACTTTCGGGTTCGAATTGCTCACAAGCGCAATGCTGAGAAAGGATGCCAAGGAGTATCCCCACTAGACCCAATCTTTGAGTGATTTACACTACAACCTCAAGGAACGATTGTGGGTTCGAGTCGTCGGATTGGGAATCCAACCCACCGAGTGTGCCAAGTTGATAGAGCTAGACAGGCCAGAACACCATAGTCGCGGCCATCCGGCCACTTGTAATGAACTCATCGTCTTAGCCAATAGATGTAACAGCCATTGCTCAGAGCATAAGAACTTCTCTTTTTGTAACTACACCTTTAGTAGTACAAACTTGTAATGGAAATCAAAACAATGGCTATTGTTATTTAGCCAGTTTGATCAATCAAGTGTCTACTGTGTATACCAATCTCTTTTCTTTTTTTTTCATTCGGTAATACGTAAGTGCCAATTCATCTCTTGTAAATGGTGATTCATCTCTTATACTCAACAGCCTCATCAATGCATGTGGGCTCAACAACCTGCACAACCTTTGCCATATATGCATAGTGATGTGCCACATAACCATCATATGTAAATCTCTACACAGGGTTCTTCACTCTCCCTGATCTTCGCAGCTTTTCATTCATGGCTTCCATAGCCTTCTTTACACCAGGTGTTCTCATAGCTGGGATCCCATGCTCCTCTCATCAAGGCTCATATCTGAGCCACTAGACTCTCCATCAACATGAGAATGCCCTACAGAAATGTCAGGCATACCAAGGGGCTCAACCACTTTCTCTTTTCCTTTACGTGATGTACTAATCACATTTGCAGGACTGGTATTATGACGCAGCCTGCCACTCCATGGTCTATCAACAGACCCACTAGATGAGGACTCTCCTGGTCCACTCAAAGACTGTGATTGCTGACCTACATTCTGTGCAACCACACTTCCACTCACATCAGCCCCAACAGCTTCTTTTTCAGCAACATACCAGCTGCTCATCTCATCAAAGACAACATCCCTGCTTACCCTCAACTCACGTGTAGCAGGGTTATAACACCTGTATCCCTTTTGCTCAAGGGAATATCCAATAAACACACATTTTTCAGCTTTCGGATCCAGCTTAGTTCTCAGCTCATCTGGCACATGCACATATGCAATGCATCCAAAGACTTTCAGATGAGACAAATCAGGTTTTCTGCCAGTAAACCTCTCCTCTGGAGTTACATCATGTATGGCTGCAGGTTGGAGTCCTGTTCATGATGTATACTGCTGTAGAAACAGCCTCAGCCCAATAGCAATGCGGCATATTCTTCTCTTCCATCAATGCTCGCGCAATCTCAACAATGTGCCTGTTTAATCGCTCAGCAACTCCATTTTGCTGCGGAGTGTATCTGCATGTAAACTGTCTCCGAATACCATTCTTCTTCAAAAATTCAGAGAACTCATTGGAGAAGTACTCTCCCCCTCCATCTGACCTTAGGCACTTTACATATTTCCCTGTTTGCTTTTCAACCAAAACTCTGAAATTCTGAAAGTGAGTGAACACCTCACTCTTCTCCTTCATGAAATATACCCACACTTTCCTTGTGTGGTCATCAATGAAAGTCACATAGTACCTGCAGCCTCCCATAGACACGGTCTTCGTAGGACCCCATACATCTAAATGCACAACATCTAGTGCATTTCTGCTCACATATCTGTTACGTGGAAACACATGCTTTGTTTGCTTCCCAAATTGGCATGTTTCACATATTTTCTGCATACCTTCCATTTTAAATTTTGGCAGCCCTGTCACAATTCCTTTTGTCTGCATAGATTTCAATCTCTACACATTTACATGTCCAATTCTTTTATGCCATATGTCTGTGTCTGCAACAACTCCTGAACCATTTGCAAACATCGCAGCACTCATTTCAAGCATGTCTACATCCAACGTAAACATTCTGCCCACTCTGTTGCCTTTTGCAACCAACCTGCACTTGTCTTTGAAATCTTCAACATAACACCCATCAGGGTTAAATCGAACCTGCAACCCCTGTTCAATCATCTGGCCAACTGAAACCAGATTCTTTGTTATGTTCGGTACATGAAGTACATCTGCAAGGTACTTCACTTTGCCATCCTGCAATGGCACATCTCCAACGTGGGCAATTGGATGAGCAGTGTCATCCCCTATTTCCACAAAACCTGGTCTTTCCGGGTTCTTCATCTCCTTGAACCACTCCCCATGACTCGTCATGTGGTTCGAAGCGCCTGAATCCACATACCATATATTATCTTTTTGTGCTGCATCAACATTTTCAGACATGGCATTCACAACATGCTGCATAACAAACAACCTTTCATTGTCCTCATTATTTCTGCTTGAGGATGCATAGTTGTTTTGCTGCACTTTCCCATTTTGCATGTCAGCCTGCTTCTTATAACATTCTGACTGCACATGTCCTGGCTTACCACAATAGTAGCATTCACGTGCATCATTATATTGCCTTTGCCAATTTCCACGGCCTCTTTGACTCCTCCTGCCTCTGAATTTGCCTCTTCCACCTGCGTGTTGTTGTTGTTGTTGATTCTGGGACTGTTGTTGTTGCTGCTAGCCATAATTCTGATTACCTGTTCGGCCACCTCCTTGACCACGTCCACGGCCTCCTCTACCTCGACCTCTTCCTGAACTCGTGTAGAAGGCCTGTTGCTCTGAACTGTTTTTGCTTTGTGAAGACTGTTGGTCTTCACCCAAGCTCTTCTCTTCGATAATCAGCATAGACACCAAATCTGTAAAGTTGGGAATGTTTTCCCGAGTCTGAATGGACGTCTTGAACGCCTTGTATTGTGGCCCGAGACCACGTAGACAGACTTCCACCTTGTCATCATCATCTACTGACACACCAATAGATGCAAGGGATTCCACAATGCCCTTTATCTTCAACGCATAGTCATTCACAGACATGCTCTTTTTCTCCACAGTATGAAGTTCATTCTTCAACTGTATCTTACGTGCCTTGGTATTTGTTTCATAAAGCTTTACCAAGGTGTCCCACGCCTCCTTGGGGGACCTGGCATCCTGAATGTGCCCAATCATGGTGTCCTGTATACTAATGGAAAGCCAATACATTACTTTCCTGGCTCCTTGGTTCCAATCTTTAAACTCTTTCACATCTGCAGCAAGTCGGATTTATATCCGGTATCTCCGGTGCCTCTTCATGCTCACCTTCTATGTAGTCCCAATAGCCTTTTCCCATCAGGAAATTTGTCAACCTGAACCTCCAAGCATGGAAGTTATTCTTGTCAAGCTTCTCAGCCACAATCTGTGTTATGCCATCATTAGACATCTTGCCAAACACACAATTTTACCAGAACCTGCACTCTGGTTTTTCCTGCACAAATGCTGTATTTTCTGCATAGCGGTACTGTAGTACTCTCAAATGTCACAACCAGTGACTTCAATGTGCATACATACACCCAATGGCAACTGTAGACCTCTTTGCAGCACCCACAGTGTCTGCATAGTCAATCTGTCTTCCTGCAGTACTTAAAACAGAGTTCTACAGAGAATCGATGACTTACCCGCAGTGCTCGAAATCGCCTGCTTTCTGAAAAACGGAGGTCCAGACGCGCCCGAAACGCGTTTTCGGCCCAAAAATATGAGTTCGTAGGATTGTATAGTTGCCCTATAGCTTTACTCCCGCGAAGAAAGCTCCTCAATCAGAGATCATTGCCGGTGCCTCCCGTAGAGCTCCCGACAAGGGTGTAGTCACCAACACAAATAGGGAAGAGTAGTTGAAGCTCTTACCCTCATACCGCTTCCTGTGGTTCTCTTGCTTGCAGCTCAGCCCTTAGCACAAACCAGGCTCTGATACCATGAAAAGATGCAGGGGGGAGGAGAGCTTGAGTTCTTGCAAGCACACACACACACTCACAAAACCCTAATAGAGAACACACAAGGTGAGAGGCTGAAAATCTTCTTCTTCTCTACTCAACACTCAACACACCATATACAAGAATAAGAGTACACATAATATGAAAGGTACTCAACCAATACATACACGGGTTCTCTATAGTGTGAACCCGATTAAATGAGCTGGCGCTATAACTATGCCAGTCTCTAGAATGGCTGTCACACAGCCTGTCATCCCACAGGCCGCATATCTCCCATGATCTCACCAACCATGCCAGTGGTGTAAGTGTGAGGCCTATCCCCCAGGCGGGTCATCAGTGGCCACTGCCTCACTAGACGAGCTCGATATCTCAACAATCCGTATTGAGGACCATCAAGGTCAATCAACCAGATCCATGCCCGGTTTCAAAAAACAACTCTTACTCCTTGTTCCAATATCTTCCACGACACACGTGTGGGTATCTTCGGTGACCCAGAGCCCGAGCACCGTATGGTCAGCACCCTCTAGGATCCTTCGAAGGTGACCTAGCGCTTCACTCATATACCGCTTCCTTGGTCCCTCATCCACCGTACCGGAAGCTCACCATTTAAATCGAACCGAGGTTGGTCAAGACCTCGGTCGACCTTGCTATGTGAGACGTCCTCCATTGACTCTCCGTCAGCAGTTGTAACTTTATCAGTTAGGTCTCCATGACCTTAATCCACAAGACGGTCAAAATGCTTCCCCAACATTCTCGATATAAAACAATCATTTACAAACAGGTCACAAAATACAGTTTCTATATCGAACTCTCGTCTTTCCACATTATCCCTCCTCAGTCCACATTACTTATTCCACATTCCATTCATATGTGTACTCATTCTCATCCATTCACTCATATCGATGACACATTATTTCACATACACATTCACATTCATTATTCTACATACACATCCATGTTCGTACATCCACATCATACATCCAATCCCATATCCGCATTCATACATACACATCCATATCCACATCCATACATCCACATCCACATTCACATCTATACATACACACCCACATTCATACATCTATACATCCACATCCACATCCACATTCACATCTATACATACACACCCACATTCATACATCCACATCTACATGCATACATCCATTTTCACGTCCTCATTCATACATACACATCCATACATCCACATCCATACATCCACATCCACATCCACATCCATACATCCACATCTACATGCATACATCTATTTTCACATCCTCATTCATACATCCACATCCACGTACATACATACATCCATCCACATACATACATCCATACATCCACATCCACATCCACATTCACATCCATACATCCACATCTACATGCATACATCCATTTACATTCACCTCCATACATCCACATCTACATGCATACATCCATTTTCACATCCACATACATACATCCACATCCGTATCTACATCCATACATCCACATCTACATGCATACATCCATACATCCACATCCACATCCACATTCACATTCACATCTATACATGCATACATGCATACATCCATACATCCACATCCACATCCACATTCACATCTATACATACACATCCACATTCACATCTATACATACACATCCACATTCATACATCCACATCTACATGCATACATCCATTTTCACATCCTCATTCATACATCCATTCCTATTGACGCAGAGGTGCAACCTGTCTCGGCATAGTATTAGGATGAGCAAACAACACCAAACCCTGCACAGGTAGCTAGCTTGAAGCAGACGGTCGACCAAACCTCCGATAAGGGGAGAACTGGCTCCACCACCACCCATGACCTCACAATTTAAGTGGAAGCTTGTATTGGCCTCCCTCTCCTCCAAGGAAAAGAAGGAGAGAGTGCTGTGACAGAGCTTCTAGCAAACAAAGAAGGCGAAACCTCATCAACTAGGTGAAATAGCTCAAACCCGGTGGTAGTCTCCAACCCGGTAGATCCCTCCAAGCCACCCAAGCCAATCGACCTCCCAATGGATAGACAATATGCAAATCACCTAGCATGCTGTTTTGAGGGAGAGGATCCATTCGAGAAAAGGTAGGTGGAAGCCCAAGCACTCCACCTAGAATAAATGATCACAAGGCTCCAACAGAAGAACACAACCCTCTAGCAAAACAGGTAGCGAATGCCCATCAGGAGATAGCAGATGCAAAGGAGGAGGGCTCGAAAGCGGCCATTGTCTTTACGAGCTTTGTGGGCTCTATCAAAGACAGAGCACTTAAAGATCAAACTTGGGTCATCTTCCTCGAGGCCCAACTCAAGTCCCACACACCGACCCCTCCCCCAGCATGATCTAGATAGACATGAAGATGTTGGCTGAGCTGTCTACTGACACACTTCAGGAAGATCTAGCTGCTCAATGGGATAGTCTCATGGACCAGCTCTGTCTACTCCTCACATGCCGGTGCAAGCCCCCTACCATCCTCCCGAGGGATGATGCTGACTCAGATGATGACGAGGATGCCTAGTCGTGGGAGCCTCAAGTAGAACACCAATCTACACACAAAGCATCGTACTAAGGACAACCTTGACCCCACCCGTCCCTCCTAAAGGATCAACTTCTTCAGCCCCAAAGGACGATCTCCTACTAAAGATGGAGTAGCTCAAGCAAGAGCTCACTAAGATGGAGTATAAAAAGAAAAACACCAAGCTGACCGCCCGAGGGAAGAGGCCTCTCCAAATCCAAGAGGAGCGGGTCAACATGGAGAACATACAGCAACTGGCCATGGTGTCTGAATCTGTAGCAGCATCCTCAATAGCACTTGGCCATGGTACTACTTAAAGAACATGCACCGGCCCTCCAGAAGAATTATGATGATGAGTTACAGGATTGGATGGCTGCCATCATGAAGATGGCCTACAAAGACAAACACAAACACAAACAGGCCTTGAAGGATAAAGATGGCCTACAAAGACAAACACAAATAGGCCTTGAAGGATAAAGATGACATTTAGGCTCACATTGATGAGCTGAAGACAAAACTGGCCAGAAAGAAGCTTCTAACTTGGCGATGAGGGAGAGAGAGAGAGAGAGAGAGAGAGAGAGAGAGAGAGAGAGAGAGAGAGAGAGAGAGAGAGAGAGAGAGAGAGAGCACATTAGAGCCAATTACAAGATAACGACTAACACAAAACACTAGATGAGAAAAGGATAAGAAAAACCCAAAAAAGCCCAACAACAAAGCTAGCAAAGCAAGGCAAATAAGCCATGTACAAGAAGGGCAACACTGAGACAGGAAAGGTAAATGTTACTGGGTGACCTGCCTGATAACCTACTGAGTGTTCCCTGGTTATACACATAGCATACACGAGTGTAGCATCGAATAGATACCTAGACAGGTGCAGGAGACAAAGTATAAATTGAATCACAAGAGATGAATCACCATTTACAAGAGATGAATTGGCACTTATGTATTACCGAATGAAAAAAAAAGAAAAGAGATTGATATACACAGTAGACACTTGATTGATCAAACTGGCTAAATAACAATAGCCATTGTTTTGATTTCCATTACAAGTTTGTACTACTAAAGGTGTAGTTACAAAAAGAGAAGTTCTTATGCTCTGAGCAATGGCTGTTACATCTATTGGCTAAGACGATGAGTTCATTACAAGTGGCCGGATGGCCGCGACTATGGTGTTCTGGCCTGTCTAGCTCTATCAACTTGGCACACTCGGTGGGTTGGATTCCCAATCCGACGACTCGAACCCACAATCGTTCCTTGAGGTTGTAGTGTAAATCACTCAAAGATTGGGTCTAGTGGGGATACTCCTTGGCATCCTTTCTCAGCATTGCGCTTGTGAGCAATTCGAACCCGAAAGTGCTTGGGTCATTTCTTGATCCCTTGCAGCTTTTGGGGCCTTCTTCTTGCAGGTGCCACCATAGAGGTGCCTTGTCCTCCACTCCGCTCGGCTCATCGTCATCATTGGCGACAATAGGATCAGCAAGTTGGATCGGATTGTTTGGACTAGCCGAAGCCGGAGGGGACACAACCGGGGCAAGTGATGGGAGGGGCCGATACTGTAGGGCATGCTACTGTAGAAAGGCATACATCCATCGCCAGGCCCGAGGTTCAGGGAGATTAGCAGTAACAATAAAACCTGTGAGGATCTAGATGTAGGCACACCCTTGGGGCAGATTATTTGCGTAAGGTTGCAGACTTGGCTGGTTGCCTCTTGTTGTGTGTCGGATATCTTTGCTCCGGTAGCTGCCATCTCTCTCTCTCTATGTGTGTGTGTGTGTAGAGAGTGTGCACATGTAGGTGTGTGGGTGTGCATGTGTGGATAGAACATGGTTGTGTGTTTGTGCATGTATGTGTGTGTAGGGGTTGCACTTTTCGTATGTGTGGTTTTCTATTTTTTAGGGAGTGTGTATGTGCATTTGACAATAATCCCACATGGAAACTTTTGGGAGTTTGAGTTTTTGTATAAAAGGTGGCTCATTTGAGAGCTTAGGGACACATTGGGCAAACTCATGTTTGAGCTCTCTTGAGACTAGCTCTCCCTCTTTTCCCATAGAGGTGCAAGCTCTTCTCTCTCCCCATCTATATTGTTGTAAGTTTTATCTTTTGTTAATTCAATGCAATGAGTTGATATTTGTCTCTCTTCTCATGTCTATTCTCTAGTGTGCATGTTTCATGGTTGATAGTTTCAAGGTTTTTGTGCATGCTAGGGAAATGAGTATTTGAGAATGAAGAATGCTTTGATCTTGTGTATGCAATAGCTAAGCTTTCTTCTTGTTTGGATGTATGGATGAGTGGAATGTGGAGTTGAGTGAGCAATAGCAAGATTGAGCTTGTGTGTATGTTAAGTCTATGTCAATAGTAGTAGTATTCCTAGCATTCTCTCCATCAAATGGATAAGCTTTTGTGCACCGGTACGGGTTGAATCCCTAGCTCCGAAAGGGATGCAAATCCCATTGGATTGAGCTACATGTGGATCATATTACTCTTGCTACAAGTGAGAGAGTTTTTTGTCTCTCCATTGGCGCCGCTGCCGGGGAAAAAGCAAAAGCAAGGCGGAAGGCATGGAGTGAGTGGTTGTTGCCTGCAGTGGAGGGTTGGCCGCAAGCACCTGCAGTTGAAGGCATGTGGGAGGCGGCTGGCAACAAAAGGGCGGCTGGCAGAAGCCGGCCGAGTGGAAAAAGCAGAGCAAGGCGGAAGGCGTGAAGCTGGGGCTGCAGCTCGCGAAGGCATGTGAGCTGTCAAGACGGCGAAGGAAGCGGGTAGCTGGGTCGCTGACTGGCCGACTGGAGTGGAATGCGAAGAAGAGGCGAAGACGTGGCCGGCTGCTGCTGCTGCTGCAGGGAGGCAGCATGAGGTAAGCTGCCGGCGAAGACGTGGCTGCTTGCTGCTGCAGGGAGGCAGCATGAGGTAAGCTGCCGGCGAAGACGTGGCTGCTTGCTGTGCTGCAGGGAGGCAGCATGAGATAAGCTGCCGGCGGAGGCTGTAGCATCGAAGAGGTGGGGGCAGGCGTTGCAGGGCTCGGCTGGCTGTAGGTGGAAGCAGAGCAGGCGTCGAAGCGTGGAGAGGCGACGGCGGCTGGCAAAAGCAAGACGAGAGGAAGGCGTAGCAGTCGAAGCAGCTGACGTGGCCGTGGAAGGAGGCCGCGTGTGGTGGCGTCGAAGCAGCTGGCAGTTGGTGGCACCACAGCTGCAGTGTAGCGAGCTGTGCAGTAGAAGAGAAGAAGGTGGAACGCGGCAGTGTGTGAAGCGTCGAAGAGGTGGGGGCAGGCGTTGCAGAATCCGCGTGGGGGCAAGCGTTGCAGAAAGCACGTGGGTGCGGCGGCGAAGAATCTGGCGTGGAGCTGATAAGGTTAGTGATTTTCTTGTTTTTTTTAATTATTTATTTATTTATTTATTATTTTTGTTAATTTCCTTGTAATTGTAATTTTTTTAAAAAAAATAATAAAAATAAAAATAAAAACCATAAAACAATAAATTTAAAAAAAAGAGATAGAAAAAAGAAAGAAAGAAAAAAAAAGGAAAAAAAGAAAAAAACCATAAAACCAAAAAAAAAGAGAGAGAAAAGAAAGAAAGAAAAAAAACAATTTTTGTGTTTGTATTTTAAGTCCATTTTTCATTTTTTAAATTTCTATAAAATTTTACATAATTAAAGTAACTTGCATTTTTTTAGAATTTTTGTAATTTTGTGCATAATTAGTAATTCTTTTATCGTAGTTCATATTTTTGTGTAATTAGTACGAAATTTATTAGGTTAAAAAAATAAAAAGAAAAGAAAAGAAATAGAAATAGAAAAAAAAGGAATTCTTTAAATTATTTGTTTTTCTTTAGGAATCCAAATTTTTTGCATATTCTGTAACTTTTTTTTTCTTAAATTTCTGTAATTTTTTGCATAATTAGAGAAACTTGCATTTTTGTAATTTTGTGCATAATTAGTATTTTTTTAGCATAATTCATATTTTTGTGTAATTAGGAAAAAAGAAAAAAAAAAGAAGAAGAGTTAAAAAAAATCATTTTTAAAAAATCAAAAAAAATAGGATAGGTATTTATACACATACTCATTTTAGTTACATTTAGTGGTTAGGTAGGGTAAAAATATATATATATATACATAAATATATATATATATATTGAAAAAACATAAAAAACCAAAAAAATTTGATCTTATGTACTTACGATCGGGACGTCACATAGACACTGCCATAGGGCCTAGGGCACCTTCTAGAGTACCTACGCAGGAAAGTGGGACCCAATCGGTAGGAAATTTGGCAGATATTGCTGAAACCCTTTCCAAATCCCAATCTGATACCTTTTCCAGAACAACTAGCTCATTGTCCATGGACAATCTAGGGCCGTCAAATAGTCATCCCTTAGCCCCAAATAGAACACCCACAAGATCTTTTAATCCATTTGAAGCCGACACCATGGGGTTAACACTCAATGTGAGACTCCAATATGTCTACACTAATGCTCAAGGAGCTGAGATCTTTAGGGATCCACAACAACGGTATCTTGTTAAGATCGCAGACTTCTTCTCAGAACTTGATAGAGCACGTCTAGTCAATGACCAGGGTAACATGTACAAAGATGGAGATGGTGTTCGCTACGAAGTCACCTACCATCCAGAGAATGTAGACAAATTAGGGGAGCTCTCTAAAACCGAGTTCTTAGACTTATCAAAACTTTCCAGAGCAAGGGAGTCTAGAGATGATTGGCTCATTGAGCCGGACATGCCTGGACCCTCCAATGCCCAGTCCTCATCAAAGCCCTCCATAGATGATTTTACTTCTTGTAGATCTAAATTTGGAAAGGGATAGGAAAGACAAGAGCAAAATGGATCAGGGGGCTGAGAACCAATGGGAGTTTGTATGACAAATTCCAGTGACAAAGGTCTTACAGTATGACCCACTTCAAGAGGTCTATAAGGACTCTTTAGAGGGATATTATGACCCACTTCAAGAGGTCTATAAGGACTCTTTAGAGGGATATTATGCCACAACTAGAATGCAAGAGCTAGATCTTCCTCTAGCACTTGTGGTGGTAGTCGAGAAGCTTGCAAGACACATGAACCGAATCGTTGAATGGGCCAATGAATACCGAACCTTAGATTGGAAGGAGATTCGGGAGCTCACGTGGAAAGGACAACCATTATTCATGGAAGTGTTCTCAACAAATATAGCCAAACCAAGAGAGACAACCTTTCTTGGAGAAACTGTTGCTCCTCCCCTACGAGAGTTCACTAGAGAGGGACCCTCAACATCAAAGTGGACCACTGCTAGTAGCCAACTCTAGCACCAAGATATTGTCCTACACCAAAAGTGCAACCACCACAGGTCACACCACAACATTTCTCTTACTATGACAATCGGAGGGTAGGGGAGCCAACTCGGCCTCCCATAAATGCACCTCCTGAAATGCGGGTGACAAGATCTTTGGAGGGGTTTGGCGAGGCTGGTAATAGGGGACCCACACCAATTTCGGATGCATGTGGACCATCTTACCAAAGAGAGGAACAATTCCCACTGAGAGTGAGAGACCGTAGGCCCTATGACGAGTATTCAAGACAAGTAAGGCCATCAACTCTTCAGAAACTGGTAAAGAAGTACGAAGGGTCGGGAGATCCATACGACCATGTAGCAGCATTTAGGCAAGCAGTTTGAGCTCTGACAAGCATACTCAAATTGAAGGATTTGGGCTCACTCTTGAGGGAAAGGCCCTTGCTTGGTTTGAGGCACTAGAGGCTTCAGACAAATCTTCTTTACGAGTTTTGGAAGAGAGATTCATTGCTGCTTTTTCCTTGATGGGGATTCAGCATGACACGGTAGCAAACATGAGAGATCCCTGTTCCCACCGAGCAACGGATTCGGGGTACTAGCAGTGGAAGTAGCACTTCTCGCGCGGGACAGGGGTCCCACACTCGGGGCCTCACCCACGGATATCCGGATAAGAGACTAATCCGTCGGTTGTTCCAAAACCGAACCCGGAAAAACTTCCTTTACCGGAAAGCACGGGCGATTCCACCAGAATAACTTTTTACTCTAACATAGTCAAGATCATTTCTGATCAAACTGATCCAATTGCATCTATAAGATATTTGGTCGGATCAAGGAAGAAACTTGCACTTGGATCATTGGGATCAACGCTTTTTTCCCCATTCAAGAGGCACAGCCGTTGATTCCTATCCATAGAACAATTACTGTCCGGGATTTACTTTATCTATCGTAATAACAAAAGTTGAGTCTCGATTTATGGATCCATCAGTCCAGCCTAACCCCATCCAATCCCATGGGTTAGCCAACCGCCCAACCACTGTAGTGATGGGATCCAATTTGGAATTTGGTTAGGTTTTGTCCCGGGTACCAAGGAAAAGAGTTCCAAGGCCCCCTAGCTGGAAGTTCATGCAAACATAAAACTAGCCAAACCACTTACACACCCAATATGAAATTGCCTTTTTCTTAGCATCAGCTAACTTTAAAACAATCCTTTAATGAAACCATAGTACCACTGATCACAATCTTCCAATTTATCCGGTTGATTCATAATTTCCCATCATTCCTTCATCAGAGTATCTATGGCATCATTGGCAACTAGAACGCTCACCACCTGTCCACTCATCAGGGGCCTTTTCAATAGTTCTTAGCCCATAATACTCGGCAATATAATCACTTATAAAAATCAAGATGGACTCTCGTTGAAGATCAGCAAGATCAACCAACAGATCCATAAAAAGAGCCATGGACTCATCCATTGAAGACCAGCAAGGTCAATCAACCAGATCCATGCCCGGTTTCAGAAAACAACTCTTACTCCTTGTTCCAATATCTTCCTCGACGCACGCGTGGGTATCCTAGGTGACCCAGAGCCCGAGCACCGTATGGTCAACACCCTCTACAGGTGACCTAGTGCTTCACTCATAGGCCGCTTCCTTGGTCCCTCATCCACCATACCGGAAGCTCACCATTTTAATCGAACCGAGGCTGGTCAAGACCTCGGTCGACCTTGCTACGCGAGACGTCCTCCATTGACTCTCCGTCAGCAGTTGCAACTTTATCAGTTAGGTCTCCACGACCTTAATCACAAGACGGTCAAAATGCTTCCCCAGCATTCTTGACATAAAACAGCCATTTACAAATAGCATTTAGAAACAGTTTACAAATACAATTTCTATATTAACTCTCATTTTTCCACATTATCCCTCATTAATCCACATTACTTATTCCACATTCCATTTATATGTGTACTCATCCAATCACATCATTTTTCATCTCTTCACTTCAGATTCCTTCACATCACATATCATATATTCACATCCATATCCACATCCATACATCCACATCCACATCCACATCCACATCCACATCCATACATCCATATCCACATCCATACATCCACATCCACATCCACATCCACATCCATACATCCACATCCACATCCACATTCACATCCATACATCCACATCTACATGCTTACCTCCATTTTCACATCCTCATTTATACATCCACATCCCATATCCACATTCATACATACACATCCACATCCACATTCACATCCATACATCCACATCTACATGCTTACCTCCATTTTCACATCCTCATTTATACATCCACATTCATACATACACATCCATATCCACATCCATACATCTACATCCACATGCATACATCTACTATCACGTCCTCATTCATACATCCACATCCACATACATACATACATCCACATCCACATTCCCATTCACATCTATACATCCATATCTACATCCACATACATACATACATCCACATCCACATTCCACATTCACATCTATACAGCCACAACTACATCCACATTCACATCTATACAGCCACATCTACATCCACATTCACATCTATACATCCACATTCACATACATCCACATCCACCTTCCCATTCACATCTATACATCCACATCTACATCCACATACATACATACATCCACATACATACATACATCCACATCCACATTCCACATTCACATCTATACAGCCACATCTACATCCACATTCACATCTATGCATAAACATCTTCATGCATACATCCCTTTCCACATTCATACATCCACACTCCCATCTCCACATCCAGACATCCACACTCCCATCTCCACATCCACCCATCCACATACATACATCCATTTCCACATTCCCATTCATATAACCCCATATGCCTTCACATCTAATCTTTCACATCCATTCTCGCCCTATCACAACCCATATACATCTTATCCTATCACATACACTTCTTACCTCATCCCATACACATCTTATCAAATCTTAATTCATCTTATCACCTCATAACTTATTTCATAAGCATCTTATCACCTCTTGTCACATCTTATACACCTCTTATCACATCCTATCACATCTCATATCTATTTATAGAATATAAGAGAATTCTTATATTTGATATAAGATTTCTTTACACATTTATTTATTCATAAATTCTATTTAAGGAGATTAATACTTTCGAAGTAAAAATCAATCTTTTATGCATATTCTTATGCATAAATTCAATTTGGTAGGAATTACACTTTTAGAATAAAAGAATTTCTCTTATGCATCTAAGTTATGCATAAAATCCATTTATGATGAAAATCACACTTTTAGTATAAAAGAATATCTTTTATGCATACCTCTATGCATGAAATCCAAATATAATAAAAGTCACACTTTTAAAATAAAATAATCAACTTTTATGCATACCTTTATGCATGAAATTCAAATATAATAAAAGTCACACTTTTATAATAAAATAATCAACTTTTATGCATACCTCTATGCATGAAATCCAATTATGATAAAAGTAATACTTTTACAATAAAATAATCATCTTTTATGCATACATCTATGCATGAAATCTAAATATGATAAAAGTAACACTTTTATAATAAAATAATCAACTTTTATGCATACTTTTATGCATGAAATTCAAATATGATAAAAGTAACACTTTTATAATAAAATAATCAACTCTTATGCACACTTCTATGCATGAAATTCAATTGTGATAAAAGTAACACTTTTATAATAAAATAATCAACTCTTATGCATACTTCTATGCATGAAATTCAATTGTGCTAAAAGTAACACTTTTACATTAAAATAATAATCTTTTATGCATACCTCTATGCATGAAATCTAATTATGATAAAAGTAATACTTTTATGTTAAAATAATAATCTATTATGCATACCTCTATGCATGAAAATCAATTATGCATAATATAAAAATCAATTTCTCTATGAATATCTTTAATTAATCTAGGATGATAATTCCTAGAATATGGTAGGAAGTCCTCTTTTCATGCTTTGAATGAAATTATTTTATGCGTAATTTTTATAAAAATTTTGCCATAGCTCCGCTGCTATAGACTGATAAATCTCAATTTTTTTCTAAGGGATAAAGCTTATCATTAAGAATTAATTAGAATGATCCCTAATTGGATCAATAATCCATAATGGATTGAATCATTAATATTCATGAAATACATAAACTAAAAGCATAGAAAAAAGCCATTAATTTGACCTCAAGTATAGATTAATCTTGGATTAAGGAAAAGCTTTATGAAAAGCTTCATTTGGATTGAGAATGGGTCATGAGTATGACCATTTCTTGAGTGAGAGAGAGAAATTTCATAAAAACCATTTGAATTAAGCATAAATAGAAATTTATGTAATTCTTAACTATCATTAATCAATTAACTTCAATAGCATTCATCAAATTATGTAACTCTTCACTACCATCATCAATTAACTTCAATAACATTCAAAAACCATTCTAATTAAGCTTCTCAAGCTTGAGAGGGATTGAGAAGAGAGAAACATTGAGAAATTATAGAAAATGATCAAAATTCACTAATTACCTTACAAATTGCTTGATTCTTTGTTCACGATAGAGGCCCCCAACCAATCAATTGGTTAAGTATGTTGATGGAGCCACCAATGGGGATTGAAGAAAGAGGGAAGCTCCAAAAACTAGTGAATTATTAATGAATTCACAGTTCTTGGCTTAGGTGGAGTAGAGTAACGATGCATAAACACTATATATTTTTCAACAAGGGGTATGCTTCTATTTATAGGAAAAATTGAGCTCCTAACCAAACAAACTGATTCTAGAATTTTCCAAATCAGTTTGGTCAATTTTTTTTTGACCATTTTTAGGTCAGTTAAGCTAACTTTTTGGAACTAGACTTGAATGAGGAGAGAGGAGAGAGGAGAGAGGAGAGATGAAATATCTCAATTTTTATGAGTTTAAAACTCATTCAAGCATGTGAAATATGCACCTCCTTTAAAGAACTCCCCTTCCTTACATATGTGTCAAAATGGAATCATTATACCCAAATATCTCATATTTTTAATATTGCTCATAGTTTTTTACTAATAAACCTTGTACATTTTCAACTCTTCATCTTATGTGAAATATGCACCTCCTTTAAAGAACTCCTCTTCCTTACATATGTGTCATAGTTTTTTTACTAATAAACCTTGTACATTTTCAACTCTTCATCTTATGTGAAATATGCACCTCCTTTAAAGAACTCCCCTTCCTTACATATGTGTCAAAATATGCACCTCCTTTAAAGAACTCCCCTTCCTTACATATGTGTCAAAATATGCACCTCCTTTAAAGAACTCCCCTTCCTTACATATGTGTCAAAATGGAATCATTATACCCAAAATATCTCATATTTTTAATATTGCTCATAGTTTTTTACTAATAAACCTTGTACATTTTCAACTCTTCATCTTATGTGAGCATTTACTCATTTTTGGATACCCAAAATATCTCATATTTTTAATATTGCTCACATTTTTTTACTAATAAACCTTGTACATTTTCAACTCTTCATCTTATGTGAGCATTTACTCATTTTTGGGTATCTTCTTTTACAAATTGGATTTATCTCCTCTCTACACATGGATTGATGCTATTGGCCCATAGGAACCTTAATTGGACCATAATCCAAAAATTTCTGAAAATCTAGACCCTTAGGCTAAGGTCCTTTATACACATTTCCAATTAATTCCAATTGCACATTGGAAAATTCTTTTTGAATTTCTGTTTCAGGGGAATTCATCTTAATTATAAGAGATATTTTTCTATCCAAAAATATTCAAAATCTGAATATTCTCTCTCTAGAATATTTTCTCTCTCTAGGTTAAAATAGTTAGAAACAAGGTCTTTATATTTCTGAAGAGGGATTGATTACATGGAAAGATACTAGACATAAAAAAGGGGGTGGGGGAATCTTACATTCTACCCCACTTAAAAAACGCGAGATGTCCTCATCTCGCAAACTAGGGTAATTTCGCAAGATGCACGAATATGAGACTTAGAGAAAAATTTTAATCAAAATTAACCACCAAGAAAAGTCTCAAAGAGAGCAAGATAAGAACAAGATTTAAACTTTATTCATTCTTGGAACTTATACAGTAAAGATAGAAGAACTCTTTACACTTCCATAAGCCCGTCCATCATATGGTCACAAAAGCAGCACTCACAAGCTGCACAAGTATAAGGTAACTCATCTATGGGAATAATTCTGTTGGTTGTTGCCGCACCTATCTCAGTGGTATGAGGTGATCTAACAAAAGGACCTCTGAGAGGCAAGCCAAAAACGGGGTAAAGGCATATCTTCTCATGAGGAAGAAAACACGCCAGTAAGAAGACCCGCTCAGAAAACCCAAGATGCCTTGATCTCATGACGCAGTAGTATCGGGGACCCAAACCCAAAGCTTCAATAACCATGGCTAAGCGGACATTGTTACGAAAGTGCTGCTGACCCCAGGGTGTTACCCTAGTTATGTCTTGATAGGTCCACCATTTGGTCTGAGCTACAGAAGTTCCCAAGTGAGGGAAAAGTGAGCGCTCATACTGTTCTATAAAATCCTTCTTCACAAACTCACTTGCGTCTTGAAGGTGAGGAATCATTATGGATAAAACTAATTCTTGTTGCCAAGCCATGAAGGAGATTAAGAAAGAAAGGAGATCGATGGGAGTAAGATTACTATGAACAACAAGTAAAAGTTACGACTTATATAAAGGAAGGAGCTAGCGTAACTTAGAAGCCAACGGTAACTTGCCACTGAAGTTTTACCGTCTTTCCATGATTTGGGTTTGGCACATTTTTCTATAGAAGGCATTCAGAACTTTGAGATGAGGAGATAAAAGAAGTTCGTAAGCTAAATCACCTACTTTCTTTGGTCCACAATATCTGAGAGATAACTTCTTATACTTCCCAAGAGATAAAGAACTTCTTTTGGGCCGTACTCGAATGAAGACCAAAACCTTGATATCCAAAACATCGATTCTCACTTCTGAACTCATTGTTCTGAATCCTTAAAACAGGTGGGACTCTTGAGAAGTATTCAGGGAAAAGGTTCTTCCTTTTTTAAACAGAATCTTTCTTTTATTTTAGAGAGAGAATAATTATAAGATCAGAAAGGGAGATTCTTACTCCTGTATACCTCGAAGGCTGGGAGAGAATCTTACATTCTACCCCACTTGAAAAGTGCGATATGTCCTCATCTCGCAAGGTAGAGGACAACTCTTTTTCTTAAGATCCAATTTATTCTGGGGTTCCTTATATTCTGGTCAACCCAACAGAATACGGGGATAATTATCCCTTATATAGAACTCATCATTAAATAACGATTCATTCAGATCATATCATTCATATCTTTAACACGATAATGGTCCATTAGACTGAAAATTTTCCTTCTGAACATTCCTCCACAGGAATTTTAGTTAAGCAAGTTCTCAATTTGTCATCCCTTAACTTAATCTACCGTCTCAAGTGTTAACAGTAGCAATCTGACAACACAATCCACTAATCTCATAGTGATTTGCTGAAATCATTATTATCATTCCAGTTATGAATATTATCACTGGGACTCGTCCCATTCATCCTCACTGTGGTTTCGCTCAGCTTATTACATTTTAACTAAATTTCAGAAATCATCATTTTTCAATCAGAATCCAAATCAATTTCATCAGTTCCCAAACAGAATTAAAAATCATATCAACCACATTCGAATTCATCATCTAGATAGTATTAACGCTTATAATTTCAAGTCTTAGATTTACTCGTATATACTGTCAGTAAAGAGCTGCAGTATACTCTCGGTATATACGGGTAGTCAAGGCCCTTGGAATTATAAGGTAAATACCATCATATCTAGGCCTCAAGCAAGTCAGGGATTCTATATAATTACGGTATTTCCATCTGAAGACCCAATTACCAAATTACGAATTGTAGTTTGAATATCAAATTGTATGAATTATATCACACAATTATAACCTTTTTGTGCTTCTTGATAAATTTTTGACATATTTGGTTTCTCAGTTGATCTTTATTAGCCAAATGCTCTGATACCAACTGAGAGATCCCTGTTCCCACCGAGCAATAGATTCGGGGTACTAGCAGCGGAAGTAGCACTTCTCGCGCGGGACAGGGGTCCCACACTCGGGGCCTCACCCACGAATATCCGGAAAACATACATCTTTATAACTTAAAGGTCCAATCTCTTGTGGTTATGTTTGGAATTTAGTGCCATGTTGTTTGGGACACATTATACATATATTGGGTATTCAAATAGCACCCCTTGATCAGAAATCCAATTCATTTTAGCGATTTTTTCATTGCACGAAAGTTTTGGCATTTGCATTTTTCCAACTTTCTTTATTGCAATATATGTCACACATACAATGCTTAGTACTTCTGCATCCCAAGTCCAATGATCATCCCAATTTGTACATGAAAAGAACACATTGCATAAAGCTTAATTTGATTTATTGAGACTTTTTTTAGGTATTTAACTAATTTTTTATAATAATAAAAATTGTATGCTTTATATTGTAAAGCAAGATGTGATTTTCTATTCAAGATCTTGGCAAATGTGAAGCTCATCATTGAAGATCCAATGGTGACAAGTTAGATAAATATGTCTAGAATGTGGCCATATTATCAAATTGCAATTTTAACAGTTGAATTTCTTCCAATCTTCTGTAGGAAATTCACTCACTCTCTTAGAGGGCCTGTACAAGTTTAATAATTCTTTCTCCACTCGACCTCATTCTCCCACAATTCCTTCTCCACACTATTTTGAGCCCTTTTCCACTCCTCCATTACACCTTGCCCATGCAGTTGTCACTCCACCCTCAGGAACCACCCATGAGGTGGACACTCCTATCTTCCATGCCTCTCCACCTTTTGGCACGCCCTTCGTGTTTGGCACTTCTATAAGCTAAAGGAGAGAAATGTGATTTGTTGTGAATACCACATGTAGATTTCTTTTTTGAAAGATGCTTACAAGCAGATGTGGTCTTAATCCTTTGGGCTCCATGGTGCTTCATGTCCATGCAAGTGCATAATTTGTGCAGGTGGTGATACCAACAAGGGTTGTTTAGCTTCATTGCATACTTTCACAAATTTGGGAGTCAGGTAATTTTCTTAAAACAGCTTAAGGAAGCCTTTCAAATAGCACGGGTGTCTAATGGGCACTTGCAAAGAGTGTGGTGTGAAAAAACTGGGTTGTTGTCCCCCTGACAGAAACAAGGAAGGAAAGAGTATTAATGTGAAGGTTTTTGAATACATGGAGACACTTGACAATCATGGAAACAAGAAGAAGAGAAACGATCTTGTGTAAAGAAATGCAATGTCACGAGTTTCTTCTATTGTTGAAGACCAAGCTCAAGTTTTTTATCACACACAACTACCTTGCAGGTTGGCAAGGTCTACAATTCAAGGAGTGTATTCCCAAGTTCTTTGCTAAGGTGATTGTGTCTGTAGTGTACTTTGCAGAGAACTACACCTTTAAGGAGTATGCACTAGCATTCTACACATGTAACAATATTGGTCCACATCTCTTACTATCACCAACAAGGTGAATTCATTAAAACTTACGACTACAACATTTCTGGCAATAGAGTCCATGGCACACTCTTTGTTTTTTGCATTGTTTCTTATTGCATGAAACGTGTCTACAAGAACAAGGGATTACACTTAAATGATATTAGGTGTGGTCAGATGGCATTGCCTCACAGTTCAAGGCTTGTAGACCCTTTTTCTTCGTTACAAGGTAGGCTCGAATGACATGCATGGAGATGATGTGGAACTTCTTGGAAAGTGGTCACGACATATGAAAGCATGATGGGGCAAGTGCTATTGTAAAAATAACATTGACAATGAACTATTAAAGAAAGATGTCACAACTCTAAAGTGCATAGAAGATGTAGAGTCCTTGTTAGAGGCCAACTTGTCTCAAGGAGCTCAAGCATAGTATCCTTCAAAGGAAAGGGAAGTTGCTCGTGTGTTTTGGGAGAACAAAGTAGGGGATGTGAATAGGAAGGTTAAGTGGACTGTGAAGCTATTCCATATTCATGTTCACTGCAAGTTTTTCATGGTGAGTGACAACCCATGTGATTCTATAGGTCTTGGAACCAAACAATTTTTGTGCTTTTGTGGGACATGCATACATGGGGCGATAGTACAAATGTGCCAACAAACATGTGCAACCTTGGGATTATTGCACTCTAAAGCCCTTAAGTAATTCAAGTGATGCTATAAATGATGAAGAAACTTACAAAACGGTCATCATGATGTTTTAAGTGCACATTTGTGTTTTGGGGATAATTTTACAGTAAACGCTGAGGCTGACAATGAGAAAGGTGTTGATTTTTACTCGGTCAGGTGCATTGCAATCAAAGAGAAAGTAGACATATGTTAATGAATGGGAAAAGGAAATTGCAAAGGATTCCTATAACATCAAGGCTTTGTTATATAAACACATGGATTCCTCATCACCTGTGTTGATATAAGGCAGACTGGTAACTAGCTTATCTAGATAGAAGATAGACTATAACAATTACTATCTATTAGGGCTGACTAAGAATTTTAACACATGTTAGACTTGAGTAAACACTTGTAGTTTACTAATTAACACCTATGTATATAAGGCATACTACTTATTAACACCTATGTATATAAGGCATACTACTTATTAACACCTATTTTAATAAGGGAGACTGCTAACTAATACTAAGAAAACTGTTAATTAACATTTGTGAACCCTATGAAAACACTAAAAAATTATTCATTAACATTTGTTTATATATGGTATACTACTAAGTAACACCTTCTTTGTCTCTTTTGGTTGCTCACTTTGTCTCATTTTGTTTGGCTTTCCGCCCCTAATAGTAAAAAACTCCAAAGAAGACATGAAAGAAAGCTAAAAACAAAGAAAAAATGATACCAGGAAATAATGAAGATAAACAAGAAGGTGACCACAAGTAATAAAGCCACCCCGCAATAAGTAGTAGCTCATAAGAGGCTAAACCACAAGAGTTGGGCACAAAAAAAAATGACAGGCCCAAAGAGGTCTCAACAAACACAAAGAAACCACTGGAAAAGGGAAAGAGAAAGCATCCAACAAGGGTGCAACCAACTGGCAATTGGAAACCACTAACAAAGGGAAACAGAAAAAAAGTACTTAGAGAGGCTCAACCAACCATGGTAATGAGCAAGCACCTAACAATTGGCATAAGAACAAGATAAAAAAAGTATATTGAGCAAGGAAGTAGAAAAGCAAAATAAACCCACAAGGCACCACCACAAGGCACCACATGCAAGAAGAACCCACAAAGCACAAAAAAACCTGCAAAGCGCAATAACCATTGTCGTGAAGGGCATCTATGATTTTGTCCATGTCATGTTCCAGAACTTGATCTGAGTTCGTCAAAGCTTGCTTGGGTTCCAATCCCATCAAGGATGCCTCTTCCCTTGCTCTTTTGCTTTGCTCAGGTTGGATATCCACATGATCAACCAGTACATTGTTGTCTAGGCGAACATTGAGGCCAATAAGTAGATGTTGCAAGTGCTCCACTAGAAATACACCCAATTTTTTGGAATGCTTGTTGCAAATTCTTTGACGTCAGGTGACTTGGTACTTGCAACAACTACATGGGCACAATGTTTTCTCCTCACCACAATTGACAAAATTTGAAAGGTTCATAGCACTCATGGGCTCCATGTATGTTGAATATGCACGTGTATTTGGGTTTAAATGAGGGGGAGGTGGAGCTTCTTTTCTAGTTCATGCATGGCCTATTCGGTATATTCTAATTTTTTATGGAAAGGTGTTGGGCCGCCAAAAATTTTAAAATTTCAATGAGAGTTTGCATAAAAAAGCAAACTAAAAGCGAGCGTTGAAATAACCATCGAAACAAGCATCGAAAACAGATTTATCGACCCTTATTTCCACTCTTATATCAACGTGTATTGGAAATTTTTAATAGAACCATGGTGCCTCACTATAAGCATTTTCAAAAACTTGTGCAGGTTCACCTCTCTCCCCAAATTTTTGGAGGTTATCTCCTTTCACCTCCCATACCTAAACCCTAAACCTAAGCACTTCCCCCATTCCTTTCTTGCCTCAGATGTTCTTGTATGTGTGGTGCTGACATTTTTTATTTTTTATTTTTTTTAGGCTCAAGGGGTGCACTACTAATAAGAAACCTTACGTATCATGTGCGTTTAAGGGGTATTTAAAAAACTCCTTACCTGTGAATTTTTCATGATTAAAATGACCCCCTTTTCTTTATGGACTTATGGGTTTATTTTTTTCCAAAATTGAATTAAAAAACCCCTTTTGTAAATGTATTTCTATAAATTTACCTTAAAATTTTGAATTAAAAAAACCCTTCGTGTGAACTCACGTGCTATAATTACATATTTTTAGGTGAACCCCTCGAGTTTGCAGGTTCTATTCTTTCTCCCAAATTTTTGCAATTTTTCTTCTCTCACATCTCACCTTACCCATCCCTAAACCCTAAACTCTTCCCCCATTCTTTTCTTGCTTCAAATTTTTTGTATGTGTGTGGGCTAGCATGCTGTGTTTTTTATTTATTTTACGGCTTCTAATTGGCCTCATGTTGCACCTTTGAGATTCCAGGTAGCCCTTCTCCTTTTCTCTTGTTTTTGATTTATTATTTGCCCTGCTTTTGATTATATGTGTGGTGTGGTGTGGGGTGTGTGTGGTTTTCAAAAGTAGCTAATATGTTGTGTTTTATCTCCGCTAAGTGCCCTGATCTCATTGTCTTTGTTTTTTTTTTAAAGTATCTTCTTGTTTTTGATGTTGCCCATGTCATGGCATCAATGATTTTATATTCACGTGATCACAAATTTTTTTTTGTTAATAACATGTGTTAACATGTTATTAACATGTTAACATGTTCCCAAAAAAGCCGGTGGGAAGCTCCCTGATAACCGGATAAAATCTCGTCGGGGTTTTGTAATACCCGGCAGTCCCGCCGGGAAGAATAAACACCCGACGGGTCCCGATGGGGTCATCATCTAGCCCGGCGGGCTATAATTTTCTATATATATGGGCCCGGGGGGCCCTTTGGGAGTTCATTGCTGACAGTATACACAGGTAATGAGACTTGTGTTTGTGTGTGTGTGTGTGTGTGGGTGTGTGTTCGTGCGGGCAGCCGCCCATTGTCGCAATACGCGACAGGATGTGGGTGGTCCGCCACACGAGGGGTGTGTGTGTGGGTGTGTGTTCGTGCGGGCAGCCGCCCATTGTCGCAATGCACGGTAGGATGTGAGTGGTCCGCCACACGAGGGGTGTGTGTGTAAGGCCATTCTTCGGAATGGTGCTTACCCTGGGGCACTTAGTCTCGGTAACGCGGCTAGTCTGTGTCCTATGGTAAGTATGGCACGCCGTAGCGGTACTAGTCGATAACGCGGCAAGCATAGTATCGTTATGGCGATGTCACCTTCCCTTCCCTTCCCTTTGTCAAATGCGGGCATATGGTCGGTAACGCGGCCAGTGTATGTCCGTATCCTTTTCGTATTCCCATAGAATCGGGCGGCATTTTGTCGTTAACGCGGCAAGTTGGTGTCGTCCGCCGCTAGTGCATGTATTGTTTTTTGCATATTGCGGCATTTGATCGTTAACACAGTCGGAAAAATGTCGTAAATTTGCTTGCATATCACGGCATGTGATCATTAACGCGGTCGAAAAAAGGTCGTAAATTTGTTTGATTTGACTTGTATTGTTTTTATTGTGTTTGATCCATGCGATACTTGGTTGCTAACGCGGCATGAGTATTTCATGGATCAAAGTTTACATCATATTGTCTTTACGTTTTATTTCATAATATCGTAACTCAAAAAAATGAATATCTCTCTCTCTCTTCCTGCCCCCTCTCTCTCTCTCATGATACACTTCACAACTCTTTCTCTCTCTCTCTCTCTGATGATACACTTCACAACACGATAGATGTGTAGATGAGGATTTCTTTTTTTTCTCTTAAAATATACATAATTTCGAATAATTTTTTTTTCTCCCTCTATTTACTTAAAAATTGAAACAGTACATTATTTTCCTCTTTAGGAACTCACAAAAATATTGAAAATGTCATCTAATGTTTCTTCTCTCTATCTGTCACAACTCTCTCTCTTCCTCTCCTCTCTCTCTCTCTCTCATGATACACTTCACAATTCTCTCTCTCTCTCTCTCTCTCTCTCTCTCTCTCTCTCTCTCTCATGATACACTTCACAACTCTCTCTCTATCACGATAGGTGTGTAGATGAGGAGTGCTTTAGGAATACAAAACATTATTTTCCTCTCTTTAGGAACTCACAAAACTATTAAAAATGTCATCTAATGTCCCCCCTCTCTCTATCTGTCACACCTCTCTCTCTTCCTCCCCCTTTCTCTCTCTCTCTCTCTCTCTCATAATACACTTCACAACTCTCTCTCTCTCTCTCTCTGTCACGATAGGTGTGTAGATGAGGAGTGCAACATGTATACACTTGATAAGTAATAATGCACTTGTTGCGGTTGTCTCACGTTCGATAATGTATTGCATGATGTTGAGTTCAGTATTATTGTTTGATATTCTGTTTTTGTTTGATCATTGATAAGTAATGATACACTTATTGCTGTTCTCTCACGTTTGATGATGTATTGGATGATGTTGATTTCAGTAAAATTATTTGATATTCCGTTTTTGTTTGAACATTGATAAGTAATGATACACTTGTTGCTGTTCTCTCACGTTTGCTTGATGTTTATTTCAGTAATGTTGTTTAATATTCTATTTTTGTTGTGTTTAGTGATATTTGCTAGATTTACGAAGACGACCAACATGCTTTCCCCTGAAGAGCGTAAAATCGTTCTACGAGTAATTCGCATTGAAGCAGTCATCACAGTGTCACAATGTGCAGATGACATCGTCAAAAAGATCAATGAGTCTGAGATACTCATGCGCGATCTAATAGAGCAGATATGGGAAAATGCACAGCGTTGACTTCGAAGCGGAGGCAACGCTGAGTTGCTTGATAGACAAAAGATAGCAAATTTCAACCATCAACATATAACACGAACCATTTTGGGGAGCATGCGTGTAGCATGCAATGATCTTAGAGATGCTGCCCCGCCTGAAGCTAATATGCATCGTCTACAGTTATGGGATGTTGTATGGAGCGAGCAAAGAGCCAAGAGCTAGCGCATGAAGGCGCTGGATGTAGAGTCACTCCCCAAAAGAGTGCGCATTGCCCAGGACGTCGCTGCAACGTCCAGCCAGGCAGATGCGAGTGGGACAGGTGCCATTAATCATACAATCTACAATTCTATGTGCACACACCTCATTGGCATCCCGCACGAGGCTCTACTCGAAGGGCAAACAATAGGCTCTGGTGTTTTTGGCACAGTAAAAGAGTATACAGTTAAAGGTATATCATTTTTGTCGGAGCACATTACTTTTTGCAGAAAGCACTACAAAGGAGAAGGGAGCGCCAAGTTCGAGAAGGCAGAGCAGGGCATGTAGGTTCTACACCCATCAATTGTCAGGTGTATTGCCTTCACAAAAGAATCTCCTTGGATCACTATTTTCCCATACTATAATGGCGGCTCGCTTGGTGATACTCTTCTGAAGGTCCCCTTCAGATTCAGTGAGTTCACCAGAGCAATTTTCCGTTTGGATCGAGGAGGATGGAGACAACCCCCGCCCGATAATATTCCTTTAAGTCATCTAGAACTTTCTAAAATAAAACAAATAGTAATAACCATGCCACATATTATGCATGCCCTGGTGGAAGGCCTAGCGGCAGCACATTTGGTAGGAATTGTACATACGGACCTACATCCATTCAATGTAGTGTTGGATTTTACAAAAGAGTTGAAGCCACGCGTAGGTATTATCGATTGGGGGTTACTGCTGAGAGCACCTAAAAAACGGGTGTCTCTCAATTTTGTATTTGAAGCAGACAAGAACCCTGAGAAGGTGGCACAGGCGGTCTCCTACGCAGATAGAGAGCGAAATAAAAGGCCGTGGAGGGATAGCCCCGGAACTTTATGATCCGTTTTTGGCAGATGCATACACTCCTGCATCTGATGTTTTTTCTTTAGGGTATTTACAAACTTTATATGACTTTTGGCAGAAAGTACAAGAGTTGTGGGTGGACAATAGTTCCTATGACAAAGTTACCATGGATACTATTATTTATAGAGTCAAAAATTGGATGTGCCTGCCTAATCGCGACGAGCGAAAATCTATTTTGCAAGTAGTGGAATTTTTTAGATCACTAAATACTGACCCAACGAGGGCACAACGTCCTCTTGTAGTGCTATCGGTGTCATTCACCCCAATTTTGTAATGATACAGTATCAGGAGATTAAGTTTCAAGAATGGCACTTTGTTTCTCTCTTCAAAATTTGATATGTGCCCATTGTTTGAAATATTATCTCATTGAGTCTTTGCAATATCTCTCTCCTCTTGTGGTGTTTAAGTTTATGTTTTCTCTTCAAAATTTGATGTGTGCGCATTGTTTGAAGTATTTTTTGAGTCAAGTGGATATTTCGTGGATATTTCTCATTGAGTCTTTGCAAGGTATGCTAGAATGACAGGCAAGAGATGATGTGGAACTTTGTGAAAAGTGGTCACGGCATGTGAGAGCATGATGGGGCAGGTGCTATTGTAAAAATAACATTGACACATGAACAATTAAAGAAACATGGCACAACTCTAAAGTGCATAGCAGATGTAGTGTCCTTGTTAGAGGCCAACTTTTCTCAAGGAGCTCAAGCATCCTATCCTTCCAAGGAAAGGGAAGTTGCTCGTGTGTTTCGGGAGATCAAAGTAGGGGATGTGAATAGGAAGGTTAAGTGGACTGTGAAGCTATTCCATATTCATGTTCACTACACGTTCATATGGTGAAAACCCATGTGATTTTATAGGTCTTGCAACCAAACAACTTTTGTGATTTTGTGGTAGATGCATGCATGGGCGGTGGTAAAAATGTGGCAACAAACATGTGCAACCTTGGGATTATCACAATCTAGTGCCCTTAAGTAATTCAAGTGATGCTATAAATGATTATGGAACTTACAAAGATCATCATGATGTTTAAGTGCACATTTGTGTTTTGGGGATAATTTGCAGTAAACCCTGAAGCTGACAATGAGAAAGATAATGATTTTTACTTGGTCAGGTGCATTGCAATCAAAGAGAAAGCAACAGACACATATGTTAATGAATGGGGAAATGAAACTACAAAGGAGTCCTATAACATCAAGGGTTTGTTATATAAACACATGGATTCCTTATCCTTTAAACTCCTAAGTAATGCCCCTATAGTTGTAATACTTTCACATCTTCTCAAATGTATAAAGATACCAATGGAAGAAGGCAAATATGTACAATCACTTCAAAAACCTACGAATTGATTTACAATAGTATACCATTTGGTATTTGACATGTAATACTACTTTCTATCAAGATGTGTTCTTTCTTCCTGATTTTTGAACTCCTAGCATTATTGTTGTATCTTTGTTGCTAGTAACACCTGTGAACACCTGCTAATTAGCATTCTAGAGATGAGGGAGACTATTAATTAATACCTTTTAGGGTTGAATAAGCATACACTTGAAATATAGTTGGTCGAATTATAGTTGCCACTAGTAGAGTGCTAATTAACACCTACTATTGAAATAGGACAGGTTGCTAATTAACATCAGCTGAAATAATGTGGACTACTAATTAACACCTAATAAAATAATGCAGGCTACTAATTAACACCTATTGAAATAATGTAGGCTGCTAATTAACACCTGTTGAAATAATACAGGTTGCTAATTAACATGTGTTGATATAAGGTAGACTGGTAACTAGCTTATCGGGATATAAGATAGACTGTTAATTACTATCTATTTGGGTTGACTAAGAATTTTAACACATGTTAGCCCTGATTAAACACTTGTAATCTCCTAATTAACACCTATGTATATAAGGCATACTACTTATTAACACCTATTGTAATAAGGCAGACTGCTAAATAACACTAGGAAAATTGTTAATTAACATTTGTGAACCCTATTAAAACACTTGAAGATTACTACTTAACATCTATTTTATTTATATATGGTATACTACTAATTAACACCCACTTTGTCTTATTTTGTCTGGCTTTCCGGCCCCAATAGTAAAAAAACTCCAAAGAAGACACGAAAGAAAGCTAGAAACAAACACATCAATTCTCAATCTCCTATCTTAAACCATGTGTTAAAGAGTAAAAGAAAACATTTTGTTAGAATTTTCATTAGAAGGAGCTTCTACACAGGCACACTTTAGCCTAGTGCCCATGCACAATACCTGTAATATATACACACAAGCTTTGTATATAGTATACACATTTATCAAGAATAGGCACAAAAAATCTCAAGCATCTTCACTAACCCTCGTTGCCTATAGCAATCTAGGTACATTTCTAGATGGGTGGACCATGGTGGATACAAGCATGGCCCATGGTGTGACCCATCGCATGGATCCTCCTAAAATCAACATGAACCTTCCCTGGCCTCCTCTTCTTTTTTCACACTAGTTATTGATCCAAATAGCCTCTATTCCAAGTGTTCAATAATGCCAAATCAAATGAGTAAGAAAAGCTACCTAGCTCCATTATAGCTATGGGCAAAGTCCACTACCATGCATCAACATCTCACGGCCTTGACTACCCAAGTAAAGGGATGTCAAGTAAATTTCAAGAAAGGCTTTATTAAGGGTTAAAAAAACAATTAAGTTGAATAAGTATTCAAGATTAGAGTACATACATGGACACACCTTTTGCCCATTGTCCATGCATGTCACTTGTATATCTATTCTCACATCTTGCACCTCACGGAGACCTCACGACACGCAGAGTCATACACCTGCATAGCTAAATCGTGGCCCCTATATGACCCAACCACCATCTATCCCTCGTAATATCATTAAATCGTGGAGGTCCTCACACTAATTTTGCCAATTAAAAGATGTCGGTCACTTCTACCAATTGTATGAATTTGAAGGGCTACCACAACATAAGGAGGCTTGACATTAAAAGCTTCTACATCTCATATTGCTTTTTTGTCACCTCGATAAGCTACTTACTTGCCAAGATTACCCAATGCTTATCACCAATATGCCTTGCATCTAGCTACAAACTAGTCCCAAACCTTGCATGCAAGCTTCATGGCGTATCTTAGATCATCCACCTCCAACCCTCGACAATCCACTGCACCTACACCACTGGCATGGGTGATCTAAGGAGACGATCACAATTAGGATGAGAGGGATGTAAGCCGCTTCATAGGCTAACATAATTTCACCCGTTTGACCTATCGTCAGGCAATTTGTCATCTTACCCACTTAAACAGTCACCTACCTTTTACAAGACACCAGTGGACTTATAAAGTAACATACTATGAGCTTAATGCCAAATAAGGAAGTCACTAACTTTATGTACATACTTTCTTCTGACTAAAACTAGTAACCTAGTACTATTTTTAACTTTTAGCTAACCTAGTGTGAACACGAGTCACTTGTACATAAGTCAATTTTGACGATAAGCAATACACATTCATTCCTTGAATCCTTGGTAGGTATAGCATAAGGTCCTAATTTCAAGGACACCATGGCTAAGAGATACACTACCTCTGGATCCAATTCGATAGGATTTTAATATTTCACACCCCCTTGTCTTGGCTAGAAGATGCTCGTGTCTCTCTCTCTCTCTCTCTCTCTCTCTCTATATATATATATATATATATATATATATATATATATATATTAAATGTATGTGACTAGTGAACATTATATATGATACTACTACATGATATTTCCTTGAAAAAGGATTGGTTGGTCTCTCGACAGGGGATGTAGCCGAGCTGCTTTTGCCTCAAACTATGCTAATCCTCGCAATAGATAATCATTTAAGCCACTTGATGATTAAATGGTTTAATTGAAATTTAAAAATAGTGATTTTAAAAAACAGGCACAAATGCAATCATGAATCAGACTGACCGCTTGCGCCATTTGGCTATAAAAGGAGAACGTCATCGACACTAACTTCTTCAAACAACGCTTTCATCCATTACAAGCCGATCTTCAAGACTCAAGGTGGCAGTGCTCATTGCAGTCATGGCGATGATCTTCAAGGCGATAGTGCTAATCGCACTCATGGCGCTGTGTTGTCTCGTCGCGTGCTCATCAGCGACGCAAGGTATGTACTCATTACGACTAGCCGGGGTAGTACTTCGCTGTGATCATCTCGGTTTCGCTTATAATTGTACTGTGAATGGCTGTAGCTGCAGGAGGCCGCCGCTTTAAGCAGGAAGTAGATGAATCGACTCCTACCGGCACCGGCTGAAACAACAGCTGCAGCTGCAGCGGCCAAGCCGGCTCGTGCGACAAGTCCAGCATCCGTGCCGTGGCGAGCCCATCCACATTGGACCCTCCTTCCTCTGGTATCTCCGTGCTGGAGCTGAGCAATGAGTGTGGGCTATGCACCGCCACCCGCATCCTGGCCGACTGCCACATGCAGGAGGGCATCGCTCAACCCCTTCCTTGTGAACCGCTTAACGAGACGCTGCCGCCCGGCCCTCTCCACCCCAACCAGACGCTCAGCTTGCCCTACAACGGCCCCGCTGGTGCCTGGCCTATCTTGGACGTTAACTTTGAATGCGCCACTGAGTGATGCAGGCCATCCTCCATCAGTTTGTGTATCGTGTTTTGATTGAAGGGCTTCATGATCCTCATTAGTAGCTGGATTGTGTATGCTGTACTTTTGATTAGGAATGAAATTTGAAGGGTTTCACGATCCTCATTATACATGAGAGAGAGAGAGAGAGAGAGAGAGAGAGAGAGAGAAGCATTGATTTTTCATAATGCCCTTCGTGCAAATGTGACCATGAATTTGATCTCTCGTATTGATATTCGTCGTATCATGCTCAAAATCTTGTTCATTAACTCTAGTAAGGTCATTCTCCATCAGTATGTGTTTTTTGTTTTTTGAGCAGAGGTCAGAAGCAAGCACGCTCGTTTTAAGACTTGAATAGGGAAACGATTTTGTCATTAGCTTCGTCGTCTCTGTCGTATAGATGGTTTTTCTACTTCCTTAAGGCATGACCCCGGAAGACCCAAGAACTGGGCATGACTGCTGCGACCAAGAACTCCCGAAGGAGCCTCGGTAGCATCATGATTTGATCAAAATTATAACAAATCAAACTTAAAGGGC
The DNA here is from genome assembly GCF_041138505.1 of Cibotium barometz. Taxonomy (NCBI): domain Eukaryota; kingdom Viridiplantae; phylum Streptophyta; class Polypodiopsida; order Cyatheales; family Cibotiaceae; genus Cibotium; species Cibotium barometz. The sequence continues at coordinate 30,576,034 of NC_141049.1, read as the reverse complement.
TTTTTGTGTTCCTCCCCATATGAGAATGACGTGAAAGGCTGTGCATACGTTTATATATGAGAGAGAGAGAGAGAGAGAGAGAGAGAGAGAGAGAGAGAGTTGTTTATGATGGTGATATGGACACATCATAGCCATATAGTTGATGATGATGATGATGATTGGACACCACGTCATTGCCATATGGGTTGATCGAGAGACTCATAGGAAGAATAAAGGAAATGATTAGGAGAAAATCAAGGGAAATGTTGCACGAGATGCTATGCTTTCACTTGGAGCATGTGCTTGAAATTCACTTTCTGCAATATCAAGTAGATACTTGGTTTGTTCTTACTATCATTGTGTTCTTTTATATGTGATAACGTCGTCATTTTTCAACTTCTAAATTAATCACGAGGCAATTGCTCTCCTACTTAGATACAAGTTTTCACTGTTTATGCAAGATCTTACTAGCCATGCCCAATCTATTATGTTAACTCAGATAATGACGTCCATATGCAAAAACATCCCTAGCTACATTGAAAGTCTCTCTTACTTTCGCTTTATTTTGGTTGGGAAACAGTATAATGTGAACATATTCACTTTGAACATTTATCGATTGTTATATTGATAGTTTTTATATGCTGAAATATTCTGCTCAATAATGAGTTAGAATGGTCGTATGATTTTGAGTCAAAACATCTAAAAGCTTTGGCAAAGCATGCACTCTATCACGACACGACATTACGGTTGTAGTTATGCATAGAATGCAATGGTTTGATATAATTGTAATGAGTGTTGCATTAAAATAATCCTAATGAGAAAGAAAAATGAGAATTGATGGGCACTGCTACTAAGTGCCACAGAAGGACACTAATAGTGTCACATAGGGACACTAATAGCAACATGAGAATTTTGAAATCTAGAGTGCAAAAGTGTGGCTCATTTAAAAAAAACATGGGTTCTTTTCTCCCTTGCTTTCTTGTTCCTAGTCCCTTTCCTCTTCCTTGCATCCTCTCCTATTTTGGTTTTTACAAACAAGCATAGAGGGGAATGGAGAGCTCATGATCATCATCAACTGGATGGTGTGAGATTTGGGATTGATGCTTGTTGAGGTGGATGATACCTTGGTTGATTTTCAAGGGCTAAAATGCAATGAAATGGGGGCGTCAATTTGTGTATGGAATGAAATTATTGATGCAAACCCATCTAAGACAATTTGGTGTGGTGAGGGTTCATCCACCACCAGTGGCTCTCATGTGCTACACCCCCGCCACATCAAAAAGGAGACCCCAATCATCATATAGGAGGTCCCTATAGCTTTAAGTGATAGATTATTGGACCAGGGCAGGTGCTATTCAATGCTTTGTTTATTTGTTTCTTTTATTTTTTATTGAAACACTTACTACTGTAAACCAATCACATTAGCATACATATATATCCAACCGACCTTAGAGATAGACATGTCATACATATATGGTATTAAAATTCCATACTTGAACAACAAGAGAAATGGGCTTGAATAAAGTTTGGAATGGGGAATGGTCGAATGGCATCGAATTTTGATCATGCGTGTTTACAAATATAAAGATATGGATATATCCATGATGTCATGCATTATAGAACTATAAAGTTAAGAATGCGATAATGGTTGGATGGGGTGTAACCTTGATTGTGCAAGTCTTAAAAAAAGAACTATAAAGTTAAGAATGGGATAATGGTTGGATGGGGTGAAACCTTTATGGTGTGTGTCTTAAAAAAGGAGATATGGAGAGATCCATGCTCTCATGCATTAGAGAACTCTATTCTCTCATGTATTAGAGATCTCTTATGCATCTAACATAGCTCTCTATTCATACTCTATTTATAGAGAGTTTATGCATTTGAGAGCATATGCATTTATTAGAGATCTCTCATGCATACAGTTAATCTCTATATATACATTAGAGAGCTCTCATGCAAAAGAGAGAATTCATGCAAAGAAATTCTATGCATTGGAGAGGTTATACATGCATTAAATAGCTCTCGTGCACAAAGAGTCTATGATTTAGAGAGCTTACAAACCTATCTAATGCATGCATTAAAGAGCTCTTTGTAAGAGAGAGCAAATTTCTTATACATGTGTATTAGATATCTTTCATGCATTAGAGAGCTAATGCACCTCTCTAATGCATGTATTACATATCTCTTGCATTAAAGAGCTGGTGAGCCTCTCTACTATATTAACTAGATAAACATAATGCATGCATGAGAGATCTATGCATGCACCCGAGATACTATGCATATATCTCTCTATGCATTGTATGGCTATATGCATTAGAGAGATCTATGCAAGAGAGAGCTTGTTCTCTTATGTATGCATTGGAGAGCTCTCATACATAGAGAGTGGATGCATTAGAGAGCTAATGCACCTCTCTAATGCATGTATTACATATCTCTCATGCATTAAAGAGCTGATTAGCCTCTCTACTACTATATTAACTAGATAAATATCATGCATGCATGAGAGAGATCTATGCATGCAACTGTGATACTATGCATATAAGATATCTCTCTATGCATGAAAAGAGAGCTCTCTATGCATTGTAATGGTTGTATGCATTAAAGAGCTCTCTATGCATTGTAAGAGAGCTCTCTATGCATTGTAATGGTTGTATGCATTAAAGAGCTCTATGTATCCATGCAAGAGTTTTGTATTAGAGAGATCTATGTATGCATGCAAGAGAGATTCCTATGTATTAAACAGCTCTATGTATGCATTCAAGAGAAGGAAATAGAGAGATCTAATAGATTAAGAGATATATGCATACATGTAACTATGTATGCATGCAAGAGAGATTCCTATGTATCAGAGAGATCTATGTATGCATGTAAGAGAGCATATCCATGTTTATACTAGACACATCCATGTTCATTTTCTAGAACTAGTAGTGAAACCTGCTCACCTTGAGGTAACACTCCCCTAAAGAGGCCACCTAGCCATGTGACCCACAACCTTAGACACTGGAGGTAGAAATAAGGTTGTCTTGGGAGATGTGGACCTCGCACCATTCGTAGCTACCATCACCTCACTAAAAAATTCCCAATCCATAATTATGGATTGTTTTTGAAGTTGAATTTACATTAAAACTAAACCTATGTTTTGCAAATTTTATATCGCCCTTGCATAGGTACTACAAAAGAGAGCATCATACTTGAGAGGGGATGGATTTTAGCGAGTGATAATGTAGTTAGGTCGTAGAAAAGAACTATAACACTTGAGTTTCCCCATGGGATGGTTACTGTACCTTTGGTGGACAAGGAAACACGAACCTTACAATATCCCAAGCCTTGTTGAATTTTACAACATCACCTTAGGTATCCCTGAACATTCAATACTCCTCTAGCCTCGCAGCATTGAATACACCCTCAAACCCCTAAAATTCAATATTCCTCTCACCTTAGTGCATTAACTACATCCTCAAACCATTATGGAGAGCCAAAATGTCTTTTGGGAAACATGATGAGCACCCCCTAAATGACAACCCCAAGATACTTTTACGGAGGTCACTAGTGACCAAGAAGGAGTTGATACCTAACCTCCTTGCTGGTAAACACGATGACCACCCCCTAAACGAAAACCCCAAGATCCTTTCAAGGAGGTCAATAAGGAGTGGATACCTAAGAGTACCCTAGCTATTTAAGGTAGGTATAACATGCCAAAGAAATTACCTAGAAGCCAAAGCCACCGTTTAGCTAAAAGCCAAACCTTAAGTGGAGGTTTTTCAAGCAGGAGCCCCAAGAAGTAGAGTTTTACCCACATATTGAGCCCCATTGGATCCCCTTCTAAATGTTAGAATCTCAAGGCTTCTATGATAAAAACCCTTCTATTTGGGTCCTATAAACCTCGCGGTCTATACCTCGATCTCCAAAGTTAAAGAGAGCCAAGTAGTGGTCTCAAACCCCAATTTGTGTCAAGCGTCGGACATTTTCTGGGTCCCAAATAGGCTATTTTAAGTGCAAGGATTCTACAAAGGGATTCTTGGGTCCCAAATAGGCTAATTTAAGTGCAAGGAATCTACAAAGGGAACCCTTACATTTGGGCTTTGAAGTCAAGAAAACCTACATCACAAGCCTCTACAACCACACCATCAATTGCCAAACTAAACATGAAGCTCGAGGGGTTCACCTAAAAATATGTAAGTGTAGCATGTGAGTTTATCAGCAGGAGGGGTATATTAATTCAAAAAAGTTACAGAATTAAATTTATAGGCGGGTTTTTTAAACCAATTTTGAAAAAAACCCATAAGTTTATGAAGGAAAATGGCATGGAACACTAAAGATCCCATACAGTACCTAGAGAAGTTCGATCAAGTTTGCAAGGCTATCGGAAGGATTAATAATCCCATTTCGTACCCTAGAGAAGTTTAAATTTGATGATGACCAAATTTGATGGAACACTGGAGATCCCATTCACCTAGAACAGTTTAATCAAGTTTGCAAGGCTATGGGAAGGATTGATGATCCCACTAAGGTTTTTTTATTTGGACTTTCCCTTGAAGGAAAGCAGGCCAATGGTTTAGTTAACTAAACCCACTAAGGTTTTTTATTTGGACTCTTCCTTGAAGGAAAGTAGGCCAATGATTTAGTTAACTAAACCCACTTTAAATGGCCAACTATGAGGTCTTGAGAGACACCTTGATTGTGGGATTCTCACCTAGTGGAGTGAGATGGCCCATTGCACATATCTAGAACAAGAAGAAGGTGAAATAGTGCGAGACCATGTTTCTAGAACTAAGTATCCCTACATGGATGAAGTCTGCGTGAAGAGACAAGATGAAATTTTTCGCATTGATCCATTTATGAGCAAGAGCCTCCATGACCATCTCTATAGATCTAAGCACTAAAACTTTGATGAGTCTTTACATGACCCAATAAACCTAGTAGACAAACTCAAAGATAGGAATGAAGTTGTCCAATTAAACCTAGAGATAGGTCCAAAGCATCAATGGCTAAGGTAGTGTCCTAGTAAAGGATATGATCATCATGGATGAGGTGATAGAAAATTTACTCCCAAGATTTCCCAATAGTACTAGCTATAGTCCTAGTCTCAAGGACATGAAAATGGACAAGTTGGTAGAAAATTCTCTCAATTTATTAGGCCAATAGTGGCAAGGCTAGCCCAAAGGGTAACCTCAAGGCCAGTAGTGGGTAGGGCCACTCCTACTGCCAACACTAAGGGAAATCTCAAGGCCAACCCACAACCACCTTCTCATGTCAGGCATCCAAACTTGTTTCCATAGAGAAACATGGTTTCATGTGCAATTTGTTGCTGAAACCATATAAGCCTGTAGTGTCTATTGTTGCAAAGTCCTAGATAACAATAGTATTCTAGTGATTGCCAATGTGCAATGAAACCATGATACAACCCATTATTTGTAACCTTGCAAAGTGCAAGCCATTCCAAATGCACCTCAATTGAAGAAAATTTATCAAAACCTCTTACTGAGAGGTATCTACAGACCACCTCCTCCTATACTATCACCTCAATAATAGTGATAGGTTTTTGGTGCCCAGTAGATATGTCCACCCCACCCCAAGAAAATAAAATAAATCATTGATGTATGGTTAGATACCTTAGGAAAGATAACTATTGCATGGCCACTTTCCAAAAACGAAAATTAGCATTTTCGCCCCAACCAAAAGAAGAAAAGAACACTTTTATACAGTAGAGGAGGGGAGATTATTGCGAAGAGAAGGGCAAGAGTTACAGGAAGCGGTGGAGAGAATATTGGATCTAGAGATGCTTGGAAAAAAGAAGTTTGTAGAAAGAGGAGAGTCGAGAAGAGAAGAGAAAAATAGAAGAGAAAAAGAGTGGAGAGGGAGTCGTGAAGAAGCTAGGAGTCACTGGGATGAAGCAGTTCTACGAAAGTTTATGGTGACTGTTGTCTTTGAGAAGAAGATGACGTAGGTTTTGTTTGAGCAGACTTGAGTCTACCCAGAGCAGAGGTTGCAAAGGTGAGAGGGTCTTGTAGGAGGTGGGTTCCCTAGGACATTTTGAGGCTTCAAATTTGTTGGAACTTGGACCAACTCAAATTCTTATTCAACTATTGTCTATAATGTTTGTTGGTGGTTGTCTGCATAGTGTAGTTGCAACTCTGGTTGTTTTCTGGTTCTTCGTGGAGTTGAGATACATGGTTTTTATTTGGATCATTGTGTTAAAGTCCCTTATTTTAGTGGTGCTTTTCTCTTTTCTATTCAATCCACAAATCTCACGTGTGTTGAGATTTGCTCAGTTATATATATATACACAGGGAAGTCTGATTATGTAAGATTCCTCTCCAGCCTTCGAGGTATATAGGAGTAAGAATCTCCCTTTTTGATCTTATAATTATTCCCTCTCTAAAATAAAAGAAAGATTCTGTTTAAAAAAGGAAGACCCTTTCCCTAGAATACTTCTCAGGAGTCCCACCTGTTTTAGGGATTCAGAACAATGAGTTCAGAAGTGAAAATCGATGTTTTGGATATCAAGGTTTTGGTCTTCATTCGAGTACGGCCCAAAAGAAGTTCTTTATCTCTAGGAAGTATAAGTAGTTATCCCCCAGATATTGTGTACCAAAGAAAGTAGGTGACTTAGCCTACGAACTTCTTTTATCTCCTCATCTCAAAGTTCTTAATGCCTTCTATAGAAAAATGTGCCAAAACCAAATCATGGAAAGACGGTAAAACTTCAGTGGCAAGATACCGTTGGCTTCTAAGTTACGCTAGCTCCTTCCTTTATATAAGTCGTAACTTTTACTTGCCGCTCGCAGTAATCTTACTTCCATCGATCTCCTTTCTTTCTTAATCTCCTTCATGGCTTGGCAACAGGAATTGGTTTTATCCATGATGATTTCTCACCTTCAAGACGCAAGCGAGTCTGTGAAGAAGGATTTAATAGAACTGTATGAGTGCTCACTTTTCCCTCACTTGGGAACTTCTGTAGCTCAGACCAAATGGCGGACCTATCAAGACATAACTAGGGTAACACCGTGGGGTCAACAACACTTTCGTAACAATGTCCGGTTGGCTATGGTTATTGAAGCTTTGGGTTTGGGTCCCCGATACTATTGTGTGATGAGATCAAGGCATATTGGGTTTTCTGAGCCGGTCTTCTCACTGGCGTGTTTTCTTCCTCATCAGAAGATATGCCTTTACCCCGTTTTTGGCTTGCCTCTGAGAGGTCCTTTTGTTAGATCACCTCATACCACTGAGGTAGGTGCGGCAATAACCAGCAAAATATTCCCATAGATGAGTTACCTTATACGTGCGCAGCTTGTGATTGTTGCTTTTGTGACCATATGATGGACGGGCTTATGGAAGTGTAAAGAGTTCTTCTATCTTTATTGTATATGTTCCAAGAGTGAATAAAGTTGAAATCTTTGTTCTTGTATTGAGTCTTGCTCTCCTTGAGACTTTTCTTGGTGGTTAATCTTAACTAAATTTTCTCTTAAGTCTCATATTCGTACATCTTGCGAAATTATCCCAAGTTTGCGAGATGAGGACATCTCGTATTTTTCAAGTGGGAGAGAATGTAAGATTTCTCCCCAGCCTCTCAAAATGTCCAGCGTCTTACCCTGTAATCAATCCCCTCTTCAGAAATATAAAAGATCTTATTTCTAACTGTTTTCACCTAGAGAGAGAAAATATTCTAGAGAGAGAATATTCAGATTTTTAATATTTTTGGATAGAAAATTACTCATCTTATTAAAATGAATACCCCTGAAACAGAAATTCAAAAAGAACTTCCAATGTGCAATTGGAATTTATTGGAAATGGGTATAAAGGACCTTAGCCTAAGGGTCTAGATTTTCAGAAATTTTTGGATTATGGTCCAATTAAGGTTCCTATGGGCCAATAGCATCAATCCATGTGTAGGGAAGAGATAAATCCAATTTGTAAAAGAAGATATCCAAAAATGAGTAAATGCTCATATAAGATGAAGAGTTGACTATGTACAAGGTTTATTAGTAAGAAACTATGAGTAATATAAAAAATATGAGATATTTTGGGTATCCAAAAATGAGTAAATGCTCACATAAGATGAAGAGTTGAAAATGTACAAGGTTTATTAGTAAAAAACTATGAGCAATATTAAAAATATGAGATATTTTGGGTATCCAAAAATGAGTAAATGCTCACACAAGATGAAGAGTTGAAAATGTAGAAGGTTTATTAGTAAAAAACTATGAGCAATATAAAAAATATGAGATATTTTGGGTATAATGATTCCATTTTGACACATATGTAAGGAAGGGGAGTCCCTTAAAGGAGGTGCATACTTCACATGCTTGAATGAGTTTTAAACTCAAAAATCATGTGATATTTTTATCTCTCCTCTCTCTTGAACCAAACCAAATCAAAATAGAACCAAACCGAATAAAAAAGGAACCAAACTAGATCCAAATCTAATCCAAATTCAACCAAACTAAATTTGGAAAATTCTAGAATTCAGTTAGCTTTGGTTAGAGCTTCCCTCTCCTATAAATAGAACATGAGTCCTTTGAAAAAAATAGGAGAATTTTACTATACTAAAGTTATGCTGAAATAATGCTAATTTCTACTATTCTCTTAAATTCTCTCCAAATTGAAGAAATTGGAGCTTCCCTCTTTCTTCAATCCCCATTGGTGACTTCATCAACATACTAAACCAATTGATTGGTTGGGGGCCTCTACCGTGAACAAAGAATCAAGCAATTTGTAAGGTAATTAGTGAATTTTGATCATTTTCTATAATTTCTCAATGTTTCTCTCTTCTCAACCCCTCTCAAGCTTGAGAAGCTTAATTGGAATGGTTTTTGAATGCTATTGAAGTTAATTGATGAATGGTAGTAAGAATTACATAAATGGATGAATGCTATTGAAGTTAATTGATAAAAGATAGTAAAGAATTACATAAATTTTCATTTATGCTTAATTCTAATGGTTTTTATGTAATTTCTCTCTCTCACTCAAGAAATGGTCATACTCATGACCCATTCTCAATCCAAATGAAGCTTTTCATAAAGCTTTTCCTTAATCCAAGATTAATCTATGCTTAAGGCCAAATTAATGCCTTTTTTCTATGCTTTTAGTTTATGTATTTCATGAATATTGATGATTCAATCCATTATTGGGTTAATGATCCAATTAGGGATCATTCTAATAATTCCCTTAATGATAAGCTTTATCCTTCAAAATAAATTGAGATTTATCAGTCTCATAGTAGCGGAGCTATGGCAAAAATTTTATAAAAATTACACATAAAATAATTTCATTCAAAGCATGAAAAGTGAACTTCCTACCATATTCTAAGAATTATCATCCTAGATTAATTGAAAGAATTTTATTGTAATCATGGAGAAATTGATGTTTATGTTATGCATAATTGATGATTATTTTATTGTAAAAGTGTTACTTTTAACATATTTGGATTTCATGCATAGAGGTATGCATAAAAGATTATTATTTTAATATAAAAGTGTTTCTTTTATCATATTTGGATTTCATGCATAGAGGTATGCATAAAAGTTGATTATTTTAATATAAAAGTGTTTCTTTTATCATATTTGGATTTCATGCATAGAGGTATGCATAAAAGATTATTATTTTAATATAAAAGTGTTTCTTTTATCATATTTGGATTTCATGCATAGAGGTATGCATAAAAGTTGATTATTTTAATATAAAAGTGTTTCTTTTATCATATTTGGATTTCATGCATAGAGGTATGCATAAAAGTTGATTATTTTAATATAAAAGTGTTTCTTTTATCATATTTGGATTTCATGCATAAAGGAATGCATAAAATTTGATTATTTTAATATAAAAGTGTTACTTTTATCATATTTGGATTTCATGCATAGAGGTATGCATAAAATTTGATTATTTTATTATAAAAGTGTTACTTTTATCATATTTGGATTTCATGCATAGAGGTATGCATAAAATTTGATTATTTTATTATAAAAGTGTTACTTTTATCATATTTGGATTTCATGCATAGAGGTATGCATAAAATTTGATTATTTTATTATAAAAGTATGACTTTTATCATATTTAGATTTCATGCATAGAGGTATGCATAAAAGTTGATTATTTTATTATAAAAGTGTGACTTTTATCATATTTAGATTTCATGCATAGAGGTATGCATAAAAGTTGATTATTTTATTATAAAAGTGTGACTTTTATCATATTTGAATTTCATGCATAGAGGTATGCATAAAAGTTGATTATTTTATTGTAAAAGTGTTACTTTTATCATATTGGATTTCATGTATAGAGGTATGCATAAAAGATATTCTTTTTATACTAAAAGTGTGATTTTCATCATAAATGGATTTTATGCATAAGAGAAATTCTTTTATTCTAAAAGTGTAATTCCTACCAAATTGAATTTATGCATAAGAAGATGCATAAAAGATTGATTTTTAATTCAAAGTGTCATTCTCATCTAAATTGAATTTATGCATAGGAAGATGCATAAAAGAATGGAATTTCAATTCAAAAGTGTTATTCTCATCCAAATTGAATTTATGCATAGAAAGATGCATAAAAGATGGATTTTTAATTCAAAAGTGTCAATTCTCATCTAAATTGAGTTTATGCATAGGAAGATGCATAAAAGATTGAATTTTAATTCAAAAGTGTCATTTTTATTTAAAATAAATTTATGCATAGAAAGATGCATAAAAGATTGATTTTTATTTTGAAAGTGTAAGTCTCCTTAAATGGAATTTATGCATAAATAAATGTGTAGAGAAATCTTATATTAAATATAAGAATTCTCTTGTATTCTATAAAAAGATATGAAATGTGATAAGATGTGATAAGAGGTGTATGAGATGTGATAATATGTGATAAGATGCGTATGGGAAGTGATAGGATGTGATAAGAGGTGTATGAGATGTGATAAGATGTGATAAGATGCGTATGGGAAGTGATAGGATGTGATAAGAAGTGTATGAGATGTGAAAAGATGTGATAAGATGTGTATGAGATGTGATTGGATATGATAAGAGGTGTATGAGATGTGATAGAATGTGTTAAGATGAGTTAGGATGTGTTAAGATGTGTATGGGATGAGGTAGAGAGTGTATCTGATGGGATAAGATGTATATGGGATGTGTTAGGGCGAGAATGGATGTAATATGGATATATGAATGTAGATATGGATGTATGAATGTGAATATGGATGTGTGGATGTGGAAATGGAAGTGTGGATGTATGAATGTGGATGTGGATATATGCATGTAGATGTGTATGTATGAATGTGAATGTGGATGTGGATGTATGGATGTAGATACGGATGTATGGATGTGGATGTGGATGTATGGATGTAGATACGGATGTGTATGTATGTATGTGGATGTGGATGTATGAATGAGGATGTGAAAATAGATGTATGTATTTACCTTGCTTGTAAAGAACATCCCCTAGAATTGTGTAAGGATGAGCTTTCCTGGTGGTAAGCCTTTGTTTCTGTTGAGGATTCAATCCAGGAGGGAAGTATCCTGTATCTAAATAGTGTTGAACATCTTGGAGCTCAGGCCAACTTGTATCCATTAATGCAAGAGTAGCTTTTTTGAAAGAAGCCAAGATTTTAGTAGCCCATTCATCAGCCTTTTGATTATCCTTCCTGTTCACATGCACAAATTTACAAAACTCAAAAGCTTCTTTTAACTCCATTGCCCTTTTATACAAATTCTGAGCTTGGGAGAGAGTGCCAAAAGCTGCCCAAATGTGATTTGTGCCGTTTTCTCCCTAAGATCTACTAAGAGGTCATAACTAAGAGATCCTTGTCCAAGAGGAAAGTCAGATTGTCCAATTTTTCTCCTAGACGACTTCTTCTTCTTCTTATTTTTCTCCTCTTCTTCAGATTTATCTTCTTGTTCTTCTTCTTCCTGACTCCTAGTTTTATGACCCCTTTTTGCCATTAATGGCATCAATGTTTCCTCTTCTTCTGAGCATATTTCCTCTAAAAGTGCTAAACTTTTATCCTCATTTTTCCTCAACTTTGGACACTCAGTGCGATAGTGCCCCTTCTCTTGACATTCATAGCATGTGACACTACTTCTATCCCTAGGTTTATCCTCAGCTCCTCATGGAACCCTAGGTGGCCTTGTATTGACTAAGTGTAACTTCAAATCAGCAAATTCTGCCATAAGTTGTGCAATGTTATGATCCAAGGATGGAGCTTGTACTTGAGATGTTGGGGCTATCTCTACTCGTGGTGGGGTTGGCACATTCGGAGAAGATTGGAATGTGGACTCAATATGAAGAGTGGCCTCCTTCTTCAAAGCAATACGAAGAGCCTCTTTAAAATTAGTGGGATCTTTGCTAAGAACTTTTCCATGCAAGCGGGGATCCAAAGCCCTGATAAACTTGCTCCATCTTAAGGTGCTCCATTGCTAAAGAACTCTTTGAATCTTCCATAGAAGGTGAAGAAGAAGAAGCAATAACATGTAAAGCAGCTTCTTGATATTTGATGAATAAGGCTTCATACCTCACTGAAAAGGCAGAAACTGATCTCCATCCTTTTGGAAAATTTGATCCAATTGCAATAGTAAAGCATTTGGCGACTCCACTGTCCCAAATCTCTCCTTCATTGCTTTGGTCAACCTTTCCCAATCATTCTTAGACTCCTCTGGCAAAGCCTCATGCCAAGTTAAGGCCACACCCTCCAAGAAATCTGGGAGTATTTTTGCCCTCTCCTTCATAGACCAACCCGTCAAGCGGCATGCTCGGTTAAACTCTCGGAGATAACTCCCCGGGTCTTCTCCTTCCGATCCTTGGAACACCGGAATGTTGAACATCTTGCACCAAAAGATGAGTAGCAACAAGGAAAATTTACTTGTTTCAAAATAACTTTTCTTTAATCATGCGGGACCTTGAGGTTAAAATAGAATAATTCTAAGTAAAACCTACCCGTTGTCTCCACCAAAAGATGTGACACGAAGTTGGGGTTTGGACTTCGGTCACTTCTCAGAATCAAAACACACTTGTATGAAACCTCATAGCCTCCTCACCTCCCTTTCTCTCCCTAGGTTAAGATAAAGATATACACATCAAAGGTGAGATCATAATTCATGGAAGGAAAGATGAAAGGCTCCGGAGAAGCAAGAATTTCAGCCAGTCTTGCAGCTCCAAACAAGAAGGCGATTCTTTGTTGGAAGAAAATCTTCCAACTCAGGATTATGTGAACGGAAACATACGGAGAATATTGGTAAGGTTCATCCGTTCGAATTGGACGATTTGGTCAGAACATATTAAAGCAAATGAATATAGAAATCACTTGCAAGAGGATAAGACACATGGGATTGGCCTTTTGATAAGAGATTAAGAGGAATTACATTATTAAGAAGAAAGAATGGCCAAAAGTTAAAAAAACAGAGATACATAGAGAATTGCAGTTTTAAATCCATATAGACTGTGCAAAAAAGGATTACATACATGCGTAGAGCTTGAAGAGAGCTTCACGCCTATATAAAAACTTTCAAAAACGGACAACCGAGCGAAAAGTTATGAGCATTTTACTACAAGACTATAAAACTGCCAAAATTCGCCTAAAAGTTAGCAAATTTGGGAGAAATTCTGATCATCAATGAAGTAAGGGATTAAGAAATTAGTTACATGAGTAGAAATAGCATATAAAGAGCTTCCTAGACATATGATCAATTTAAGAAACCAATACCCGAGTGATGAGTAATTACCGGTTGAAAATTGGGTATTGGACCACAAAAACTGCACTTCCCTCTCTTTGCATGAAACCTCAATTTTCACATAGCCTCTTGCCTTTCATCTCCTTCATGATTCAAGCTAGAGGGTAAGGGTTAACATTGCTCAGCGGACAATCGTAAAGATTTACCTATGGTCCCCAAAGTCTTTTCGCATGCTCATTACCGCTAAAACCATTGGTACCTCCAAAGGAGGGCGGCAATAAGGCAAGGGCTACCTTGAGAAGTCACAGGCCCACCAAGATAATAACTCCTTATTCCACTTATCATGAATCATCAAAGAGGTCCAAAATTGGGTTAAGCATGAGGAGCTAATGCTAAATGAGACATTCACATGTAAAGAGAGTGTTTGAATAGGGGTTGGAAAGATAAGAGAATGGTAATGACACAAAATGCTCAATTGAGGAGGTTCATTCCTTGATTTGAAAGGGAGAGGAGGGCTCCTTTTATAGGTGGAGAATCACCCTCTCTTCCATTGTTACCAATTACAACATAAAAATCTTCAACCCTTCAGTGACATAAGGGTAGATGTCACCATCAATTGTCCTCTTAGGCTAAGTCTTCTATTGATTATTAAATTGAAGACTTTTTGACTTTGAGAGTGTGATGAGATAATAGCCAAGTCTAAGTGGCATGTAGGTGGAGATCCCACTTACACATGGCGGAATTCTCCTCTTCCATGTAGGCATTCTAGAAGAATCTTTCCCAATTATGCACCTACACACACTCCTCCACATGCCTTCCACACTCCCCAGCTTGTAGCCTTATGGTGAATACCATATTAATAATACAATAAAAATCCATGTGAGCATGAAGGCCCACTTTTATTTTCCACATCACTAGCCTATCGACCATACCAAAGTATTTATTAAGCATACTTGTGGCATTTACAATGTGTGCACCCTAAATCAAGTAAAACCATTATATTTGAAGATAGAATGCTGTTATCGGGGTAGCCGCCAAGCCGTCGCATCACCACGCCGTTATTCCATTGTGGGCGCCGCAATCTTCTTGGACAAGCTTCCACCTTATTACCATTGAGAAACCATCAAAATATGCACAAAATTGACAATGAAAGATATCAATTTTTCACGTCACACTACCATTCATCAATTAACTTCAATAGCATTCAAAAACCATTCCAATTAAGCTTCTCAAGCTTGAGAGGGGTTGAGAAGAGAGAAACATTGAGAAATTATAGAAAATGATCAAAATTCACTAATTACCTTACAAATTGCTTGATTCTTTGTTCACGGTAGAGGCCCCCAACCAATCAATTGGTTTAGTATGTTGATGAAGTCACCAATGGGGATTGAAGAAAGAGGGAAGCTCCAATTTCTTCAATTTGGAGAGAATTTAAGAGAATAGTAGAAATTAGCATTATTTCAGCATAACTTTAGTATAGTAAAATTCTCCTATTTTTTTCAAAGGACTCATGTTCTATTTATAGGAGAGGGAAGCTCTAACCAAAACTAACTGAATTCTAGAATTTTCCAAATTTAGTTTGGTTGAATTTGGACTAGATTTGGATCTAGTTTGGTTCCTTTTTTATTCGGTTTGGTTCCATTTTGATTTGGTTTGGTTCAAGACAGAGGAGAGATAAAAATATCACATGATTTTTGAGTTTAAAACTCATTCAAGCATGTGAAGTATGCACCTCCTTTAAGGGACTCCCCTTCCTTACATATGTGTCAAAATGGAATCATTATACCCAAAATATCTCATATTTTTAATATTGCTCATAGTTTTTTACTAATAAACCTTCTACATTTTCAACTCTTCATCTTGTGTGAGCATTTACTCATTTTTGGATACCCAAAATATCTCATATTTTTAATATTGCTCATAATTTTTTACTAATAAACCTTGTACATTTTCAACTCTTCATCTTATGTGAGCATTTACTCATTTTTGGATACCCAAAATATCTCATATTTTTTATATTACTCATAGTTTCTTACTAATAAACCTTGTACATAGTCAACTCTTCATCTTATGTGAGCATTTACTCATTTTTGGATATCTTCTTTTACAAATTTGATTTATCTCCTCCCTACACATGGATTGATGCTATTGGCCCATAGGAACCTTAATTGGACCATAATCCAAAATTTTTTGAAAATCTAGACCCTTAGGCTAAGGTCCTTTATACCCATTTCCAATAAATTCCAATTACACATTGGAAGTTCTTTTTGAATTTCTGTTTCAGGGGAATTCATTTTAATAAGATGAGATAATTTTCTATCCAAAAATATTAAAAATTTGAATATTCTCTCTCTAGAATATTTTCTCTCTCTAGGTTAAAACAGTTAGAAATAAGATCTTTTATATTTCTGAAGAGGGGATTGATTACAGGGGAAGATGCTGGACATTTTGAGAGGCTGGGGAGAAATCTTACAGATTATGTTGGATTGATGTAAAATTATGCTTTGGTTTTAGATGTGTTGTTTTGATAGAATTTGTTGAAAATAAACAGCTGCGAGTGAAAATCTGACTTATGTTTAATCACATCTGTCAATTAGCTTGTCTTTGAGTCTGCAAATTCTAAGAGAGGCAACTTGGTCAGCCATGCATTAGGATAGGTCAATTGAGGTTGTTAAAGTACATGAAAAGAACACATTGCATAAAGCTTAATTTGATTTATTGAGATTTTTTTAGGCATTTAACTAAATTTTTATTTAAAAGAAATGTATGCTTTTATTGTAAAGCAAGATGTGATTTTCTATTCAAGATCTTGGTAAATGTGAAGCTCATCATTGAAGATGCAATGGTGACAAGTTAGATAAATATGTCTAGAATGTGGCCATATTATCAAATTGCAATTTTAACGGTTGAATTTCTTCCAATCTTCTGTAGGAAATTCACTCACTCTCTTAGAGGGCCTATACAAGTTTAATAATTCTTTCTCCACTCAACCTCATTCTCCCACAATTCCTTCTCCACACTATTTTGAGCCCTTTTCCACTCCTCCATTACACCTTGCCCATGCGGTTGTCACTCCACCCCCAGGAACCACCCATGAGGTGGACACTCCTATCTTTGGTGCCTCTCCACCTTTTGGCATGCCCTTTGTGTTTGGCACTTCTCTCTTGGGTGTTGCCCACCATGAGCTAGCCACTTCTCCATTGGGCGCCTCTCCATCTTTGGTGGGTGCACCATCGGAACTTGCCACTCCTCCATTGGGTGTTGCCCACCATGAGCTAGCCACTCCTCCATTGGGCGCCTCTCCATCTTCGGAGCTTGCCACTCCTTTGTCGAGTGCCTCCTATGAGCTTGCCACTCCTCTACCTAGTGCCTTTCCACCCTTGTGCACAGCCCATGACTTTGATTCATCTCTCTTAGGTGACATCTATGAGCTCGGCACTCCTCCATCTAGTGTGGGCCATGACCTTGATGCCACTCCTTGATGTGGTGAACATGCCCTTCCTGCCAACACTCCTCACTTCGCGATGCTGATGACACTCTCGACCATGTGCTTGCTACTCCACCTTCCAATGTTTCCCATGAGCCATCTTCTCATTAGAAATTCCTTTCTAGGTCTAGTGCATGAAACCATGCCAATGCTATCTTCGACAAGTACTTTGTTGACCTCAATGTGGCATCACAGTCTAGTGTGCTAGATGAGCTGCTCGGCACACTCACACTTGGCATAGTGCACCGCCACTTTCGCAATTTGCAACCCACATTCAAGGAGGGCCAGTGCTGGGGTGCTACTAAGCTTGAGGCAGTCCTATAGTACAGTCAAGTGTAAGATGCATGCAGATGGATTGGCTGCAAGACATGCCCTCACAGCGTTTGTTTCTAGAAGTGTCCTACCAGGTACGCATCGTGCCAGTTCTCACATACTTCAAATTTATCGTCGAGCACTTCATGCAAGGTTTGTGAGGAGACAGAGCTTGGACAGTGGGATTGAGAGTGCTCTATGTGCTAGTAGTGGCCATGCACCCAGATGTAGTCATTTATTCGACCCTGAGATGAGGGTGGTAATGGAGAGGTTTTGGGAGGCACACTGTCATGCATCACTAGAGTACAAGAAGGCATTGCAACATAGTGTTCATCATGGGGAGTACATAGTACATGGGGCTTGCTTTCTTGAGATGACATAGGAAGAGTTGTACTTTGATTTCAGGTATACACACCCTGAGATCACCATTAGCATTCATTTGAGGCTTGCAAGCCTTGGTTTATATGTTACTCGAGGCAGCATGACACATGTCTTTGTAGGTACCACGTTGGATTTCAGCTTTGTATGATGACTTTCGTGGCTTGTCTGGCCATTGTGTTTTGGTGGTGCCTTATAGCCCAAGGGATTTTATTCACTTGCTATTATGCCCACTGGGGCAGGCAAAGGATGCTATCTACCATGGGATGGCTTGTTTCATGGGGACTTGTACCTCGTGCGATAACTTGGCCATGCTTCACTTGTGCAAGGAGGATTCCTTGGTGTCCGAGGTGATGACATGGCAACAGTATGAGTATGTGACGCATGGGTAGTCAATGAGATTATAGCTAGTGGAGCACCATTCGGCACGTGGTGAGTTCATGAGCACATTTACACCTTCCGTCTATGCCTACATACATCATGCTCACGGTGCCAAGTGGCAGGACCATCAGTTTCATGCCACCCTGCAACAATAGTTTCCTATTGGTGTAGCTATCTCTATGGTTGATTTTGCGTAGAACTACAAATTTGCACCACTATAGAAGATTCAGTCAAATTACTAATTGTTTGAGCAAGTATTGCATGAGACATTGCCTCATTTTCAATTTAAGGCCTTCAAGTTATTTTATATTGTTGTTGTTTATGAATCTAACAATTCCCATTCTTGTGTGCTTGACTAGGTGGCCATCATGGTGCATATTAGTTATCGGCATGCAAAGGTGGCAATGGGATGGCATAGCAAGCACCCCAGAGGAGCGAGTCATCATTAGAGAGTATCCCTTTTACATTAGTGATGATCGTTCTCACAACTCCCACTTTGTGTAGCATTGTTTCCATCGTCATGGATGATGACTTTTCGAGAGAGCATGGAGTCACATGGACATGGCAGTGGATATGGTCTAATGGACATGGCACTGGTGGGGGGGGGGGCATAGTTCAAGAGTGCTCTTCAGTTCTATTGGCTATATTCATGGCATCGCATGACAGGCTACTGCGAGTGATTTGGAACTTCTTCGAGATAGGGCATGGAAAGGAGGAGCACAATGGTGTGGGTGAATGTGTCAAACATGCCCTCAGATGTCACCAACTCTGCCCATACACACCGAGCACTTTCCAGATGCACAACAAGAAGTGGATTGGTGCAATGCATATTTGACCACTAGTGCTGCCTCTTCCTTCCCTCAGTGAGATGCCAGGATTGTCAGGAGGTTCTTTTGGTGTGTTGCCAATAGTGTCCTTGATGGTGCTTCTCTAGATTGTGCGATAGTGCATGGCACACTTAGGATACACTCCATTAGGAGCACATCCTAGGATGACCCCACCATCTTCACATAGCGTTGTTCATGCTTTTGTAGGCCATGCATCAATGGTGACTACTCACTATATGCGAGATGAGAGAGTGGTTACATCAGGTGTTGAGGCCAGAGCAAGGAGCATTAACCCCCACCACTTCCGATCCTTTCACACTACTTAAGGGGTCAGATCATGATGTTAGAAATCTAGCATGGTATCACACTAAGCTAGAACATGGAGAAGAGTGCAAGAGGAATGAAGCAAAACTAAGAGATGTTTCCATTGATGTGATCCCTTGATGTGATCCCTAAATAAATAGGGCCAAGTACAAGACATTGAGCAAGAGTGCTTATGGGATAAATGTAGAGGTGCCACATGGCACACACTCAAGACTCAAGACAAAACTGAGACTAGACAAATGTAGACTAGAGAAATGTAGACTAGAGAAATAGTACACCTAGTGTACACCTAGACAAAACTGAGACTAGACAAATGTAGACTAGAGAAATAGTACACCTAGTGTGCACTTATTTCCAACACCCTCCTTAAGTGGACACTAGGAGGAAGACAGAAAGACAAGACTAGAAGACAAGAATAAAGACCGATAGACTGAGAGACAAGACAGAAGACATGACAAACAAAGATCCTGAGACACCCCTCCTCAAGTGATATCCTCATATGGGTCCACAAGGGTAGGGACAAGAGTGGATCATAGACAGACAGAGAGAGAGGCAATCAGCCAGTAGAGTGTTCCCAACCACAGAGAGAGAGACTGTCAGATAGACATGAGAGAGTGTGACAAATAGAAGATAAATGGGGACATTGACAAAAAATGCCAAGAGAATGTGGGTAGCTAATCCACAAAAGAGAGGCATATAGACTGATAGACAGAGTGTCAGATGGCATATGACTGTAAGATCACACAAGATAGACACATAGACAGAGTGTCAAATGGCATATGACTGTAAGATCACACAAGATAGACACATAGACAGAGAGACTGACTGATTGTAGATAGACAGAGAGATGGACCTTGATAGATAATCCCTCCTCAAGGGCAATCCTCCTGCTAGAGTGGGTAATGCAGGGGTGCCTCTTGGATAGGGACAAAGATAAGTCCATGTAGACATGACATTACCCCATGATCTACATCATTGGTGATCAATGGTGGTAGATAGCATGAAAGCATAGACAAATATGAGAGAGATGGGAAGGTCTTACCATATTTGTCAGTGTCTAATCCCGTACAAGATAGAGAAGTAAATGAGGGAGAAGGGAAGGTCTTACCACTTGCTGAGGATGTGAGGCAAGGGTAGTGTCTAATCCCTAAGAAGAGAGATCTTTGTAGTTTGATATTTTTGAGAGGAGATAATAAAAAAATTCAGAACTGAGATTTTTAATTTTCAAGAGATAGAAAGTAGACTGAAAATACTGTGTGCCTTGAGCTACTGCTGTAGAGGTTGCTGGAGTAGAAGATGGAGACATAGAAGCAGTTGGAGTCAAAGATGGAGACGTGGAAGTTGGAGTGGAGGCTGGAGGAGAAGATGATGGGGGCTTCGTAGCTGTAGATGAAACGACAGCTTTAGGCGAGCTTGCTGGACGTCGTGGCTCCATGAACAGGCCGGTAATCTCAAGTAGAGAGGCGGCAACACCATGATGAACCCACGTAGCAGCAAGAAGGAGAAGACGGGCAGTTGTTGTCGCAGATCTAGAGTTGCAAGCTGGAGCAGAATCTACAGGTCGAGCAGAGGCAAACGAGGCAGGTTGGTATGGCGGGCAAAAAAATACGCAACTATGGCAGCAGACTGAGGATAGGGGCAGCACAGGCAGCAGCTGGAGAGGTAGGCTGAGGGGAGAAGCGAGCAGATCCAGCAGAAAATGGTGGGACAGATGGAGGAGAAGATGGCGCAGAGAATGGCGGGGCAGAGGTAGAGGTTCGGCCAGATCTAGAGGGGGCAGCTGTGCTGCTAGAGCATGGCTCTGATACCATGTTAGAAATCTAGCATGGTATCACAGTAAGCTAGAACATGGAGAAGAGTGCAAGAGGAATGAAGCAAAACTGAGAGATGTTTCCATTGATGTGACCCCTGAATAAATAGGGCCAAGTACAAGACATTGAGCAAGAGTGCTTATGGGATAAATGTAGAGGTGCCACATGGCACACACTCAAGACTCAAGAAAAAACTGAGACTAGACAAATGTAGACTAGAGAAATAGTACACCTATTATTTCCAACACATGATTGTTTAATAGATGTTTTGATAGTGGGTTATGTTTTGGCAGTCATTGCTGAGGAGGGAAATGAAGAGAGCATATGGATGTATTAGAGATATCTCATGCATTGTTAATCTCTATATATGAATTATAGAGCTCTGATGCATTAGAGATCATATGGATGCATTAGATATCTCTCATGCATTACTTAATCTCTATATATGAATTATAGAGCTCTTATGCATTAGAGATATGTATGCATGCGAAAGAGAGCATTCATGCATAGCGATTTCATGCATTGGAGAGGTTATGAATGCATTATAGAGAAATCTATGCATTGAAGAGCTCTCCATGAATAAAGAAATCTATGCATTAGAGAGCTTACAAACCTCTCTAATGCATGCATTAGAGAGCTTTTTGTAAGAGATAGTTGTTTCCTTATATACATGCATTAGATATTTCTCATGCATCAGACAACTCTATGCAAGAGATCGCACATGTAAAATAATCTATTACAAGTAACTCTAACCTTATTATCCCATGGCACGCCTTTCATATACAAGTAGCGATTGCACATGTAAAATAATCCATTATAAGAGAAATATGAATTCTCTAGTGCCTAGGCCAATAAATGTCAAAATATATGGTGGGACCGACCACAGTGTCTTAGATGTCTTCGATAGCACTTAACATGCCCCCCTTCCTGATGCAGATTCCATCCTCGGAAGATGTGGTTGAAGAAGATTTGAGGTAACAAGAGGAAAGCAATGCAAGGCTTAGGATGATCTGCACAGTAGTAGTAATAATAAGGAAGATGTTCTTTGAGCAACAAGTAGAAGTTAACAAGGAAATAGCTGAACAGGTAATTCTGAAACCAGGGATAAGACTGGTTAAGCTTCCCAAAGATGCTACAAAGATGAAGATTAATAGTAGATCTAACTTAGAAATAGGTACAAGTGTATGATTCATGAACTGAGTTCAAAAAATATGCCTATGGTTATGACCACAGTCTTAAACCCAATGTCGCACATACAAACCATCTAAAGCTATATGTTATCTCTGGAAGTAAAATTGCATGTGATTAGACTCGTGATTACTTACATAACAAAAGTGTTTTTTTCTCTCTCTTTTTTCTTCTTCTTTTTTTGCTTTTTTTTGTGAAATGAAGAGTGATAAGCTAACACCCCATGGAGACCAAAGCAATGGCCCAGTGACTCCCACCAAGGATATTAAGAACTGCTAAGAGCCTCCGACGAGACGACGGTTTGTTAGTGAAGGAAAGACACAATGTTCCACCCTATAAGAAATTAAGGCATCGATCTTATGTTACCATTGGTAGTTTTCCAAAGACCTCCTTCTTGGTCATGTTTTTTTATTTTTATTTTGTATGCTTTTTATATTGTATGCTCTTTCATGTTCAGATGTAGAGTTTGTTGTGTGTGTGTGTGTGTGTGTGTGTGTGTGTGTGTGTGTGAGAGAGAGAGAGAGAGAGAGAGAGAGAGAGAGAGAGAGAGAAAGAGAGAAAGAAATTGTTAGTGGATAAGTTTGGACAAAGAGAGGTATTGGTAGTGGATGACAGAGCTAATTAAGTAGTTTAGCAGGGAATTTTGCTTTTTTTTGTAACATATTAATATAAGAAAAGTAGAGAAGTAAGCTTTTAGTTGTAGAGAAAATTAAAATGTTAGTGCACTTAAAGTTTACTATGGTTGGATGGTTAGGTGGTGTGTGTGTGTGTGTTAGTGTGTGTGTGTGTTTAGTGTGTAAGCTAGTAGGGTAGGGGTTTAGGGGGGAAAGGAGGAAAAATATAAGATTTTTAAATGGTGTAAGGGAAATGTGTGAAGGGGAGGCAATAGGGGGTTAGGTGGATAGGAAAGTGAGTGGAGGGAGAAGGAGGGTTAGTTTTTTATTTTTTTTTATTTTTTTAAAATTATATATATATATATATATATAAGTGATCAGACGCTATCGCCTTATCCCCATGCAGGCTGCCAGCCTTGCCTTGCGTTCGAGATGATTGTGAGTTGATGGTTTAATTACTTTGAGGTCCTTGCTGGTAGGCGCCTGCTGCCATCCTTGCATAGAAGCCTTACTAGTAGGCGAGTATGCGATGGCTACCAGTTTTGCGAGTAGGCGATTGCTCCCATTATGCTAGTAGACAATGAGCTTGCTGCCAGCCTTGCATGTAGATGGCGCATAGAAGCCTCGCTAGTAGGCATCTGTGAAAGAGTTACCCTGCCTGCTTCCACAGACA
This sequence comes from Cibotium barometz, assembly GCF_041138505.1. Classification (NCBI taxonomy): domain Eukaryota; kingdom Viridiplantae; phylum Streptophyta; class Polypodiopsida; order Cyatheales; family Cibotiaceae; genus Cibotium; species Cibotium barometz. Next base: position 30,552,402 of record NC_141049.1, on the reverse strand, counting down.
GTCCATGACATCTTCGCTTCTTCTGCTTTCTCCAAAATGGACTGCAGGTTTTGTAATTATGCTCTACGATTTCATAGCTTATAATACACGATACATGGCCGAATCCATTGCCTCTTCTAAGAGTTTCAATCGACTAGCAGCGAGGCCTAAACATTTTGGGAATAATCCATGACTCAAGCTTCCAGCCTTGCTAGTAGGCGATGAGCTCTTTGCTGCCCGTTTGCAGGGATGATATGGGACCTGGAACTAGGTTTTGGGGTCCATTTAGCCTTAAGCACCCATGCTCAATTTCTCGTTTTCTCAAAATTAGAAATTAAAAAATACAAAAATAACAAAGATGCAAAAAGTGTAAAAAACATGAAAAATAAGAAAAAAAAATAAGATACCAAACTGAAATAAATGGGGTTGAGGGTAACAAGGAATGAAAATTAGAATGAAAGAAACAGGAAATGGATTCAAAAATTAACAAAACACATAATTTTTAGGGGGATTTTGTCAGTTTTTCCACTCATTCTTTTCTCATTATTAGTAACTCAAAGCATACAAGCAATGCAAGGATGCTTGGCAAGAGATTGGTGTCTCAGACGGAACCGTTTATGTCAGGCCTTTCGGCCACTCAATGCGACTCTTCTCTCATGCCTTGGGGAGCCTAACTCCAACAAACCCGAACCCAATATGCCATGGGAAACATGCAATGCATTAGTGAGGCAACTCTCACTTACCTCTATCTCATTTGCTTGAATCGGGACTCCTCGTGGTAGCTACGTCAATGGAAGCATGCCAAAGTACCTCAACAAAGCCACCACCACCATGCCTCAAGTATAGCCATTACTATCTCTCACTCCCTCCCTCACACACACACTCACACAATCATTGAAGGCAAGAGATAGGCAAGGTTTGAGAGAAGAATAGAGCACTATCTTCACTTGAGAGCATACAAGAGTGCATACAAGAGTGAGAATTTAGAGTTACAATTTAACCTTTATACTTGGCTCATGGTGTTCACACTTGGCGAGCCAACGTTAAAAATGAGATCCTAGTACATCCAAGACTGCCTACACTAGTGCAAACACCTTGTCCTAGATAGTAACTCTAACCTTATATACAAGTAGGGGTAAAACAATCCATTACAAGAGAAATATAAATTCTCTAGTGCCTAGGCCAATGAATATCAAAATATGTGGTGACTGACCGCGGTGTCATAGAAGTCTTCGACAGCACTTAACAACCCCAATAGTAAGAATTTCACTTACTTGAGATGTACACACACAAGAATTTGTTTTGTGAAGTAATCCAAGTATTAATAATATGCTTTCACATACACATCAACAATTTATATTGTGAGGAAAAAGATGGGTTTAGCTAGCATTCTTCACCCCACTATATAAGCTACAAACATGATACAATGATAAGAAAATCCCTTCGCTAGAGACCTAATAACCCTAGTGCAATCCACGTCCTAATAAAGGCATACATGTCTTGTACCGTGCACCACTTATCCTCACAATTGTCATTGATTCAGCTATGAGCTATGGGTTTTCTAGTAGGTTGGACCTTGGAAGGCCACTCTCCACAATCCCAGAGAGGACTTCTCAATAAAATGAGCCACAAAAAAACTCTACAACCCAATAATCTAGTTCACAATATAATGAATTATTTGGCCTCCTCCATGCTAGCCTCGTTATACTTAAACTTATGTTTAAACATAATCATGAGTGGCTAGTACTAGATTTATCAAAGTATTTTTGTAGTACCTTCTAGGTTAGGTATTCTGAACACATGATCGTAAAATTGATAAACTCAATAAGGAATGGCCCATAGAGACAAACAATAAGCCTATAGGTGCCTAATATAGGTGCAAGAAAGATGAAGAAAGGGAATGCCACCATCTTAAAAAAATCTAGATTTTATGTAAAGATCATTCTTAAAAAATTGATGTGATTGGGCTCCTCAAATTCAGGTCTGGTCTAACTTGAGAAGTAGAGAAAACTAAGCCTTTAGTGACCACATCTTTCAGTGGATTCTCAATAGCTAGTAACAAAATTGAGACCTAAGATTCCAAAGCCACCACCTCCAAACCAAATACAAAAGAAAATAGACATTCTAATACTTAAATAATGTTGTTATGATTAGGTTTCCTATCCTAGTTGGAATGATTTTCCTTAATGATCCATTCTATAGTCATCTTTGGTTACTCATGTTGGCTTGATTTTTTCACCTCACAAGTAGGTTGTTGATCTGCAAATAAATAAGGAGTCCCATATCCTATAGGATCCCACCTATACACAGGCTTCTTCACCCCACAAAACCAAGTTCCAGTTCCTCTCCATTTAATGAGTAATAGTAAACACGAGAAATGGTAAAGAGATAATGATAGGGACTATCTTAAACCTAAATGATCCACAAGATCAATCATAATACTATTCTAATAGTCATAGATCAAGCCTGCATCCTTAAAGTCAAGCTAGCATAGGATAAGTGCTACGAAAACCATACAACCAAACCCCATGGGGTACGAAACTCCAAAACCTTATTCAGAGGGATTCTCCCAACTACTTCCTTATATTCTACCACCATGTGAGTATCTAGAAGATCAACTTAGGATGGCATTTAGAGGCTCAAAATTCAGCAAAACAAAGCCAACCAACATCTCAAGAATGATGAACAAATTTTATGGAACACTAAAGATCCCATTGTGTACCTAGAGAAGTTCGATCAAGTTTGCAAGGCTATGGGAAGGATCAATATTTAGTACCCTAGAGAAGTTTAAATTTGATGGTGGTTACCAAATTTTATGGAACAGTAGAGATCCCATTCAGTACCTAGAAACGTTTTATCAAGTTTGCAAGGCTATGGGAAGGATTGATGATCCCACTACGGTTTTTTTTATTTGGACTTTTCCTTGAAGGAAGGAGGAAAGCAGGCCAATCATTTAGTTAACTAAACCCACTAAGGTTTTCTATTTGGACTTTTCCTTGAAGGAAAGCAGGCCAATGATTTAGTTAACTAAACCCACTAAGGTTTTCTAGATGGCCCATTGCACATATCTAGAACAAGAGGAAGGTGAAACAATGCAAGACCGTGTTGCTAGAACTAAGTATCCCGACATAGATGAAGTCTCCATGAGAGCCAAGATGAATTTTTTCTCATTGATCAATTTATGATTTCTTAAGATCAAGAGCCTCCATGACCATCTTTATAGGTCTAAGCACTAAACCTTTGATGAGTCTTTACATGACCCAATAAACCTAGTAGACAAACTCAAAGATAGGAATAAAGAAGTTGTCCACCTAAACCAAGAGATAGGTCCAAAGCATCAATGGCTAAGGTAGGGTCCTAATAAAGGATATGATCATGGATGAGGTGATAGAAAATTTACTCCTAAGGTTTCCCAACAGTACTAGCTATAGTCCTAATCTCAAGGACATGAAAATGGACAAGTTGGTAGAAAATTCTCTCAATTTATTAGGCCAATCCAGGGTAACCTTAAGGCTAGTAGTGGGCAGGGCCACTCCTAGTGCCAACACTAAGGGAAATCTCAAGGCCAACCCAATAGTGGCAAGGCCAGCCCCAAGGGTAACCTTAAGGCTAGTAGTGGGCAGGGCCACTCGTAGTGCCAGCACTAAGGGAAATCTCAAGGCCAACCCACAAGCACCTTCTCATGTCAAAAATCCAAACTTGTTTCCACAGAGAAACATGGTTTCGTGTGCAATTTGTTGTTGAAACCATATAAGCCTGTAGTGTCTATTGCAAAGTCCTAGATAATAATAGTATTCTACTCATTTCCAATGTGCAATGAAACCATGATACAACCCATTATTGGTGGTAACCTTGCAAAGTGTAAGCTATTCCAAATGCACCTTAACTAGAGAAAATTTATGAAAACCGCTTATCGAGAGGTACCTACATACCACCTCCTCCTATACTATCACCCTAATAATGATGTATGGTTAGAAACCTTAGGAAAAGATAATTGCTACGTGGCCTTTTTCCAAAAATGAAAATTAGTTGTCACCCTAACCAAAAGAAGAAAAGAACACTTGTATGCAGTGGAGGTGGGGAGATTGCGAAGAGAAGGGCAAGAGTTACGGGAAGCGGTGGAGAGAAGTTTGGAATTGGAGACGCTTGGAAAAAAGAAGTTTGTAGAAAGAGGAGAGTCGAGAAGAGAGTCGAAAAATAGAAGAGAAAAAGAGTGGAGAGTGAGTCGTGAAGAAACTAAGAGAAACTTGGGTGAAGCAGTTATGCGGAAGTTTGTGGTGACTGTTCTATTTGAGAAGAAGATGACGCAGGTTTTGTTTGAGTAGACTTGAGTCTACCCAAAGCAAAGGTTACAAAGGTGAGAGCTTCTTGTAGGAGGTGGGTTCCCTAGGACCTCTGAGGCTGCAAATCTATTAGAACTTGGACCAAGTCAAAGTCTTAATCAACGATTCTCTGCACTGTTTGTTGGTGGTGGTCTATAGAGTGTAGTTGCAGCTCTGGTTGTTTTCTGGTTCTTCATGGAGTTGAGATATAGGGTTTTTGTTTGGATCATTGTGTTGAAGTCCCTTGTTTTAGTGGTGCTTTTCTCTTTTTTGTTCAATCCATAAATCTCAAGGATGTTGAGATTTGCTCAATTATATATATACACAAGGAAGTCTGATTGTGTTGGATTGATGAAAAATTATGCTTTGGTTTTAGATATGTTGTTTTGATAGAGTTTGTTGAGAAGAAACAACTGTGAGTGAAAAGCTGACTTGTGTTTCATCACATCTGTCAATTAGCTTTTGTTTGAGTCAGTAAATTCTAACAGAGGCAGCTTGGTCAGCCATGCATCAGGATAGGTCAACTGAGGTTGTTAAAGTATTGGTCTAGCCTTGTTTAACACCTATGAGGTCTCGGCTGACAACAATCAAAAGGAGTCAAAAGTTAGTCTGACAGGTTGAGCATTGTTACTGGTCTAGGTGCCAACTAAAGACTGTCGGGTCAGAAGGGAGTCAGCTTGGATCAGTTGAGGCCCACTAGGAGTCATTCATGGGTGTTCAAGAGTGGTTTTGGTCTCATTGTGTTGATGAGAAAATTTTTAAGTCATGTCTAACAGTCAGTTAGCAACAGTCAGTTAGCAACAGTCAGTTAGCAACAGTCAAGTAGAATCAAAGGGAAAGGTATTCCTGAGTCAATAGACCAACAACAACTCTGCTGTCAGCTGTGAGTGTGGCGAGGTGAGTCCTGGTGGGGTCTGAGTGTTTTGAGGGCTTGAGAGGGTTAGTGGACATAAAGCAGAGGAATTCTGATCTAGTTAGGTCTACTGGGTGAGTTTGGGCAAAACAGTCATAATACAGTCTATTGGAGACAACAAAGGGTCTTTGGTGTGGTATCTCTTTGACATTGGAGTGGCTTGAGAGTTAGGGAAGGTTACCGGACACGAGAGTGAACTATTGTGCTTTAATTGAGACACTTGGGTCAATTTGGACTATTTGGGACAGCTGGGTCTGTCTCAACCAATTCAGTGAAGGGTGTCAGCTGTGTGTCAGCAGGCTGAGAGTTAGCAAGGAGTCCAAGAAGGTCCTAGGGTTGGGTATATAAGGTTAGTTGATGCTGGAGGATTGTAGAGGATCCTATAGGACACATTTTGGAAGGAAGTGAGCATCAAAATTCGAAAATAGGTATACAGTCAACATTTGTGATGTTTGTATAGCTGAGACTATTTCTGGTCAATTCGTCTTAGCGAAATGGCAAGACATCAGTGTGACAAACCAGTCTTGCAATGCCGTGGGAGACGTGTAGTCACCTACCAGAGTTTCTAAATACGAACACCAACTCTTAAGTGGTCATGGAGACACACACAACACCACTCTACTGTGTGCAAACCTTCACTCACACTCTCTCAGTTCTCACTACAAAACTCTCCACTGCATATCTCACTCACTCTCTTACACATACACAACATGTTTATTAAAACAGAGACACAGCATGCTTAATAAACACAGTGCAGAGAGTAACACAAAAATATGATGAAATGGCAACATTGCTCTTGATTACTTTCCAAAAGTATTGCAAACTATTATAGAGCAATTACCTAACACAAAGCTATCACTTCCTGAGGACTATCTCTATAACAAGCTTCATAACATTGACTCTACCACTTGAGAGCATACAATAACTGCACCCTTCATACATTGATTCTCTCTGTGTGTCTACCTCTCTCTATCTATCTCAGTAGTGATTAGTCGCCCTTTTAAGCTGAGACTTCTTGTTCTTGGCAACGTCTCTCTAGTGGTTACAACCTGCCATCTTCATACGTGCGATATCGAGGTGGTGCTCACAACGTGTGGAGTGGGTTGACTATGCTCATGTCTGCCACACTGAGCGTTTGGCTACCACTGAGCCTTTTGCTGCCCCACTGAGCTTTCTGTCACCACCACTGAGTTGCTAAGTGCAACACCTAGCACGCCTGGTGCTTGAGTTTCTGCTCGAAAGCGGATTCTCTAACAAATTTTTCTTTGAATTTCATGAACATTTCTGGGGGAGTACAGTCTGGGATGTATTCATCATCGGAGTAGGTGGCATACTTTTGCATCTTCTTTAATTTATCGCCTATTCTTATGAGCATCCCAGACCCCTGTTGTGGGTCTACGGTGTCTTCTGCTCAAAAATGTTTACCACCACCGGTCTGAGTAGGGTCTGCCCTAGAATCTCCTTTTTTGCCATTGGTATGGGCCTCCACTCAGCTTGTACATCTGCTTCATATTCTGTTGGATCGTCTCTGAAGGTGGGCTTTGTGCCTTTTCTACTTCCGGGTCTCCGGTGCCCTACTTCCATACACTCGCACTTGTAGGTAGTTGCATTCTAGGCGGAAGTATCCTCCTTTCCTCTGGCATCTGTGAGAACAAGAATTGTGAGCATGGGTGCTCTAAAGAAAGAGGTTTCCTAGTAAGTATTAAAGAGAATGTGGGGGAGGGGGAGAGCTTCAAGTCCTAGCAAGCAAACACACACACACAAGAGAGAGAAAAACACAAGAGAGGGGGAGAGCTTCAAGTCCTAGCAAGCAAACACACACAAGAGAGAGCAAAACACAAGAGAGAGATGGATAGCTGAATTTTCTTCTATCTTCTTCTTCTCTACTCAACCAACATAACGTAAAGATAAGAGTACACACTATGTGGGTTAGTACTCAACTACTACAACATACAAGGGTCGGTCCATAATGTGAACTTCTATCTTCTTCTTCTCTACTCAACCAACATAACGTAAAGATAAGAGTACACACTATGTGGGTTAGTACTCAACTACTACAACATACAAGGGTCGGTCCATAATGTGAACCTGACTAAATGAGCTGGCACTATAACTATGTCAGTCTCTAGTAATCCAAAATGGCTGTCACATCTCACCAACCATGCCAGTGGTGTAGATGCGAACGCTATCACCCAAGCAGGTCTGCCCGTAGCACTAGTTGAGCTCGATATCTCAACAGCCTCCCTCGAGCTCCCCCCTCGAGCTCAACTCCACACACTGCACTCCAAGTAAGCTCCTAAACCTATGGAGCTTCTCTGTACCCAATGCCTTTGTGAGATGTTAGCCACCTACTGATCCTCTATGATGACATATACCAGATCTACATCTCTCCTGCTAGAACCTTCTCCCTCATAAAGTGATAATGCAACTCAATGTGCTTCATTCTATCATGATATACTGGGTTACCGGCCAACTATATGCTGCTCATGTCACAATATATGACAACTTCCCTATCCACGCGGGCTCTCCCATGTCACCAAGTAGCTTCTGAAACCAAGCTACCTCACAAGTTGCCATAGCAGCACCCCTGTACTCTACCTCTGTACTTGACAAGGCAATTGTTGGCTACTTTGTACTGCTCCAACTCACAGTAGCACTCCCAAATGAGAATATGAAACCACTGGTAGATCTCCTATCTACAATACTACCAGCCCAATCAGCATCTGTATACCCATGCAACTATATCTTTGTACCAGCCTCATAGAAAAGTCCATAATCAATTGTGGACTTTATGTACTTGAGGATCCATCTAGACGCATCCAAGTGTGCCTTCCTAGCAGCCTGCATAAACTGACTTCCAACAGCATAGCTCAAGTCTAGCCTTGTAATGGTCATGTAGATCAAACTACCCACTATGCGTCTGTATGTAGTGAGGGCCTCCAAAAGCTCACCTGTATTTGTGGAAAGCTTTGTGTTCTGCTCCAATGGCACTACAATATGCTTACAGCCTAGCAAAATTCCATCAAGTGATCTCACCACCTCTGTGCTCAAGAAATACTGCATCTCACCCAAATCCTTCATCTCAAACTTCTGCTTTAAAAGCATCCTGACATCATGTATGTCTGCATCACTATCACCAGTGATAATCAAGTCATCCACATAGATGACTAATAGCATGATCCCTCTATCTGTCTTTTTCACATATAGTGAGAAATCTACATTGGATATCTGAAATCCAATGGTAACAAGATACTCCCCGATCTTGTTTGACCATGCTTTGGGTGCCTGCTTCAAGCCATACAAGGCTTTGCGTAACCTGCACAAAAAATTTGGATGTGCATCACTCCCATAACTTGGTGGCTACATCATGTACACTTCTTCTTGCAAATCACCATGCAAGAAAGCATTATTTACATCCATTTGATGTAAATACCAACCCTTTGCTACAGCCATAGCAATGACAGCTCTCACGGTTGCCATTTTTGCAACCGGGCTGAATGTCTCCTCATAGTCTATGCCATAAGTCTGCACATAGCCCTTGCAACCAATCTTGCCTTGTACCAGCTCACTAAACCATCAGCATTGTGCTTGACCTTGACTTTATACTGTTGAAGTATACAAGTGAACAGGGTGTGTGCAGGAGCAAGCCCTTGGCTAGAGGCTATAAAAGAGAATCTGTAAATGTGAGAGAACCTGTGAAAAGGTGAGAAGAATCTAAGCTATGTAACTTCTTCTACTTAATAAAAAATTAAGCTTTGTGAGCTTTGAGTAGAGAATAGGGAAGTACTCTCTAAAATTGGTATACTGGTACACGTGCAGGACTGCACCTAGGTGTACCATTATTCAAAAGAATAAAAGCTGCATCCGTTGAAATAGACATCATTGTAAGTGTTAAAATACCAGTCAGAATAATGGTCGTTGTTAGCGTCGAAAAGAGTGTTGCAATAAGCGTCGAAAATGAGGTCGTAAAATAAAATCTACTTTTGACGGTTTTAACGTGTATTTTGACGCATATATACACGTGTATTTCAATGTGGATATTGATAGTTTCATATCGATGCTTGTATCGATATGCATATCGACGCTGTTGGAGATTATTTACATGTTCATTTTTGTTTTTAAAAAAAATGTCAAAAATACACCCACTTGTAATATTGTATGTTAGCATTGAGTGCTAACTAGCACCTGGAGCTCTTAAAGTAAACTAGCACCAAGAGGTAACTAGCAGCTACAACTTTGAGTCCTATCTAGCACTTAAAGCTTTGAGTGCTATAACTAGAACCTAGAGCTCCAAATCACCCGGTAGCCTGTCATGAGATGCCAAGAACATAGCCGATAGAACTGACAGAACTCTTGAACTATGCCCCCCCACAGCCATCACACCATATCCACTACCCTATCTATGTGACTCCATGATCTCTCAAAAAGTCATCCTGACGATGGAAACAATGCTGCACAAAGTGGGTGCTGTGAGAGCGATCATCACTAATATATAGGGGATACTCTCTAACGATGACTTGCTCATTTGGGGTGCTCACTATGCCATCCCACTGCCACCTCTGCATGCCGATAACTAATATGCACCATGATGGCCACCTAGTCAAGCACACAAGAATGGGAATTGTTAGATTCATAAACAACAGCAATATAAAATATCTTGAAGACCTTAAATTGATAATGAGGGAATGTCTCATGCAATACCTGCTCAAAAAATTAGTACTTTGACTAAATCTTCTATTGTGGTGCAAATGTGTAGTTCTATGCAAAGTCAACCATAGAGATAGATACACCAATAGAAAACTATTATTGCAGGGTGGCATGAAATTAACGGTCTTGCCACTTGGCACTATGAGCATGATGTATGTAAGCATAGATGGAAGCTATAAATGTGCTCATGAACTCACCACGTGACGAATCATGCTCCACTAGCTATAATCTCATCGACTACCCATGTGTCACATACTCATACTATCGCCATGTCACCACCTCAGCCCCACCGAGGAATCCTACTTGCACAAGTGAAGCACAACCAAGTTGCCACACGAGGTACACGACATCCTCTGCTTGCCAGTGGGCATAATAGTGAGTGAATAAAATCCCTCGGGCTATAAGGTACCACCCCCCGATGGATAGAAAAGTCATGAAAGACATCATACAAAGCTGAAATCCAATGTGGTACCTACAAAGACATGTGTCATCCTGCCTCGAGTAGCGTGCAAACCAAGGCTTGCAAGCCTCAAATGGATGATGGTGATCTCAGGGTGTGTAGACCTGAACGCAAGGTACAACTCTGTCTGTGTCATCTCAAGAAAGCAAGCCTCTTGCACTATGTACTCCCCATGATGAACCCTATGTCCCAATGCCTTCTTGTACTCTAATGATGCACAACAATGCTGCTCCCAAAACCTCTCTATCATCACCCTCATCTCAGGGTCCAATAAATGACAGCATCTAGGTGCATGACCACTACTAGCATATAGAATCCCACTGTCCAAGCTATGTCTTCTCACAAACCCTGCATATGAAGTGCTCGACGATGAATATGAAGTATGCGAGAAGTGGCACGATGCCTATCTGGTAGGACACTGCTGGAAAGGGCTTGTCTTCTTGCAGCCAATCCATATGGATGCATCTTACACTTGATTGTGTTGTAGGACTGCCTCAAGCTCAGTAGCACACTAGCATCGGCCCTCCTTGAATGTGGGTTGCAAATCATGGAAGCCGCAGTGCACTGTGCCAAGTGTGAGTGCCGAGCAACACATCTAGCACACTAGACTGTGATGCCACATTGAGGTCAACAAAGTACTTGTCGAAGATAGCATTGGCATGGTTTCGTGCACCAAACCTCGAAAAGGATTTCCCATGAGATGATGCCTCATGAGCAACACGGGAAGGTGGAGTAGCAAGCACATGGTCGATAGTGTCATCACAGCATCGCGAAGTGAGGAGTGCTGGCAGGAAGGGCATGTGCACCACATTGAGGAGTGGCATCAAGGTTATGGGCCACACTAGATTGAGGAGTGCCAAGCTCGAAGCTGTCACCTAAGAGAGACGAGGCAAACTCGTGGGTTGTGCCAAAGGGTGGAGATGCACCGAGTAGAGGAGTGGCAAGCTTTGATGGTTGCACCCAAATATGGAGAGGTACCCAATGGAGAAGTGGCTATCTCATGGTGGGCAACATCAAAGAGAGAAGTGCCAAACTCGGAGGGCGTGCCAAGAAGTGGAGAGGCATCGAAGATAGGAGTGCCCACCTCATGGGCGGTGCCTGAGGGTGGAGTGACAACCGCATGGGCAAGGTGTAAGGGAGGAGTGGCAAAGGGCTCAAAATAGTGTGGAGAAAGAATTGCAGGAGAATGAGGAGGAGAATGAGGAGGAGAAGGAGGTGAAGTGGAGAAATGATTATTAAACTTCTACAGGCCCTCTAGGAGAGTGAGTGAATTTCTATAGAAGATTGGAAGAAATTCAACTGTTAAAATTGCAATTTGATAATATGGCCACATTCTAGACATATTATCACCATTTGATAATATGGCCACATTCTAGACATATTATCACCATTTGATAATATGGCCACATTCTAGACATATTTATCTAACTTATCACCCTTGGATCATCAATCATGAGCATCAAATTTGCCAAGATTTTGAATAGAAAATTGCATGTTTCTTTACAATATAAAATAGAGAAAAAATATTTATAAAAAATAGTTAAATACCTAAAAAACTTCACAATAAATCAAGTTAAGCTCTATGTGATGTGTTCTTTTCATGTATGAATTGGACTTGGGATGCAGAAGTACTAAGCATTGTATGCGTGACATATACTGCAATAAAGAAAGTTGGAAAATGCAAATGCCAAAACTTTCACATAATGAAACAATCACTAAAATGAATTGGATTTCCAATCAGGGGGTGCCATTTGAATACCCAATATATGTATAATGGGTCCCAAACAACATGGCACTGAATTCCAAACATCTTCACAAGAGATTGGACCTTTAAGTTGTGAAGATGTTTGTTTTCAGGCTACCTTCAGGGTGCCCAACTGTGAAAAGTGGTGCCCCTTATCTTGCATCCACCCAAAAGTTCTCTTACATTTATAGTTGCCCTATTGTCATATAAAACTCTAATAGAAGTAATATAATCAAAGCTAACTAGAACTCACACTCTCTCTCTCTCTCTCTCTCTCTCTCTCTCTCTCTCTCTCTCTCTCTCTCTCTCTCTCTATCTCTATCATCTAAATTTAAATCATTTATGCATGCAGCTGGAAGTGAAAACAAAGGAAAAGAGAGAGAAAACAATAGACTTGCACTAGAGGAGTGGCCTAATGATCGTCTCCTCTTTTCTGTAGAAGAAAGCCTTTTGGTACTGGGTCTACCCTTTGTTAATAGGGATTCGATGTGCTCTATTCTTCTTTTCTTCATCTTCTACCTTGTAGCTACAAGTGCAATGTAGTCGCTGTCTATTTTGACCTCCTCTTTAGTAAGTTTCTTGGTGGTGTAGCTCTTGTCTGAGGTTTTAGCATACTTTCATGCCTACATTTTATTGAAGTGGAGCCCATTCCCTTCGTTATGGCCACTTTCTTTTAGAATTTGAATATGGTTGTAATAGACAGATGTGCTTGGCCTACCAAAAGGTTGAAAAGAATAAGCATTGCATATAATGATTACTTCAAGTGGAGTGCTCATACAAAAGTGACATATCACACATGTTGATAAAAAACATCCTCCTAAATTGTATAAAAAATCTACCTTAGAGTATGTTAACATAACATGTCCTACTTTTGTAAGCTTATTAACATGAAAAGGGTATCATATTTAACATGATTATACCCCAATTGGAACTTGAATGAAAGCGCTCAATCAAGTACACCTAGCAAAGCAAACTGTGGCGGCATCAAAGTATTCGTTATGGATATGGTAGTTCTCTACCTTCATTCCAGCATCCATCCACCACTAGGCCTAAGGATTAGGGATATTAGTAGCAAAAACAACAACACCTATGAGGATCTGGATGTAGGCCCACCCTTGGGGCGGATTATTTGCATGAGGTTGCAGACTTTCCTGGTTGCCTCTTGTTTTGTGTTGGATATCTCTACTCCGGTAGTGCCGGGTTAGTTGGAGTGTTACATTATTTTTATCTTCAAGGGTTGTGAGATGGCCTCCTAGATATCCTTTTGTGTGTTCTAGAGCTTCCCTCGTCCACCAAGTCAGCAGCTTCTTTCCAGCTAGTTTTGCCTTCAGCTCATCAATGTGAGCTTGAATGTCATCTTTATCCTTCAGGGCTTGTTTATGTTTGTGTTTGTCTTTGTAGGTCATCTTCATAGCAGCCATCCAATCTTGTAACTCATCATCATAATTCTTCTGGAGGACTGCTACATGTTCTTTCAGTAGTACCATGGCTGAGTCTGCTATATTGAGGGTGCTAGCCTGGATTCAGACACCTTGGCCAGTTGCTGTAGGTTCTCCATGTTGACCTGCTCCTCTTGGATTTGGAGAGGCCTCTTCCCTAGGGCGGTCAACTTGGCATTTTGCTTTTTATACCTAGTGAAATCCTGCTCAAGCTGCTCCATCTTCAATAGGAGATCGTCCTTCGGGGTTGAAGAAGTTGATCCTTTAGGAGGGGTGGGCACGGGGTCGATGCTATCCTCAGTATGATGCTTTTCATGTGGATCAGCATTCTTCTCGAGGCTCTTGACTAGGCATCCTCATCATCATCTAAGTTAGCATCGTCCCTCAGGAGGATGGCAGGGGCACTGGCTTGTGAGGAGTAGACGGAGTTGGTCCATGAGACAATCCTATTGAGAGGCCAAAGATGTGTTGGTATGGAAATAGAGGTCGTGGAAATTATTCAAAAAGAAAAGGCTAAGGACGTGCTGGTGGTTCTACAACCTTCACATGGGACTACTGTCAATAGCCTGGACACACCAAAGCGAAATGTGCCATGAAGAAAAATCATGATGAAGGAAGACAAGCAAAATTGATGTAGCTCAAAGAAAATTCGCCAAGTGCCAACATGATGTAGGCAGATAACATATAGATGGAGGTTCATGACATCTTAGTAGTCATAAGGACTAAAGCTAATGAATTTGGTGTAGTAATAACCGCTAGATAATCAAGACTCACCCAAATCTCGCACAAGAAGGCAGCTCTGCGGATTGGGAACAGCATGAAAAGGTGAGGATCCAAAATACTAAGGAAATAGAGAGAAGGCAAGGTAAACAAAAAGCACTAAAGGCTACTACTTGGCAGCAGAACTCTGGGAAAAGGAGGCAAAGAAGCTGGCAAAAAGAAATAAGGCGTTGTAGCAGCATGAGTTGCAGGATGCCACACCCTCCAAGGAGTATGTAAAAATATTGGCAGAAGCTCTCCAAGACAAAGACAAGACCAAAGAGCATGCATAAGATTACAAATAGAAGCTTGAAAGGAGCACAAAATTTTAAATAAACACCATCAATGAGCTGAACACATTAGAGTTGGAAATGCAGCACTACATGGAGAATGAAAATCAGCTTAGAAAAGAAGGGCTCGAAGACTGGGCAAACTATAAAACTACTCTCCATATGCAAATAGAGGAGGCACGGCAAGTAGCAGAAAGGGTACATCAGACCCAGAAGACAAGGCTATAGTGGAAACTAGAGCTGAGGGAAGCAAAGGAAGAAATGGCCAGACTCCAAGCAAAACTCGTAAAGGTAAAGGCTCATGCGGAGCTAGCCAAAGAAAGCACAAAAATGCTATCGCTCGGAGTACACAGAAAGGAGCACGGAGAGCTACTAGTCGAGGTTCGGAAGTTGCATGATGCCAACCAAGCCTTGCACAAAGAAACTAAGTGCCTGAAAGACCAATTGGTCAACAACTCAGCAGCTCCTTGGGCCAGCTTGGACAATCCATTATTTGAGGCTTCACATGTGATATTCTCTAAGCTGCTGAGGGCTAATAAAGAGCTGCCACAATATTTTTAGAATTCAGGAAGAATAAAATCCATACTTGTTTAGATATCGAGCGAAACTAGTGCTACGATAGACATTGATGACCTGCCTGGGTGATAACATCCGCATCTACACCACTAGCATGGTTGGTGAGATTATGGGTGATATGCGGCCATTGGGATGATAGGCTGTGTGATAGCCATTTTGGATTACTAGAGACTGGCATATTTATAATGCCAACTCATTTAGTCGGGTTCACATTATGGACCGACCCTTGTATGTTGTAGTAGTTGAGTACTAACCCATATAGTGTGTACTCTTATCTTTATGAGAAGAAGAAGATAGAAGAAAATTTAGCTATCCATCTCTCTCTTGTGTCTTGCTCTCTCTTGTGTGTGTTTGCTTGCTCTCTCTTGTGTGTGTTTGCTTGCTTGCTAGGATTTGAAGCTCTCCCCCTCCCCCACATTCTCTTTATGGTATCAGAGTCTGGTTCATGTGAGAGCTAAGGAGGCAAAAGAACAAGCAAGGAAGGAAGTGGTACTACACGGGTAAGAGCACCATCATCTCTTTCCTCTTCTTGGTTTAGGTACAACACCCCCTCAGTAGCTCTGGGAGGTACACATCTCCGATTGAGGAGTTGTCTCGTCGCCTTGCAGGAGCGGAGCTACAGGGCAGGTATATTGCCCTATCGGATGAAGACAGATTTTCATTTTGGGTACGTTACGGGTCCCATTTCGTCACTACAAGGTATTCAAGAAGTACTAGTAGAGAACTGTTTCTGCTCAAACTCTGGTTATGTAGTGCAACAGTATATTTTGGAAGTGTAGACAGGGTTTGCACATGTATTGTTGATACTAGGTGTATGTACATATACTCTGGTCACATTTGGTGAAACACAGGCTGTGTTAAAGTATCGCTACTTCTGCAATAGCTACAGGACATACAGCTGTATTATAGGTTGCATATAGAAGTTGTCTGTTTGTTGCAGGTTATTTGATTGCTACAAGAAAACATGTCTAGTAGAATTAATCATATTGTTAGTGAGAAGCTGGATAAGAATAACTTCCATGCGTGGAAGTTTAGAATGACCACTTTTCCTAATGGGTAAAGGATTTTGGGATTATGTAGAAGGAGACAATGCAGAGCCTCTAAAGTTATCTGCTGAGAAGAATGCCACTCTTGCAGATATAAAGGCATTCAAGGATTGGAATCAGGGAGCAAGAAAATTCATATATTGGCTTTCAATTAGTGTCACAAACACTATGTAGGACACATACATGATGCAAACACTCCAGCAGTTGCATGGCAAAATCTAGTTCAGATGTTCGAGACTAACACAAAGGCAAGGAAGTTGTAGTTAAAGCAAGAGTTGCATATTGTGGAAAAGAAAAGCATGTCCATCAATGAATATGCCTTAAAGATCAAGGGCATTGTTGAATCCCTTGGGTCTATCAATGTATCAATGGAGGATGATGATTTGGTGAGTGTCTGTCTAAATGGGCTTGGCAAAGAGGACAAGCCATTCAAGACCTCCATTGTAGTTAGGGAGAATATTCCCAACTTTCGAGACTTGATATCTATGTTGATCATAGAAGAAAAGGCTTTAGATGAGGATTCTTCTTCATAGAAAGCAAGAACACATCGGAAAGGCCTTCTACTCTAATTCACATAGAGGCAGAGGTAGAGGACATGGTCAAGGCCAAGGTGGTGGCCGAGAAGGAAATCAGAATTCTAGACAACAACAGTCCAATGATTCATAGCAGCAATTGGAAGAGGCCAGTCTAGAGGTAGGGGGAGCCAAAGAGACCGAGGTGGTTGGCAAAGAAATCAAAATGCAAATAGCATAGAGTACTATTACTGTGGCAAGCCAGGACATATGGCAAAGGATTGCTGCAAAACGACATTAAAAGTGGGAAGTCGCAGCAAGGCAACTATGCATCATCTAGCAAACATGGAGGTGATGATAGAAGTGAGCAACTGTTTATAATGCAACACATGCTTAGTTCCATAACTGGGGATGCGTCAGGATCTCAAGATATATGGTATGTGGATTCTGGTGCCTCTAACCACATGACCAGTCATGTTGAGTGGTTTAGAGATATGCAAAAAATGAAAAAACCAGGTTATGTAGAAACAGGTGATGATACAATGCATCCCATTGTGCATGCTGGTAAATTGCCATTGTCTATGCAGGATGGCAAAATGAAGTACTTGGCTGATGTACTTGATGGCACATTACAGAAGTGGCACGTGCCTTGATGTGGGTGAAAAGAATATGCCACATTACTTTTGAGCAGAAGCAGTAGTAGCAACTGTTGTGTACATTATGAAGAGGACACCCACTGCAATTGTTTATGGTATGACTCCTGAACAGAAGTTTACAAGCATAAGACCGGATGTGTCTCACTTGAAAGTGTTTGGGTGTATTGCATATGTACATGTTCCTGATGATGAAGTGAGAACAAAGTTGGATCCAAAGGTTATAGATGTTATAACCCTACCACTCGTCGTCGTGAGATGCGAGTAAGCAGAGATATTGTCTTCGATGAGATGAGTAGCTGGTATGCATTTTCATAGGTTATAGATGTTATAACCCTACCACTCGTCGTCGTGAGATGCGAGTAAGCAGAGATATTGTCTTCGTCGATGAGATGAGTAGCTGGTATGCACCAGGTGAAGGTGAAAGAAGATACAGATGTAAGAAGTGCTGATGTTGCACCACCAAATGCATTTTCATAGGTTATAGATGTTATAACCCTACCACTCGTCGTCGTGAGATGCGAGTAAGCAGAGATATTGTCTTCGATGAGATGAGTAGTTGGTATGCACCAGGTGAAGGTGACAGAAGATACAGATGTAAGAAGTGCTGATGTTGCACCACATGTAGAGTAGCAATCATAGGTGCTGAGTGGATGTGGGGAGTCCTTGCATAAGACCGGATGTGTCTCACTTGAAAGTGTTTGGGTGTATTGCATATGTACATGTTCCTGATGATGAAGTGAGAACAAAGTTGGATCCAAAGGTAGAGAAATGCATTTTCATAGGTTATAGATGTTATAACCCTACCACTCGTCGTCGTGAGATGCGAGTAAGCAGAGATGTTGTCTTCGATGAGATGAGTAGCTGGTATGCATCAGGTGAAGGTGACAGAAGATACAGATGTAAGAAGTGCTGATGTTGCACCACATGTAGAGTAGCAATCATAGGTGCTGAGTGGATGTGGGGAGTCCTTGAGCAATGGATCCAATGTTAGCCCATGGTCAGGCAGGTTGTAGGTACACATGTATCATGGAAAGGGAAGGAAAAGGTAGATCAACCTTTTGTGCCTGATCTGTCAGCAGGTCACTCATATGTGGATGGTGACTCTAGTGGCTCTGTGAGAGCAGAGCCTTGATGAGGAGCTTGGCATTCCGTTTGTGTTTACTTCTGGTGTAAGGAGAAGCAGGGTTGTTTTGAGGACACATGGCAATGATCCAGGTGTACGCAGGTCTACGAGGGTTGTTTTGAGGACACATGGCAATGATCCAGGTGTACGCAGGTCTACGAGGGTTAGATACCCTGTTGACATGTTGAGATATGATGGATATAAAGCCCATCATTATGCTTACATGGTAAAAGTAATAAAGGAGGTTCAGCCTACTTTCTTTGAGCAGGAAATTGGAAGTAAAAAATGGGAAGATGCCATGGATGAGGAGATGGCAACGTTGGATGCAAATGCAACATGGGAGTTAGTGCCTTTGCTTATGGGAAATAAGGCAATTGGATGTAAGTGGGTGTATATTGTAAAATTACAGCAATGTGATGAGCTATGGTGGATCAAATGCTAGAATCAACATCATTAGATTAACAAAGAGATTAGATGATAATTAAGATATGATTAGTGAGCAATTAACTGATAGCTTAATGTAGGCATGGATAATCAAAAACCAACAAATTCTCATTAGGCCAATGCCTCAATTTATAGAGTTTACATCCAAGCATCTAATCCTACTGATTTCTCCTTGATTCACTCCATCTCTTTTGCTTGATTCTCTCCATCTCTCCCAGAATATCTCCACACCTCCTAAATCTCCTCATGCTACCCTTTATTCTCTCCCTGTAGATTCTTCTCACCTTTTCACAGGTTCTCTCACATTTACGGATTCTCTTTTATAGCCTCTAGCCAAGGGCTTGTTCCCGCACACACCCTGTTCACTTGTATATTTCAACACCTCCCCTCAAGTGAATAGTCCTAGCACACCTGGACCCTATACCAAGTTTCCCTCTTACTTGATAGTCCGCCACCCAGTGCCTCAAGTCTCTAAACTCATAGTCCTTTTGACACACTCTCTCTCTATGTGTCCAAGGCTACTATAAGTGCCCGTGACCTTGACTCACACATACATCTACCACATGGCCTACATCATCCGGTGGCTCAGAGGTGGTTTTACTCTGTTGGGGCACGTTACATTGGGTTGTGGGGTTTCTCTCTCTCTCTCTCTCTCTCTCTCTCTCTCTCTCTCTCTCTCTCTCTCTCTCTCTCTCTCTCTCTCTCAGAAAAGATGATCCGACTCCACTTCCTTAGGAGCCTCCATGAAGTTTGCTGATGTCATTCCTTCTCCACTGGGTTTGCTGTAGCAGTCTCTTGCCATGTGTCCTGGCTTTCCACAGTTGTGGCAAGTGAAGGTCCTTCCTCCTACTCTGCCTCTTCCTCGTCCTCGTCCTCATCCTCGAGAGAATCCTCCTCGGGTACTGAAGAATGCTTTTTCTTCTCCTGTTGTTGAGTCGAGCCATGTCTTCTCTTTGCCTCTGCTCTCTTGCTCCAGTAGAGCTCCTTCTATCTTGTGTAGCTTCAATTCAGGTACATTCTTTAGTGTTGCTATAATATTTTCATATTCACCTTTGTCCACACTCTTCAAAAGCACTGCTAGTGCCTCATCATCTTCTACCTTTTTGCCAATAGCTGCCAGTTGTTGCTTAATGCTTTTATATCTGCTCAAGTGTGTGATTAAAGGCCTTCATATCCAATTTGTAGAATTGCATTAACAGATTTATCTTTGAATTTTTAGCTTGTGTGCCAAATAATTTATTGAGTTCATCCCATGCATCGTTTGCCCATTGTATCCCTGTGATGTGATAAATGATTTCATTTAAACTGAGTGCAATAAGTCCCAATGCTTTTTCATTCTTGCTCTTCCACTCATTTTCCCCTCTCACCTCTGGGCATTCATCTCTTCGCTCAACTATCCCCCACAGATTTTTCCTCATGAGCAGATACATGGTTTGCCATGTGTAAAACTGCTCCCCATTAAATTTGGCTATCTCTTGTGCTATACTCATGATGATGTGAAGGAGGTCTTACCTCTTGATCCAATTTCAAGATTTAAGGGCAGTGTCTACCCTTTTACAACTCAATCTGGTGTTTAAGAGATGATTACAATAAATTTATCAACATAAAATCACCAGAAATACTATTAAATCATTCAAGGGTAACTAATTTGTATGGAATGGTTGGAGTATCAAACCATCTCCGAATTGCAATATGAAGCTATAGGGATCTATATGAGATACCTAATGGTTAACTTGAACCCTCAATTGCACCAAAATACAGTGATTAGCATTGATTAATCATTGATTAGCAAATTAATCTTCTATTTTGTGTGCAGAAAACAGAGTATGTGAGGAGCCCAGATATGAGGCCTTAGAGTTCAAATGAGATCAAATCCTTTCAAGGCCATCAATAGCAATTAGTCTAGTAGAGGATTAAGCCAAGAAACACAAGATTTAACCAAACATTGAATGCTTAATCTCTATTTTACCAAAGTCACCTGCAGATTTGATGAAGAGCTTGGATCTCACTGTAGACTTGATCAAATCAAATTATGACTTCACCAGCTTCTTGTAGAGCATCCTTGAAAACCCATTAGGACAAGAGGAATTAGACCCATTACAACTGGAGAAGAAGAGATGTCATTTTTCGTCAGAAAAAAAGGAACGTGAGCTTCCGTAGGCGGTTTGCTACGCTAATTCGTTTGGCTGGAGCACCAATGAAGTAGCTATGTATACCTAGAAGGGCTTGCCCTAATGTTGCTCCTAGAGGGAGGTCAAGCCCCTCCATTGGCTGGGGGTACAGTTGAAAATAACTAAAAAAGTGATTATTTTCTAATCATCTACTAATCCTAATTAGTTAGATAATGGGCTCATAAACTTGATGGATTCTAGGCTGTGCTCTGATACCATGTTAAAATTACAACAATGTGATGAGCTATGGTGGATCAAATGCTAGAATCAATATCATTAACAAAGAGATTAGATGATAATTAAGATGTAATTAGTGAGCAATCAACTAATAGCTTAATGTAGGCATGGATAATCAAAAACCAGCAAATTCTCATTAGGCCAATGCCTCAATTTATAGAGTTTACATCCAAGCATCTAATCCCATTGATTTCTCCTTGATTCACTCCACCTCTTTTGCTTGATTCTCTCCACCTCTCCCAGAGTATCTCCACACCTCCTAAATCTCCTCATGCTACCCTTTATTCACTCCACCTCTTTTGCTTGATTCTCTCCACCTCTCCCATAGTATCTCCACACCTCCTAAATCTCCTCATGCTACCCTTTATCCTCTCTCTCTCTCATATAAACGTATGCACAGCCTATCACGTTTTTCTCATATAGGGAGAAACACAAAAAGCCTTTCACGTCTTTCTCAATAGCAGTGCCTCATCAATTTTCATTTTTCTTCCTCGCTAGGATTATTTTAATGCAACACATTAAAATTATATCAAACCATTGCATTCTATACAAAACTAGAACCATGATGTCTTGTAGTGATAGAGTGCATCCTCTACCAAAGCTTTTAGATGTTTGAGTCAAAATCATACACTCATACTAACATCATCACCAACAACAACAACTATATGGCTATGATGTGTCCATGTCATCATCCATAAACAACTTTATCTCTCTCTCTCTCTCTCTCTCTCTCTCTCTCTCTCTCTCTTATCAACGTATGCACACCCTTTAACGTCTTTCTCATATGGGGAGGAACACAAAAATCCGTTCAAGTTTGATTCATTACAATTTTGATCAAAATATGACACTTACTGATGGAGAATGACCTTACTAGAGTTAATGAATAAGATTTTAAGCATGATATATCAAAACAAGAAGCAACAAATGATGGAATTCATGGTCACATTTACATGAAGGCCATTTAAAAAAAATCAATGAGGCACTCTCTCTCTCTCTCTCTCTCTCTCTCTCTCTCTCTCTCTCTCTCTCTCTCACTCTCTCTCTCTCTCTCTCTCTCTCTCTCTCTCACTCTCTCTCTCTCTCTCTCTCTCTCTCTCTCTCTCTCTCTCACATATAATGAGGATCGTGAAGCCCTTCAAATTTCATTCCTAATCAAAAGTACAGGATACACAATCCTAATGAGGATCATGAAGCCCTTCAATCAAAACACGATACACAAACTAATGGAGGATGACCTGCTCCCACTTCATCTCTCAAGGGGTTTACCTCTAACAATTTTTATGTATCACGTGCATTTAAGGGGTATTTAAAAAAGCCCTTACACTTAGATACTTTTATGAATAAAATGACCCATTTTCCTTCATAAACTTATGGGTTTTTTTCAAAAATGGTTTTAAAAACCCCTCTTGTAAATGTAATTCTATAACTTTTTTGAATTAATATACCCCTCCTCCTGATGAACTCATGTGCTACACTTACATATTTTTAGGTGAATCCCTCGAGCTCCACATTTAGTCTCGCAATTGATGGTGTGGTTATAGAGGCTTGTGGTGCAGGTTTTCTTGACTTTAAAACCTAAATGTAGGGGTTTCCTTTGTAGAAGCCTTGCGCGTATAATAGCCTGTTTGGGACCCAACAAAATGTCCGAAGCTTGGCACAAATTGGGGTTTGAGACCACTGTCTGGCTCTCTTTAACTTTGGAGATCGAGGTATAGACCGTGTGGTTTATAGGACCCAAACAGAAGGGTTTTATCATAGAAGCCTTGAGATTCTAACATTTAGAAGGGGATCCAATGGGGCTCAGCGTATGGGTCAAAATCTATTGCTTGGGGCTCCTGCTTGGAAAACCTCCACTTAAGGTTTGCCTTTTAGCTAAATGGTGGCTTCTAGGTGTTGGCTTCGGCTTCCAGGTAATTGCTTTGGCATGTTATACCTACCTTCGACAGCAAGGGTACTCTTAGGTATCCACTCCTTCTTATTAACCTCCTTGAAAGGATCTTGGGGTTTTCGTTTAGGGGGTGGTCATCGTGTTTACTAGCAAGGAGGTTAGGTATCCACTCCTTCTTGATGACTGGTGACCTTTGTAAAAGTATCTTAGGGTTTTCATTTAGGGGGTGCTCATCATGTTTCCCAAAGACATTTTGGCTCTCCATAATGGTTTGAGGATGTAGTTAATGCAATAAGGTGAGAGGAGTATTGAATGTTAGGGGTTTGATTGTGTATTCAATGCTACGAGGCCAGAGGAGTATTGAATGTTCAGGGCTACCTGAGGTGATGTCCTAAAATTCAACAAGGCTTGGGATATTGTAAGGTTCGTGTTTCCTTGTCCACCAAACTTACAGTAACCATCCCATGGGGAAACTCAAGTGTTACAGTTCTAACTACATAATCACTAGTAGCTAAAATCCATCCCCTCTCAAGTATGATGCTCTCTTTTGTCCTCTACCTAGATGTTTTGACTCAAAATCATACGACCATCCTAACTAATTATTGAACACAAGATTTCAGCATATAAAACTATCAATATAACAATCGGTAAATGATCAAAGTGAATATGTTCACATTATACTGCTCCCAAGCCAAAATAAAGCAAAAGTAAGAGAGAGAATTTCAATGTAGCTGGGGATGTTGTTGCAAATGGACGTTATTATCTGAGTTAACATAATAGATTGGGCATGGCTAATAAGATCTTGCATAAACAATTAAAACTTGTATCTAAGTAGGATAGAATCAAAACAATCGTCGCATGATTAATTTAGAAGTTAAAAAATGGCGTTGTGATCACATATAAATGAACACAATGATAATAAGAACAAACCAAGTATCTACTTGATATCGCAGAAAGTGAACTTCAAGCACATGCTCCAAGTGAAAGCATAGCATCTCGTGCAACATTTTTTCTCCTGATCATTTCCTTTATTCTTCCTAAGAGTCTCTCGATCAACCCATATGGCAATGATGTGGTGTCCAATCATCATCATCATCAACAACTATATGGCTATGATGTGTCCATATCATTGTCATAAACAACTCTCTCTCTCTCTCTCTCTCTCTCTCATATATAAACGTATGCACAGCCTTTCCGTCATTCTCATATGGGGAGGAACACAAAAAGCCCTTTAAGTTTGATTCGTTACAATTTTGATCAAAACATAATGCACATACTGATGGAGAATGACCTTACTAGAGTTAATGAACAAGATTTTGAGCTAAGACGACGATCAAATTCATGGTCACATTTGCACGAAGGGCATTTAAAAAATCAATGCTGCACACACTCTCTCTCTCTCTCTCTCTCTCATGTATAATGAGGATCGTGAAGCCCTTCAAATTTCATTCCTAATCAAAAGTACAGCATACACAATCCAGCTACTAATGAGGATCGTGAAGCCCTTCAATCAAAACACGATACACAAACTGATGGAGGATGACCTGCATCACTCCGTGGCGCATTCAAAGTTAACGGCCAAGATAGGCCAGGCACCAGCGGGGCCGGTGTAGGGCAAGCTGAGCGTCTGGTTGGGGTGGGCAGCATCTCGTTAAGCGGTTCACAAGGAAGGGGTTGAGCGATGCCCTCCTGCATGTGGCAGTCGGCCAGGATGCGGGTGGCGGTGCATAGCCCACACTCATTGCTTAGCTCCAGCACGGAGATACCAGAGGAAGGAGGGTCCAATGTGGATGGGCTCGCCACAGCACGGATGCTGGACTTGTCGCACGAGCCGGCTCGGCCGCTGCAGCTGCAGCTGTTGTTCCAGCCGCTGCCGGTGGGAGTCGTCGAATCATCTACTTCCTGCTTAAAGCGGCTGCAGCTACAGCCATTCACAGTACAATTATAAGCGAAACCGAGATCACAGCGACGTACTACCCCGCCTAGTCCTAATGAGTACATACCTTGCGTCGCCGACGAGCACGCGACGAGACAACACCGCGCCATGACTGCGATTAGCACTATCGCCTTGAAGATCATCGCCATGACTGCAATGAACACTGCCACCTTGAGGCTTGATGATCGCCTTGAGATGGATGAAAGCGTTGTTTGAAGCTCATCAAGCCTCAAGGTGGCCGGCGACGGGCACGCGACGAGACAACACCGCGCCATGACTGCGATTAGCACTATCGCCTTGAAGATCATCGCCATGACTGCAATGAACACTGCCACCTTGGGCTTGAGATAGAAAAAAGAAAGAAAGAAAAAACAGAAAAAAACCATAAAACCAAAAAAAAACCATAAAACAATAAATTTAAAAAAAAGAGATAGAAAAAAGAAAGAAAGAAAAAAAAAGAAAAAAACCATAAAACCAAAAAAAAAGAGAGAGAAAAGAAAGAAAGAAAAAAAAACAATTTTTGTGTTTGTATTTTGAGTCCATTTTTCATTTTTTAAATTTCTGTAAAATTTTACATAATTAGAGTAACTTGCATTTTTTTAGAATTTCTATAATTTTGTGCATAATTAGTAATTCTTTTAGCATAATTCATATTTTTGTGTAATTAGTACGAAATTTATTAGGTTAAAAAAATAAAAAGAAAAGAAAAGAAATAGAAATAGAAAAAAAAAAAAGAAATTCTTTAAATTTTTTTTTTTTTAGGAATCCAAATTTTTTGCATATTCTGTAACTTTTTATTTCTTAAATTTCTGTAATTTTTTGCATAATTAGAGTAACTTGCATTTTTGTAATTTTGTGCATAATTAGTATTTTTTTAGCATAATTCATATTTTTGTGTAATTAGAAAAAAAGAAAAAAAAAGAAGAAGAGTTAAAAAAATCATTTTAAAAAAATCAAAAAAAAAATAGGATAGGTATTTATACACATACTCATTTTAGTTACATTTAGTGGTTAGGTAGGGTAAAATATATATATATATATATATACATAAATATATATATATATATATATTTAAAAAACATAAAAAACCCCACCAGGATAACTTTTTACTCAAACATACTCAAGATCATTTCTGATCAAACTGATCCAATTGCATCTATAAGATATTTGGTCGGATCAAGGAAGAAACTTGCACTTGGATCATTGGGATCAACGCTTTTTTTCCCATTCAAGAGGCACAGCCGTTGATTCCTATCCATAGAACAATTACTGTCCGGGATTTACTTTATCTATCGTAATAACAAAAGTTGAGTCTCGATTTATGGATCCATCAGTCCAGCCTAACCCCATCCAATCCCATGGGTTAGCCAACCGCCAACCACTATAGTGATGGGATCCAATTTGGAATTTGGTTAGGTTTTGTCCCGGGTACCAAGGAAAAGAGTTCCAAGGCCCCCTAGCCGGAAGTTCATGCAAACATAAAACTAGCCAAACCACTTACACACCCAATATGAAATTGCCTTTTTCTTAGCATCAGCTAACTTTAAAACAATCCTTTAATGAAACCATAGTACCACTGATCACAATCTTCCAATTTATCCGGTTGATTCATAATTTCCCATCATTCCTTCATCAGAGTATCTATGGCATCATTGGCAACTAGAACGCTCACCACCTGTCCACTCAGGGGCCTTTTCAATAGTTCTTAGCCCATAATACTCGACAATATAATCACTTATAAAAATCAAGATGGACTCTCGTTGAAGATCAGCAAGATCAACCAACAGATCCATAAAAAGAGCCATGGACTCATCCATTGAAGACCAGCAAGGTCAATCAACCAGATCCATGCCCGGTTTCAGAAAACAACTCTTACTCCTTGTTCCAATATCTTCCTCGACGCACGCGTGGGTATCCTAGGCGACCCAGAGCCTAAGCACCGTATGGTCAGCACCCTCTAAGATCCTTCAAGTAACCTAGCGCTTCACTCATAGGCCGCTTCCTTGGTCCCTCATCCACCGTACCGGAAGCTCACCATTTTAATCGAACCGAGGCTGGTCAAGACCTCGGTCGACCTTGCTACGCGAGACGTCCTCCATTGACTCTCCGTCATCAGCAGTTGCAACTTTATCAATTAGGTCTCCACGACCTTAATCACAAGACGGTCAAAATGCTTCCCCAGCATTCTTGACATAAAACAGCCATTTACAAATAGCATTTAGAAACAGTTTACAAATACAATTTCTATATTAACTCTCATTTTTCCACATTATCCCTCATTAATCCACATTACTTATTCCACATTCCATTTATATGTGTACTCATCCAATCACATCATTTTTCATCTCTTCACTTCAGATTCCTTCACATCACATATCATATATTCACATCCATATCCACATCCATACATCCACATCCACATCCACATTCACATCCATACATCCACATCCACATCCATACATCCACATCCACATCCACATCCACATTCACATCCATACATCCACATCTACATGCTTACCTCCATTTTCACATCCTCATTTATACATCCACATCCCATATCCACATTCATACATACACATCCACATCCACATTCACATCCATACATCCACATCTACATGCTTACCTCCATTTTCACATCCTCATTTATACATCCACATTCATACATACACATCCATATCCACATCCATACATCTACATCCACATGCATACATCTACTATCACATCCTCATTCATACATCCACATCCACATACATACATACATCCACATTCACATTCCCATTCACATCTATACATACATATCTACATCCACATACATACATACATCCACATCCACATTCCACATTCACATCTATACAGCCACATCTACATCCACATTCACATCTATACATCCACATCTACATCCACATTCACATACATCCACATCCACCTTCCCATTCACATCTATACATCCACATCTACATCCACATACATACATACATCCACATTCCACATTCCACATTCACATCTATACAGCCACATCTACATCCACATTCACATCTATGCATAAACATCTTCATGCATACATCCCTTTCCACATTCATACATCCACACTCCCATCTCCACATCCACACATCCACACTCCCATCTCCACATCCACACATCCACATACATACATCCATTTCCACATTCCCATATGCCTTCACATCTAATCTTTTACATCACATCCATTCTCGCCCTATCACAACCCATATACATCTTATCCTATCACATACACTTCTTACCTCATCCCATACACATCTTATCAAATCTTAATTCATCTTATCACCTCATAACTTATTTCATAAGCATCTTATCACCTCTTGTCACATCTTATACACCTCTTATCACATCCTATCACATCTCATATCTATTTATAGAATATAAGAGAATTCTTATATTTGATATAAGATTTCTTTACACATTTATTTATTCATAAATTCTATTTAAGGAGATTAATACTTTCGAAGTAAAAATCAATCTTTTATGCATATTCTTATGCATAAATTCAATTTGGTAGGAATTACACTTTTAGAATAAAAGAATTTCTCTTATGCATCTAAGTTATGCATAAAATCCATTTATGATGAAAATCACACTTTTAGTATAAAAGAATATCTTTTATGCATACCTCTATGCATGAAATCCAAATATAATAAAAGTCACACTTTTAAAATAAAATAATCAACTTTTATGCATACCTTTATGCATGAAATTCAAATATAATAAAAGTCACACTTTTATAATAAAATAATCAACTTTTATGCATACCTCTATGCATGAAATCCAATTATGATAAAAGTAACACTTTTACAATAAAATAATCATCTTTTATGCATACATCTATGCATGAAATCTAAATATGATAAAAGTAACACTTTTATAATAAAATAATCAACTTTTATGCATACTTTTATGCATGAAATTCAAATATGATAAAAGTAACACTTTTATAATAAAATAATCAACTCTTATGCACACTTCTATGCATGAAATTCAATTGTGATAAAAGTAACACTTTTATAATAAAATAATCAACTCTTATGCATACTTCTATGCATGAAATTCAATTGTGCTAAAAGTAACACTTTTACATTAAAATATTAATCTTTTATGCATACCTCTATGCATGAAATCTAATTATGATAAAAGTAACACTTTTATGTTAAAATAATAATCTATTATGCATACCTCTATGCATGAAAATCAATTATGCATAATATAAAAATCAATTTCTCTATGAATATCTTCAATTAATCTAGGATGATAATTCCTAGAATATGGTAGGATGTCCTCTTTTCATGCTTTGAATGAAATTATTTTATGCGTAATTTTTATAAAAATTTTGCCATAGCTCCGCTGCTATAGACTGATAAATCTCAATTTTTTTCTAAGGGATAAAGCTTATCATTAAGAATTAATTAGAATGATCCCTAATTGGATCAATAATCCATAATGGATTGAATCATTAATATTCATGAAATACATAAACTAAAAGCATAGAAAAAAGCCATTAATTTGACCTCAAGTATAGATTAATCTTGGATTAAGGAAAAGCTTTATGAAAAGCTTCATTTGGATTGAGAATGGGTCATGAGTATGACCATTTCTTGAGTGAGAGAGAGAAATTTCATAAAAACCATTTGAATTAAGCATAAATAGAAATTTATGTAATTCTTAACTATCATTAATCAATTAACTTCAATAGCATTCATCAAATTATGTAACTCTTCACTGCCATTCATCAAATTATGTAACTCTTCACTGCCATTCATCAATTAACTTCAATAACATTCAAAAACCATTCTAATTAAGCTTCTCAAGCTTGAGAGGGATTGAGAAGAGAGAAACATTAAGAAATTATAGAAAATGATCAAAATTCACTAATTACCTTACAAATTGCTTGATTCTTTGTTCACGATAGAGGCCCCCAACCAATCAATTGGTTAAGTATGTTGATGGAGCCACCAATGGGGATTGAAGAAAGAGGGAAGCTCCAAAAACTAGTGAATTATTAATGAATTCACAGTTCTTGGCTTAGGTGGAGTAGAGTAACGATGCATAAACACTATATATTTTTCAACAAGGGGTATGCTTCTATTTATAGGAAAAATTGAGCTCCTAACCAAACAAACTGATTCTAGAATTTTCCAAATCAGTTTGGTCAATTTTTTTTTGACCATTTTTAGGTCAGTTAAGCTAACTTTTTGGAACTAGACTTGAATGAGGAGAGAGGAGAGAGGAGAGATGAAATATCTCAATTTTTATGAGTTTAAAACTCATTCAAGCATGTGAAATATGCACCTCCTTTAAAGAACTCCCCTTCCTTACATATGTGTCAAAATGGAATCATTATACCCAAATATCTCATATTTTTAATATTGCTCATAGTTTTTTACTAATAAACCTTGTACATTTTCAACTCTTCATCTTATGTGAAATATGCACCTCCTTTAAAGAACTCCTCTTCCTTACATATGTGTCATAGTTTTTTTACTAATAAACCTTGTACATTTTCAACTCTTCATCTTATGTGAAATATGCACCTCCTTTAAAGAACTCCCCTTCCTTATATATGTGTCAAAATGGAATCATTATACCCAAAATATCTCATATTTTTAATATTGCTCATAGTTTTTTACTAATAAACCTTGTACATTTTCAACTCTTCATCTTATGTGAGCATTTACTCATTTTTGGATACCCAAAATATCTCATATTTTTAATATTGCTCATAGTTTTTTACTAATAAACCTTGTACATTTTCAACTCTTCATCTTATGTGAGCATTTACTCATTTTTGGGTATCTTCTTTTACAAATTGGATTTATCTCCTCTCTACACATGGATTGATGCTATTGGCCCATAGGAACCTTAATTGGACCATAATCCAAAAATTTCTGAAAATCTAGACCCTTAGGCTAAGGTCCTTTATACACATTTCCAATTAATTCCAATTGCACATTGGAAAATTCTTTTTGAATTTCTGTTTCAGGAAAATTATCTTAATTATAAGAGATATTTTTCTATCCAAAAATATTCAAAATCTGAATATTCTCTCTCTAGAATATTTTCTCTCTCTAGGTTAAAATAGTTAGAAACAAGGTCTTTATATTTCTGAAGAGGGATTGATTACAGGGAAAGATACTAGACATAAAAAAGGCAGTGGTGGGGGAGGAATCTTACATTCTACCCCACTTAAAAAACGCGAGATGTCCTCATCTCGCAAACTAGGGTAATTTCGCAAGATGCACGAATATGAGACTTAGAGAAAAATTTTAATCAAGATTAACCACCAAGAAAAGTCTCAAAGAGAGCAAGATAAGAACAAGATTTAAACTTTATTCATTCTCGGAACTTATACAGTAAAGATAGAAGAACTCTTTACACTTCCATAAGCCCGTCCATCATATGGTCACAAAAGCAGCACTCACAAGCTGCACAAGTATAAGGTAACTCATCTATGGGAATAATTCTGTTGGTTATTGCCGCACCTATCTCAGTGGTATGAGGTGATCTAACAAAAGGACCTCTGAGAGGCAAGCCAAAAACGGGGTAAAGGCATATCTTCTCATGAGGAAGAAAACATGCCAGTAAGAAGACCCGCTCAGAAAACCCAAGATGCCTTGATCTCATGACGCAGTAGTATCGGGGACCCAAACCCAAAGCTTCAATAACCATGGCTAAGCGGACATTGTTACGAAAGTGCTGCTGACCCCAGGGTGTTACCCTCGTTATGTCTTGATAGGTCCACCATTTGGTCTGAGCTATAGAAGTTCCCAAGTGAGGGAAAAGTGAGCGCTCATACTGTTCTATAAAATCCTTCTTCACAGACTCACTTGCGTCTTGAAGGTGAGGAATCATTATGGATAAAACTAATTCTTGTTGCCAAGCCATGAAGGAGATTAAGAAAGAAAGGAGATCGATGGGAGTAAGATTACTGTGAACGACAAGTAAAAGTTACGACTTATATAAAGGAAGGAGCTAACGTAACTTAGAAGCCAACGGTAACTTACCACTGAAGTTTTATTGTCTTTCCATGATTTGGGTTTGGCACATTTTTCTATAGAAGGCATTCAGAACTTTGAGATGAGGAGATAAAAGAAGTTCGTAAGCTAAATCACCTACTTTCTTTGGTCCACAATATCTGAGAGATAACTTCTTATACTTCCCAAGAGATAAAGAACTTCTTTTGGGCCGTACTCGAATGAAGACCAAAACCTTGATATCCAAAACATCGATTCTCACTTCTGAACTCATTGTTCTGAATCCTTAAAACAGGTGGGACTCTTGAGAAGTATTCAGGGAAAAGGTTCTTCCTTTTTTAAACAAAATCTTTCTTTTATTTTAGAGAGAGAATAATTATAAGATCAGAAAGGGAGATTCTTACTCCTGTATACCTCGAAGGCTGGGAGAGAATCTTACATTCTACCCCACTTGAAAAGTGCAAGATGTCCTCATCTCGCAAGGTAGAGGACAACTCTTTTTCTTAAGATCCAATTTATTCTGGGGTTCCTTATATTCTGGTCAACCCAACAGAATACGGGGATAATTATCCCTTATATAGAACTCATCATTAAATAACAATTCATTCAGATCATATCATTCATATCTTTAACACGATAATGGTCCATTAGACTGAAAATTTTCCTTCTGAACATTCCTCCACAGGAATTTTAGTTAAGCAAGTTCTCAATTTGTCATCCCTTAACTTAATCTACCGTCTCAAGTGTTAACAGTAGCAATCTGACAACACAATCCACTAATCTCATAGTGATTTGCTGAAATCATTATTATCATTCCAGTTATGAATATTATCACTGGGACTCGTTCCATTCATCCTCACTGTGGCTTCGCTCAGCTTATTACATTTTAACTAAATTTCAGAAATCATCATTTTTCAATCAGAATCCAAATCAATTTCATCAGTTCCCAAACAGAATTAAAAATCATATCAACCACATTCGAATTCATCATCTGGATAGCATTAACGCTTATAATTTCAAGTCTTAGATTTACTCGTATATACTGTCAGTAAAGAGCTGCAGTATACTCTCGGTATATACGGGTAGTCACGGCCCTTGGAATTATAAGGTAAATACCATCATATCTAGGCCTCAAGCAAGTCAGGGATTCTATATAATTACGGTATTTCCATCTGAAGACCCAATTACCAAATTATGAATTGCAGTTTGAATATCAAATTGTATGAATTATATCACACAATTATAACCTTTTTGTGCTTCTTGATAAATTTTTGACATATTTGGGTGATCTTTATTAGCCAAATGCTGAGAGATCCCTGTTCCCACCGAGCAACGGATTCGGGGTACTAGCAGCGGAAGTAGCACTTCTCGCGCGGGACAGGGGTCCCACACTCGGGGCCTCACCCACGAATATCCAGATAAGAGACTAATCCGTCGGTTGTTCCAAAACCGAACCCGGAAAAACTTTCTTTACCGGAAAGCACGGGCGATTCCACCAGGATAACTTTTTACTCTAACGTAGTCAAGATCATTTCTGATCAAACTGATCCAATTGCATCTATAAGATATTTGGTCGGATCAAGGAAGAAACTTGCACTTGGATCATTGGGATCAACGCTTTTTTTCCCATTCAAGAGGCACAGCCGTTGATTCCTATCCATAGAACAATTACTGTCCAGGATTTACTTTATCTATCGTAATAACAAAAGTTGAGTCTCGATTTATGGATCCATCAGTCCAGCCTAACCCCATCCAATCCCATGGGTTAGAGCCAACCGCCCAACCACTGTAGTGATGGGATCCAATTTGGAATTTGGTTAGGTTTTGTCCTGGGTACCAAGGAAAAGAGTTCCAAGGCCCCCTAGCTGGAAGTTCATGCAAACATAAAACTAGCCACACCACTTACACACCCAATATGAAATTGCCTTTTTCTTAGCATCAGCTAACTTTAAAACAATCCTTTAATGAAACCATAGTACCACTGATCACAATCTTCCAATTTATCCGGTTGATTTATAATTTCCCATCATTCCTTCATCAGAGTATCTATGGCATCATTGGCAACTAGAACGCTCACCACCTGTCCACTCAATCAGGGGCCTTTTCAATAGTTCTTAGCCCATAATACTCGGCAATATAATCACTTATAAAAATCAAGATAGACTCTCGTTGAAGATCAGCAAGATCAACCAACAGATCCATAAAAAGAGCCATGGACTCATCCATTGAAGACCAGTAAGGTCAATCAACCAGATCCATGCCCGGTTTCAGAAAACAACTCTTACTCCTTGTTCCAATATCTTCCTCGACGCACGCGTGGGTATCCTAGGCGACCTAGAGCCTGAGCACCGTATGGTCAACACCCTCTAGGATCCTTCACAGGTGACCTAGCGCTTCACTCATAGGCCGCTTCCTTGGTCCCTCATCCACCGTATCGGAAGCTCACCATTTTAATCGAACCGAGGCTGGTCAAGACCTCGGTCGACCTTGCTACACGAGACGTCCTCCATTGACTCTCCGTCTCAGCAGTTGCAACTTTATCAGTTAGGTCTCCACGACCTTAATCACAAGACGGTCAAAATGCTTCCCCAGCATTCTTGACATAAAACAGCCATTTACAAACAACATTTACAAACAGTTTACAAATACAATTTCTATATTAACTCTCATTTTTCCACATTATCCCTCATTAATCCACATTACTTATTCCACATTCCATTTATATGTGTACTCATCCAAACACATCATTTTCCATCTCTTCACTTCAGATTCCTTCACATCACATATCATATATTCACATCCATATCCACATCCATATAGCCACATCCACATCCACATTCACATCCATACATCCATATCCACATCCATACATCCACATCCACATCCACATTCACATCCATACATCCACATCTACATGCTTGCCTCCATTTTCACATCCTCATTTATACATCCACATCCCATATCCACATTCATACATACACATCCACATCCACATTCACATCCATACATCCACATCTACATGCTTACCTCCATTTTCACATCCTCATTTATACATCCACATTCATACATACACATCCATATCCACATCCATACATCCACATCCACATGCATACATCTACTATCACGTCCTCATTAATACATCCACATCCACATACATACATACATCCACATCCACATTCCCATTCACATCTATACATCCACATCTACATCCACATACATACATACATCCACATCCACATTCCACATTCACATCTATACAGCCACATCTACATCCACATTCACATCTATACATCCACATCTACATCCACATTCACATACATCCACATCCACCTTCCCATTCACATCTATACATCCACATCTACATCCACATACATACATACATCCACATCCACATTCCACATTCACATCTATACAGCCACATCTACATCCACATTCACATCTATGCATAAACATCTTCATGCATACATCCCTTTCCACATTCATACATCCACACTCCCATCTCCACATCCACACTCCCATCTCCACATCCACACATCCACATACATACATCCATTTCCACATTCCCATTCATATAACCCCATATGCCTTCACATCTAATCTATTACATCACATCCATTCTCGCCCTATCACAACCCGTATACATCTTATCCTATCACATACACTTCTTACCTCATCCCATACACATCTTATCAAATCTTAATTCATCTTATCACCTCATAACTTATTTCATAAGCATCTTATCACCTCTTGTCACATCTTATACACCTCTTATCACATCTCATATCTATTTATAGAATACAAGAGAATTCTTATATTTGATATAAGATTTCTTTACACATTTATTTATGCATAAATTCTATTTAAGGAGATTAATACTTTCGAAGTAAAAATCAATCTTTTATGCATATTCTTATGCATAAATTCAATTTGGTAGGAATTACACTTTTAGAATAAAAGAATTTCTCTTATGCATCTAAGTTATGCATAAAATCCATTTATGTTGAAAATCATACTTTTAGTATAAAAGAATATCTTTTATGCATACCTCTATGCATGAAATCCAAATATAATAAAAGTCACACTTTTAAAATAAAATAATCAACTTTTATGCATACCTTTATATGCATGAAATTCAAATATAATAAAAGTCACACTTTTATAATAAAATAATCAACTTTTATGCATACCTCTATGCATGAAATCCAATTATGATAAAAGTAACACTTTTACAATAAAATAATCATCTTTTATGCATACATCTATGCATGAAATCTAAATATGATAAAAGTAACACTTTTATAATAAAATAATCAACTTTTATGCATACTTTTATGCATGAAATTCAAATATGATAAAAGTAACACTTTTATAATAAAATACTCAACTCTTATGCACACTTCTATGCATGAAATTCAATTGTGATAAAAGTAATACTTTTATAATAAAATAATCAACTCTTATGCATACTTCTATGCATGAAATTCAATTGTGCTAAAAGTAACACTTTTACATTAAAATAATAATCTTTTATGCATGAAATCTAATTATGATAAAAGTAACACTTTTATGTTAAAAAAATAATCTATTATGCATACCTCTATGCATGAAAATCAATTATGCATAATATAAAAATCAATTTCTCTATGAATATCTTCAATTAATCTAGGATGATAATTCCTAGAATATGGTAGGAAGTTCTCTTTTCATGCTTTGAATGAAATTATTTTATGCGTAATTTTTATAAAAATTTTACTATAGCTCCGCTGCTATGACTGATAAATCTCAATTTTTTTCTAAGGGATAAAGATTATCATTAAGAATTAATTAGAATGATCTCTAATTGGATCAATAATCCATAATGGATTGAATCATTAATATTCATGAAATACATAAACTAAAAGCATAGAAAAAAGCCATTAATTTGACCTCAAGTATAGATTAATCTTGGATTAAGGAAAAGCTTTATGAAAAGCTTCATTTGGATTGAGAATGGGTCATGAGTATGACCATTTCTTGAGTGAGAGAGAGAAATTTCATAAAAACCATTTGAATTAAGCATAAATAGAAATTTATGTACTTCTTAACTATCATTAATCAATTAACTTCAATAGCATTCATCAATTAACTATCATTAATCAATTAACTTCAATAGCATTCATCAAATTATGTAACTCTTCACTACCATTCATCAATTAACTTCAATAACATTCAAAAACCATTCTAATTAAGCTTCTCAAGCTTGAGAGGGATTGAGAAGAGAGAAACATTGAGAAATTATAGAAAATGATCAAAATTCACTAATTACCTTACAAATTGCTTGATTCTTTGTTCACGGTAGAGGCCCCCAACCAATCAATTGGTTAAGTATGTTGATGGAGCCACCAATGGGGATTGAAGAAAGAGGGAAGCTCCAAAAACTAGTGAATTATTAATGAATTCACAGTTCTTGGCTTAGGTGGAGTAGAGTAACGATGCATAAACACTATATATTTTTCAACAAGGGGTATGCTTCTATTTATAAGAAAAATTGAGCTCCTAACCAAACAAACTGATTCTAGAATTTTCCAAATTAGTTTGGTCAATTTTTGACCATTTTTAGGTCAGTTAAGCTAACTTTTTGGAACTAGACTTGAAGGAGGAGAGAGGAGAGATGAAATATCTCAATTATTGTGAGTTTAAAACTCATTCAAGCATGTGAAATATGCACCTCCTTTAAAGAACTCCCCTTCCTTACATATGTGTCAAAATGGAATCATTATACCCAAATATCTCATATTTTTAATATTGCTCATAGTTTTTTACTAATAAACCTTGTACATTTTCAACTCTTCATCTTATGTGAAATATGCACCTCCTTTAAAGAACTCCTCTTTCTTACATATGTGTCATAGTTTTTTTACTAATAAACCTTGTACATTTTCAACTCTTCATCTTATGTGAAATATGCACCTCCTTTAAAGAACTCCCCTTCCTTACATATGTGTCAAAATGGAATCATTATACCCAAAATATCTCATATTTTTAATATTGCTCATAGTTTTTTACTAATAAACCTTGTACATTTTCAACTCTTCATCTTATGTGAGCATTTACTCATTTTTGGATACCCAAAATATCTCATATTTTTAATATTGCTCACATTTTTTTACTAATAAACCTTGTACATTTTCAACTCTTCATCTTATGTGAGAATTTACTCATTTTTGGGTATCTTCTTTTACAAATTGGATTTATCTCCTCTCTACACATGGATTGATGCTATTGACCCATAGGAACCTTAATTGGACCATAATCCAAAAATTTCTGAAAATCTAGACCCTTAGGCTAAGGTCCTTTATACACATTTCCAATTAATTCCAATTGCACATTGGAAAATTCTTTTTGAATTTCTGTTTCAGGGGAATTCATCTTAATTATAAGAGATATTTTTCTATCCAAAAATATTCAAAATCTGAATATTCTCTCTCTAGAATATTTTCTCTCTCTAGGTTAAAATAGTTAGAAACAAGGTCTTTATATTTTTGAAGAGGGATTGATTACAGGGAAAGATACTAGACATAAAAAAGGGGGTGGGGGAGGAATCTTACAAAACATCTACTCTTTCAAGCAAGGTGAGAATGAGGGTGTTAGAGATTGTGTAAATAGAATGAAGCAGTACATTAATCGTTGCCCAGAAGATGAGAAGCCCGCCCAGAGTCGATTAATTTCTCTCTTCTTAAAAGGACTCAAAAATTCAACACTGCATACACATCTCTATGTAAAGAAGCATACAAATTTCAATGAGTGTTGCCATGATGCTATGGATTTCACCGATAACTTCAAATTCCAAGATGGTACTTGCCCTGAGGTGAAACCTAGAGATCAGTGGGGTGATGACCAAAGTTCAGGGTCTAGCGCGCTAGTCAATCCAGACCAGATAGCTAACCTAGTACTAAGGAGATTGGGACAGACCTATCGCCCACCCATCCAGCCACAACAATAGTAGCAGAGATTGAGGAGTGTACTACCTACAGGTCCTCATCTTTGTGGAGCATATGGCGGTAACCATAAAACTGAAGAATGTAATACCTTTTCTCCTCTAGTCACAAACCAACCCACAAAGAAGTGGTGCCAGGCCTGTGCTTGGAACTTTACCCATACCACACAAGAATGTACTCGCATTGCAAGAATGAGACAGGAGCGTGAGAAGTCAAGGGGTGGAGTGGCTCAGTATACTAATTTTGAACGTAAGCCACCGATGGCACAAGAGCAAGCACGACCTGTTCTTGGTGCTCAACCTCCTGCTCCTGGGACTGCTCCTGTGAGGGTTGTTGACTATGACAATTCAA
Organism: Cibotium barometz; assembly: GCF_041138505.1. Lineage (NCBI taxonomy): Eukaryota > Viridiplantae > Streptophyta > Polypodiopsida > Cyatheales > Cibotiaceae > Cibotium > Cibotium barometz. The sequence continues at coordinate 30,512,871 of NC_141049.1, read as the reverse complement.
ATATGTGTAGGGACTTGGTAAACCTAGGCTATGTGGAGGAAGAATATGCATCATATTCATCCAACGAAAATCTCTTTGAAAGTCCCGCATACCCAAGCCAAGCACTGGCCAGGGGAACAAAATTCTTTGATGTTGCTAGGCGGCTACCAACCTAGGACTCCAGGCCCCTCAAGTCAATGGCAGCAAAGGAAAGTAGAAGCCAAACCAATGGGCCCCTGTTATGAGTGCGGAGAACCCCATTGGGCTCGTGATTGTCCACATCGCTCAAGGCAAGCATCTCGATCCAATACAACAGTACTACAGTTTCCACCAATTGAAAGATATTGTCTAGGGTGTTGTGTAGAACACTTCCCAAAGGATTGTTTGCTGAAACCACATGAGGAAGGCACCTCTCAACCAAAGGTCTCTCTCAAACTTGTAGGGGCAGTTCCATCACCACCTTCATCTGAGAATGAGGATGTCGTGCCACTTAGAGTCATGACCAGATCACAGACACGAAATGCCGAAATGCAAACTGATGAGACACCTCGAACTAGGGATGCGAAGGCAAATCTAGTGGACAAGACCCTACATTCCAATAGAAAAAGGACCACTAGGAGGAAAAAGAACCGCAACAAGCAAACTAAAAGTGCATCCACTAGTTCTCAAGAAGCCTCTAAACAAAACATGAGGGATCAAACTTTTACATCCCAAGAAGTGCATGAGGAGCATCAACCTCAACCTGGGCCTACTAGTGCTAAACAAGATGAGGCTAGTACGACTGAGGATAGTTCTGGGGGTTCTGTTTTTGTGGATAAACTGAATGAGACTCTAGATGCCATCATTGATGCTCATAGAAGTCGCATTGCAGCTTTATCTGAGCTACCCAAGAAGCTTCAAGAATACCCAAACCCTCGTGAGAGGAGAAGATCAATCTAGCTGTACATCAGCAACTCATTAGGGAAGCTCAGTCAATACTTGAGGGACCACCACCACCTATTCCTCGGGGCCCAACCTCTCTTAAGCCAACATTAGAAACCATACCAAAAGTGTCATCAAGTCGGGAAATGAGAAGTGAGCTCATCTCACAAGCTCATAGCAAGAGGTCTGCACCAATTGACACCCCATTGAAAGAAGGAATTCTGCCACAACCTAGCCTTGCCTTCCCATGCAATGATGAAGTTATTGATGCTAACGACATGGCAAATGAGATGTGGGCAGCAGTTCATGAGAAAGTTAATGAGAACATGTCCTCTATTAGTTCACCTCCATTCTCTAAGGTGGATTTTACCAGGGGCACAGAAAACAATTCTAGACGCCCAAGCATCTAGGAGGAAGTTCAAACAATTGTTTCTCCTAGAAGTAAGCATACAATGAAAACCTTACCATCATATTTGGGAGAATATGAGAACTGTTCTCAAACCTTGAGGATACCCTCCATGCATAAAAGGTTGACAAAGGAGATGGATATGGGTATTGTGCAAGCTATTTTGTCAGCACTAGTGGCTTGTACCTTACCTTTGCTTGATTTGATAAAGCTTCGACCTGAGTTGTGGAATGATATTGTGCAAGCTATTTTGTCAGCACCAGTGGCTTGTACCTTACCTTTGCTTGATAAAGCTTCGACCTGAGTTGTGGAATGATATTGCCACATGTTTGTCAGAGCAGGTATTGCTACAAAAGGGTCACCATGAGTGTACTATACACCCTGAGACAAAGCATGTTTTGCCAGTTCTTATCAATAAAGTAGGAAAATTTTGTGAGGACGATCAGGGAAATGCTACCCTCCCATTAGAAGTGCGAAAAGTAGCTTCAACTGCAATACTTGATAGTGGTGCAGGAGTGGGCATTGTGACAAGGTCCATTGTCGATCCTTTGGATCAATTGACACTTGATTGTAACCGGAGAATCCATCCACGAAAGTATATGCCTTTTTCCCTGCAACTCGTTCCAGAACATGATCCGTGAGATTGGAAGTGGGTAATGATCACGTACAGTAGCTGCATTTACCTTTTTGAGGTTTACACATACTCGAAGTTTTTCATTTTTCTTGGGCACCACTACAATAGAGGAGACCCATTCAGTGTGTTCAATCTCATAGATAAATTCTGCCTCTAAGAGCTTGTCTATTTCTTCCTTTATCTTCCGTACAAAATTCTCATTGTAAGTATAAGGACGTTGCTTGGAAGGCTTTGCATCCTCTCGCAATGGAATTGTATGCTGACATATGCTTGGATCAACTCCTTTGAGGTCTTTATAACTCCAAGCAAAAACATCGCGATACTCCTTTATTGTTTGAATTAATAACTTCTCCTCATCTAAGGCCAAGTCTGTGGCAATCCACACATAGCGAGGCTCTTCTCCTGGCTCAGCAATATCAATCTTTCTTGCATCTTCTTGACCATCATATGAAACCCCTAGCACGCTTGGCTTTTGTCGCATGGGCTGTTGAAGAACAATCTTCCGATCTTGAAGAGTGTACTGTGTGAAGTTGGGGGGAACATTGAGACCCTGTTCTTGTCCACTTGAGTCTTCACTCATTGAAGACCATGTGGTTTTGAGCTCTCCTTTGCCATCTTGCATCGGATTTTTTTGTTCAACCGTTGTCTTTGCACTTCCGACACTCTCTTTTGAATCGGTTTTAGACTTGAGTTTTGGCTTTTGTTTCTTCATTTTTTTTCAATTTTTGCTAACAATTTTTAGCTTTTCTCCTGCTTGCAATCCATCTGATCGTTTTACTTGGAATCCATCTGATCGTTTTACTTGGTCTTTGATACTATCTTGTGCTTGGACATAGTATAGATATCCGTTCTTTCCTGATGAGAAGTGAGGTGGTGGTCGAGAGTGCTCACTCTTAGACTCCTCCTTTTCTTTTTGTAGTCTCTCACGTCGTTCCCTCTCATCTTGTTTACGGATTCTCTTATGGCTCTTACAGCATTTACGTTTAGGTCGGCTTCGAGGGATCTCTACTTGAACCTCCCTTCCTCTCAAGAGTAGGCGTGCCTTTCCTAACTCTTCCTCAGGGATTATCACATTATTATCAAAATCAGAGTCCCATCCATCTTCCTTATCAGCATCATTAGCAGATTCGAGTGTTAAATCCTCCAATGAGACTTCCTCGACATGTAGTGCTGTTGTGGATGCATTCCTATAGTACAAATCATCTAGAAGGTCACATGGTTGTACCATTTGTATAGGAATAATGTCATATCCATCTGAGTCACAAAATTGAATTGGCTTAGGTAAAGCACATGTCGATAATGTTGCAAGGACATGACTCCATTCTAGTGGATCAATTAAGTGCTCAAGGAAGGGTTGTGGAATGTATGCCTCATCTGATACACTTCGATTACCCTTAATTCTCTCAGTGTTGAAATCCCTACATGAGGCTCCACACATCCACAGATCTGGCTCCACACATCCATAGATCTTCTCGCCCGTCTGACAATGTAACTCTTGAGCCCTCAGATGAAGCAGAATCAAACTCATCTATTGGAGACCTTGTTACATCACGATATGAGTGATTCCTTAGGTTGACCCTTGCGATGACAGAATCATGTCGGAGGTACAAATAATTGTATCCCCAATCTTGAATCATTTGAAATTGTCGCATGAATGGTCTACCCAATATCACTTCATAGTTTGGATGTTTTCCAAAATCCATTACTGCAAAGGTGTGCTCATATTCAATCCCACATGTGGTGACCAATATGTTCTCAAGCAGCCCAAGGGGATGTTCTAAGCTTCCATCTGCTAGCTGCAACAAGCGCATCCTGGTACTCCTAATAGCTGGTTTGCCTACTCCATTGCCACATCGAAGGTGAGCTGCCACATATTCCAAACTACTTCTCCACATGTGACAATCTTCTTATTCTTGCAGAAATTCGGTCCACATGGAAAAGAACTTTGTTTCCCAAGAGATAATGTCAAAACCTGTTCACAGCTTAGATCATTGAAGAGCTTCATGCTATGTTGTGCTGTAGTTCCTTTCTACCCTTATGAGAGCTTTGCTGGCATAATGGATGGGCTGCATATTTCCTTTTTGTTTTTCCTACATCAATGCACTGCCCACACTGCTTTGTCTGACACATCTACATACACATGGAACATTAGATTCCATTCTGGATTGATCATCACTGGTGCGTAGATGACACCATGCTCTTCAGCCATTGGAATGCCTTTTGACACCCTGGACTCCATTCATACTTTGCATCCTTCTTTGTAAGTGCATACAATGGGTAAGCTACATATGCTAGATATTTTAAAAATCTAGCATGCCACTTCACCTTACCAAGTAACCTTTCAATTTGCTTAATGTTATGAGGAGCAAACATTTTGGATATGGCCTCCACCTTATCCGGATTTATAGCCAGTCCTTGGGGGGGGCTGACACAATGTATCCTAACAATGTTCCTGATTTTACTACAAAAGCACACTTGGCCGGATTTAACTTCAGCCTTATATCTATGCATCTCTGCTAGACATAGCCTCAAATGATAGATGTGCTTTGCGTTACCTCTAGACACACTGAAATCATCCACAAAATCTTTCATGAAGTCTGTCAGGTAGTCATAGAAAATCTCCTATACAATTCTCTGGAAGGTAGCATGTGCATTTTTCAAGCCAAACATCATGACGGTCACCACACAAAGACACCCCATTTAGTGTGATGAAGCTGGTCTTCTCCTTGTCTTTTGTTGCCATCTTCACTTGGTTGTACCCCCGCTGAATCCATCCAAAAATGAGTACATCTCCTTTCCAGCCACCTCATCTAGCAAGGAATCCATGAACGGAAGTGGAAAGGGATCTAAGTTAGTCGCAGCATTTAGCTTGCAGTAGTCCACACAGATTCTGATTTTCATGTTCTTTTTGGAGACCACTACAATTGGAGATATCCCGGCAACTTTTTCCACTCGCACAATGAACCCACCCTCAATAATCAGTCAATTTCTTCTTTGACATTCTTTGTATAGTTTGGGTTGATTCTGTACCTCTGTTGTTTGAAAGGTATGGCTCCCTCTTTTAAGTTGATGCTATGCTGGAAGAATTTAGGGTCGATGGCCCTCCATGTCTTCATAAGACCAAGCAAAGACATATTGGTATTCCTTTAACAAGGACACCAACTCCTGTTTGAATTCTTCTTCCAGTTCCAAACTGATCTCCACATGCTTTTCTTCTATTCCATCCCCTAGATTTACCTCCTGTAGTTTATCCAAGCTTAATTTAGTGGCATTGTTTTTCTAGTTCTCATTTTGCTTTTGCACCCAGTCTCGGATCTCCTAGATCTCTTCTTCTTGCTCCAGATTTTGGGCCCATTCAATTTCTTATGAGGCTTTCTCTTGCAAGGTTTTGTTCAGTGCTTTGTTTTGAGCCTTTTGTTTTTGTGGAATCTTCTTCTTTTTTCTTCATTTATTTGTCTGCTACTTTCGCATTTTCACCCTTTTCTTTCGCATAGTGCCCTATTACTCCACATGTAACATGTACAAGGGCACCAAGTCCAGGTTTTCATGGAGTATTCTATTCTCTTCATCATCATCAAAGCTTTCTGACATGTTGAATGTTTCAGCATGAACTGGCCTTTGACCAGGTTTTACTGATCCCCTTACATCGTAAATTTCAACATGAACTTTCCACTTTCCCTTTCTGATGGTGATTCTATTTCTACCCAAGTCCTGCTTTACCATGCCATGTCTCAACCAGGGCCTTCCTAATAGCACTTGGTAAGACCCGGTGTGGTTTTATATGGTAATAATCACTAAGTGGACCTTGAAGTCAACTTGTTTGATATTCATTGGGACATTTTTTATGATTCTTTAGGTATTACCACACCTTGTTATCTGCCATTCTTATGAATGGAATGGGCTCCCACTTGAGGCCCAATCCTAAAATGCAGTTTCCTCAATGATGACAGTCACTCCATATCCTCCATCCAGCATTGCATCATTGATGAGTACATTGTTCAGTTGAATTGTGACTTGCCACTTTATCATCTTTAGATGCTGGGGGTTCTGCGGCTTGCATATTGCTGCATTCCATGGTTTCTTCTTCTTTCAGGTGCTTCGGTTCCTTGATTAGTCCTTTAATGCATGCCATCAAGATTTTTGCCTTAAATCTTGGACATAAGTCCAGCACTTATCTCAGCCGAACTTGTCTATCCAGTAGCATTGACACTACATTGGTTTGCAACAACCCGTCGGCATTCCTTTGGCTTTCTTCCAAGAATTCCTCATTTAGGTACTCTGCATGCTTGCTTCCCCTTGTTTTTGGAAGATTTGCGATGATTTCACGTGAGCCATCCTCTTTTTACTTACCTTGCCTTCTATCTATTTCCTTAGTAGTTTGGATCCTCACCTTTTCCTGTTGTTCCCAATTTGCGGCTGTCTTCTTACAAGCTTTGGTTATCTAGCGGAGTTATTACTAAACTAGATTCATTAGCTTTAGTCCTTGTGACCTGCTAAGATGTCATGAACCTCCATCTATATGTCATCTACCTACATCATGTTGGCACTTGGCAGATTTTCTTTGAGCTGCATCAATTTTTCTTGCCTTTCTTCATCATGCTTTTTCTTCATGGCACATTCCACAAAGGTGTGTCCAGGCTATTAACAATAGTAGCATGTGAAGGTTGTAGAACCACCAGCACGTCCTTGGCATCTTCTTTTTGAATAATTTTTGCGAACTCTATTTCCATACCTTCCCATTCCTAGGGGTCTTCTTTCTGCTCCTTCCATGCTGTTCACCATGGAAGCTCTATTTTTCATGTTGTACCTGCAGTTCCATATATTATGATTGTACATGTTACAAATGGTACAAGTTGGTGGCACAGTGCATTCCTCCTTGAGGTGACCTTCCTGTTTACATTAGAAACAGAACACATTTTTGTAAAAATTTGAGCCCTTTCTCTTTTTCATTTCTTGCATCAGCTGCTTTACCTGCAGCATTAATTCTCCGGGACTTGCTTATGCCTTCCCAGTTTTCTTTTTTTTGTCTTTCTTTTTCTTTACCACCACTGGAGTGTCCTGCGAGAGGAGTCACTTGAATTGTTCTCTTCAGTGGGTGACACTCTTCCTGGGCTTCCTCTTTTGTCTTCTTTCTCAACTTCTTTTTTCTACCATTGTGGCCAACTCAACCAGTTCCTCAAAGTCCTCTCTTCAATTTTCGCTTGCCTTGTGCTGACTGCTACATGAATGTCCGGCTTAAGCCCTTGGACAAACCAATTAGCAACAATTTACATTGAGGGTCGGGTTTGTTCGGTTACTCTCTGCTTCAAGCTTAGCAGCTTTGTTGCATAGGCTTCTACATCCATGTCCTCTTGTCGGAGCTCTCTCATTTGATCTTGGAGCTGAGTTGTAGAATTTATCTTACGGAATCTTCCCAAAAAAGCAGTCATGACCTCTTCATAGGTCTAGAAATGGTTATCCTGATATCTTGACACCCACTCCATAGCTGTGTCTTTGAAGGTATTCATATAAGCATCTCTGCGGATTTCACTCAGATCTAGCTCTTCCACATCCTGAGGTCTGGCCACTTTCCAATATTGCTCAAACCTCCTCACATGCAGATCTGCATCTTCCCCTTTCTCTCCTAAGAACACCAAGAAATTTTTGGCTAATGACGCCATGGCTCCTTTGAACCTTTTCCAGGGGTTTTGTTGTGGTTGTTCTTCCTGATTTTGTTGCTCCACCCTTTTTAGGCTTTCCTAGCCTAGACTGTGCACAGCACAATTCTCAGTAGGAAGTTTATCCCAGTAGGAAATTTGTTTTCCCTATTAGAATGTTTGTATTCCCCAGCACGATCGCCAGGCATCTGCTTTCCCTCTCAACGGAATGGCAAGACAACAGTTTAGTAGTGTGACAAACCAATCAAGCAATGATGTGGGAGACGTGTAGTCACCCGTCAAAGTTTCTAGATACGAACACCAACTCTTAAGTGGTCATGTGAGGACACATAGAACACCAATCTACTGTGCAAGCATTCACTCACACTCTTAGTTATGACTCCGCACTCTCCACTCCATATCTCACTCACTCTCTTACACATACACATCACATTTATTAAAATAGAGACACAACATGTTTAATCAACACAGTGTAGAGAGTAACACATAAATATGATGAAATGGCAACATCGCTCTTGATTACTTTCCAAAAGTATTGTAGACTATTATAGAGCAATTTCCCGACACAAAGCTATCACTTCGTGAGGATTATCTCTATAACAAGCTTCATAACACTGACTATCAACTACCAGTTGAGAGAATACAATAATTGCACCCTTCATACATTCATTCTCTCTGTGTGTGTCTCTCTCTCTCTATCTATCATAGTAGTGATCTCGCCCTTTTAAGGTAAAACTTCTTATTCTTAGTAATGACTCTCTGGTAGTTACAGTCCACCATGTTCACACGTGCGATAGCGAGGTGGCACCCATGACGCCCATGACGTGTGGAGTGGGTTAACTGCGCCTCTTGTTGCCACTGAACCTTCTGTTGTGCCCAATATGCTTTCTGCCCGCCACCACTGAGCTGTTGGGCGTAACAATTGATTGTTAGCTAAGGTCGGCTGAAGGGTTATAAGGGAAAACCAGCGTCATTGGAAAATAGAGCTGACCTAGGAGGACGTATGGAAGAGGTAACTATATAGTTTTAAGATTTTGGAGTGTGCACAAGCGTCCGCATGTGTCAGCTGGAGACTAGGGGACATCAACTAAGTGTACTCGTGCGATGATTTGGTGTTGTCTACTGGTGTTGTGTTGTTGGTAGTAGTTCCCTCCTCACAGTGGTGTAGGTCTTCCCGACACATCATTGTTTTGGTGCTCCCACTGAGGAGGGCTTTGAAGCACCCTTTCAGCTTGTTTACAGGTCTAAAAGTTTTGAATAGAGCAAATGGCAAAGCCATGATGACATACCCGGTGTTCCATGGACATGCTAGAGAGGATTGAGATGAATTTTTGGTGAGTATGGAGTCGGTGTTAGTATACACTCAATGCCCACCTCTCAACATGTATCTCACTTTAATGCCCGCATCTCACTTTAATGTATAATGCACATTTGTTAGGCCACTATTATGAGGAGTAGCCATGGTGCATATGTCTTTAGTGGGAACCCCGGCTTAGATGCCGATGGGGTCATTATTATGACCATTGATGATGGGTAGGAGATAATCAGGGGTAGAGTGTTAGCTGGGGACTGGGGCAACGCTATGAAGAATATTCCCTTGGATACCATGTCCATCATTAGTGGGGGGTGGTGGGCCGCGTTCTTGATACACGAGCAGTGACCATGTTTATATAGTGTAACCACCCTCATTGTATACGCATCTTCCACACTGCCTAACTATAGTACTCTATATGGACATGGTTGCTATGAGCTAAGGCATCCAATACTCATGAGTATCCACCCCCTTCTACACTTAGTACATCCTCCATCCAGAGTTCGTCTAGATTGTCATCTACTTGAGAGTGCATGAGTGGATAGCACCATCACTTACCTCTTTGGTATAATCAAAAATTTTGAATTCTCTCCATTGTGTATCTATTACATTGTCTATTGTGCTTTATCTTGCTCTCTCTTTCCGATGTGCCATATTCTTATAGTTGGCACATTCACTTTTGGGAAAGGTAGAGGTAAGGATAAGCTGACATTGTTGTCTATGTTGCTGAAGGGAGATGCCAAACGGTGGCTTCAGACATGGAGAGCTCAGCTGGCCAAGCATATGAAGACATCAAAGTGGCTACCAGTTTTGCGAGTAGGCAATTGCTACCATTATGCAAGTAGACGATGAGCTTGTGGCTAGCCTTGCATGTAGATGGTGCATAGAAGCCTTGCTAGTAAGCGTCTATGTGACAGAGTTACCCTGCGTGCTTCCATAGAGACAGTCCATGACACCTTGTTTACTACGTTATGGTTTGACTTGCTAGTCGGCATCGGTGCAAGAGTTGCCCTGCTTGCTTCCACGATATCGTATTTGCTACGCTGATTACATGTCTTCTCTACAACCATTTGTTGTGTTGATTGCATGCTTCTCTAAAACCATGGCCTTCTTAGATTGCATGCCTGCAACAAAGCAAGCATGCTTCTCTAAAACCATGGCCTTCTCAAATTATTGCATGCCTGTGACAAAACAGGAGGTGATGACATTGGAAATGCCCCAATAGAAGAAATCAAGCATTGTTTTGTGACATTTGATACCAAATCAGTGAGCTCCGCCCTAACAGTTTTAAGCCCTATTAGTATGTTTGCTTGACAAGCAAACGCCTCTTCTGCTTTCTCAAAATGGACTGCAGGTTTTGTAATTATGCTCTAAGATTTCATAGCTTATACTACACGATACATGGCCGAATCCATTGCCTCTTCTAAGAGTTTCAATCCACTAGCAGAGAGGCCTAAACATTTTGGGAATAATCCATGACTCAAACTACCAGCCTTGCTAATAGGCAATGAGCTCTTTGCTGCCCATTTGTAGGGATAATATGGTGTCTAGAACTAGATCTTGGGGTCCATTTACCCTAAATCGCCCAATTTCATGCTAAATTTCTCCTTTTTTTCAAAATTAAAAATTAAAAAATACAAAAATAACAGAGATGCAAAAAGTGTAAAAAACTTGAAAAATACCAAATTGAAATAAATGGGGTTGAGAGTAACAAGGAATGAAAATTAGAATGAAAGAAACAGGAAATGGATACAAAAATTAACCAAACACATGATTTTTAGGGGGGTTTTTTGTTAGTTTTTCCACTCATTCTTTTCTCATTATTAGTAACTCAAAGCATACAAGCAATGCAAGGATGCTTGGCAAGAGATTGGTGTCCCGAATGGAACCATTTATGTCAGGCCTTTCAGCCACTCCAATGTGACTCTTCTCTCATGCCTCGGGTAACCTAAACTCCAACCCAAACCCAATATGCCATGCAAAACATGCAATGCATTAGTGAGGCAACTCTCACTTACCTCTATCTCGTTTGCTTGAATTAGGGACTCCTCATTGTAGCTACGTCAATGGAAGCATTCTAAAGTAGCTCAACAAAGCCACTACCACCATGCCTCAAGTGTAGCCACTGCTCTCTCTCACTCCCTCCCTCACACGCCCTCACACAAGCATTGAAGGCAAGAGATAGGCAAGGTTTGAGAAAAGAATAGAGCACTATCTTCACTTGAGAGCATACAAGAAAGCATACAAAGAATGAGAATTTAAAGTTACAATTTAACCTTTATACTTGTCTCTCATAGTGTTCACACTTGGCTGGCCAATGTTAAAAATGAGATCCTAGAGCATCCAATACTCCCTACACTAGTGTAAACACCTTGTCCTAGCTAGTAACTCTAACCTTATTATCCCATGGGATGCCTTTCATATACAAGTAGGGATCGCACATGTAAAACAATCCATTACAAAAGAAATATGAATTCTCTAGTGCCTAGGCCAATGAATGTCGAAATATGTGGTGGTAGACCACAGTGTCATAGAAGCCTTTGATAGCACTTAACAACCCCAATAGTAAGAATTCCACTTACTTGAGATGTACGCACGCAAAAATTTATTTTGTGAAGTAATCTAAGTATTAATAATCTGCTTTCACATACACGTCAACAATTTATATTGTGAGGAAAAATATGGGAATAGCTAGCATTCTTCACCCCACTATATAAGCTACAAACATGATACAATGATAAGAAAATCCCTAATCTAGAGACCTCGTAACCCCAGTGCAATCCACGTCCTAAATAAAGGCATATATTTCTTGTACCATGCACCACTTATCCCCACAACTCTCATTGATTCAGTTATGAGCTATGGGTTATCTAGTAGGTTGGCCCTTCGAAGGCCCCTCTCCACAGTCCCACAGAGGACTTCTCAGTAAAATGAGCCACAATAAAACTATATAGCCCAATAATTTAGTTCACACTATAATGAATTATTTGGCCTCCTCCATGCTAGCCTCATTATACTTAAACTTATGTTTAAACATAATAACGAGTGGCTAGTACTAGATTTATCAAAGGATTTTCGTAGTACCTTCTAGGTTAGGTATTCTGAACACATGATCATAAAATTGATAAAATCGATAAGGAATAGCCCATGCCGCCAAACAAAGGATTTATCAAAGGATTTTTGAAGTACCTTCTAAGTTAGGTATTCTCAACACATGATTGTAAAATTGATAAACTCAATAATAAATGGCCCATGCAACCAAATAATAAGCCTATAGGTGCCGAATATAGGTGCAAGAAAGATGAAGAAAGGGAATGCCACCATCTTACAAAAATCTAGATTTGATGTAAAGATCATTCTCAAAAATTTGATGTGATTGGGCTCCTTAAATTTAGGTTTGGTCTAACTTAAGTAGAGAAAACTAAGCCTTTAGTGACCACATCTTTGAGTGGATTCTCAACAACTAGTAACAAAATCGAGACCTAAGATTCCAAAGCCACCACCTCCAAACCATATACAAAAGAAAACAGACATTCTAATATTTAAATAATGTTGTTATGATTAGGTTTTCTATCCCAATTGGAATGATTTTCCTTAATGATCCATTCTATATTCATCTTTGGTTTCTTTTTAGACTCGTGTTAGCTTGATTTTTTCACCTCACAAGTAGGTTGTTGATCTACAATAAATAAGGAGTCCCACATCCTATAGGATCGCACCTATGCGCAGGCTTCTTCATCACAAAACCAAGTTCTAGTTCCTCTCCATTTAATGAGTAATAGTGAACACAAGAAATGGTAAAGAGCTAATGATAGGGACTATCTTAAGCCTAAAGGATCGACAAGATCAATCATCATACTATTTTAATAGTCATAGATCAAGCCTGCATCCTTAAAGTCAAGCTAGCATAGGATAAGTGCTACAAAAACCATACAACCGAACCCCATGGGGTAAGAAACTCCTTAACCTTATTCAAAGGGATTCTCCTAACTACTTCCTTATATTCTACCACCATGTGAGTATCTAGAAGATCAACTTAGGATGGCATTTGAAATGGGAAGGGGTGTTATAAGAGACATAGCATCTAGAGGCTCAAAATTGGGAAAAACAAAGCCAACCAACATCTCAAGAAAGATGAGCAAATTTTATGGAACACTGAAGATCCCATTCAGTACCTAGAAAAGTTTGATCACATTTGCAAGGCTATGGGAAGGATTAATTATCTCATTTCATACCCTAGAGAAGTTTAAATTTAATGATGACCAAATTTGATGGAACACTAGAGATCCCATTCAGTACCTAGAAAAGTTTAATCAAGTTTGCAAGGCTATGGGAAGGATTGATGATCCCACTAAGGTTTTTTTATTTGGACTTTTCCTTGAAGGAAAGAAAGCCAATGGTTTAGTTAGGTCTACTAGGTTAGTTTGGGCAGAACAGTAGTCTCTTGGAGTCAGCAAAGTGTCTTTGGTGTGGTATCTCTTTGGGATTGGAGAAGCTTGAGAGTTAGGAAAGGTCAGAGGACACGAGAGTGAAGAATTCTGCTTTAGTTGAGACAATTGGGTTAGTCATGACTATTTTGGACACTTGGGTCTGTCTCAGCCAATTCAATTTTAGAAGGGTGTTAGCTATATGTCAACAGGCTGAGGGTTAGCAACAAGGAGTCCAAGAAGGTCCTAGGGTTGGGGATACAAGGTTAGCTGATGCTGGAGGATTGTAGAGGATCCAGAAGGACACAATTTGGAAGGAAGTGTCGGTATTCGAAAGTAGCTATACAGTCATCGTTTGAGCTATTTGTTTCAGCACAGCAGAAGCTGATAGTGTTTCTAATTAGTTCGTTATCAGCTAAGGTCAGCCAAAGGGTTATAAGGGAAAACTAGGGTCATTAGAAAATAGATATGACCTAGGAGGGTGTATGGAAGAGGCAAATTTGAAGAGTCTGAAGTGTGCTCAAGTGTCCACCAGCTAGAGACTAGGGGACATCAGCTGAGTGTATTAGTGCCTGTATGTGGTGTTGGTGGTGGTTCCCTCCTCACACGGTGGTGTGTTTTGGATGGGCTATAGAGGCAGATCTCCCCGACACATCATTGTTTTGGTTCCCCCATTGAGGAGGGCTTTGAAGCACCCTTTTAACTTGTTTTTGTAGATCTAAAAGTTCTCAATAGAGCAGATGGCAGCCATGATGGCATACCCAATGTTCCATGGACATGCTAGAGAGGATCCAGAGGAATTTTTTGCAAGGATGGAGTTAGTGTTAGTATACACTCAATGCCCACCTCTTAGCACATGTATCTCACTTTGATGTATAATGTATATTTCTTAGGCCACCATTATGAGGAGTAGCCATGGTGCATATGTCTTTAGTGGGAACCTCAACTTAGATGGTGATGGGGTCATTATTGTGACCATTGATGATGGTTAGGAGATGGTCAGGGGTATGAGCATTAGCTAGGGCTCAGGGTAACGCTATGACGAATATTTCCTCGAATACCAAGTCCATCATTAGTGGACGGTGGTCAATGGGCCGCGTTCTTGATACGCGGGCAGTGATCATGTCTATGCAGTGTAACCGCCCTCATTGTATACGCGTTTACCATACCGCCTACAATACTATATATGGACATTGTTACTATGAGCTAAGGCATCCAATGCTTGTGAGTATCCCACCCCTTCTACACTTAGTACATCCTCCATCTAGCATCTGTCTAAATCGTCATCTAAGCTCTACTTGAGAGCGCACTGGTGGTGGATAACACCATCACTTGTACCTCTTTGGTATAATCAAAATTTTTGAATTCTCTCCATTGTGTATATATTACATTGTCTATTTTACTTTGTCTTGCTATCTTATTCTGCTATGCCATTATAGTTGGCAACATTCACTTTTGGGAAAGATAGAGATGAGAATAAGGTGACATTGTTGTCTATGTTGCTGAAGGGAGATGCGACCCCTCTTTGCTCACATAAAACATATGCAATTCATTATAGACGACAATGTCTTCTTGAACAATGCAAGCTAAAAACAATGGCTGCAGATATGGAGAGCTCTGCATATGAAAACATCAAAGTGGCCTTGGTTTAGCATTATAAGCAGGGGAATCCTCGGATGCTCTGTGTGGCAAGAAATTCAAAAGTTAAAGCATAATTTGTTTGATGTGTTTGACAAATTTGTAGACCATTTTGAGGACCTGTGGGTAAGATGGGACACTTCTTTGGAAACAGAGCATCTAAAGAAAGACATGTTTATCGAGTCCCTTCATGTAGATCTAAAGGAGAAAGTAGAGTTGAAGAGACTCGGAACTTTTGAAGAGGCTTTGAGGATAGCCAAAGAGAAGGAGTGGAAGCTGCAGAAGTTGGCTCAAAAACAGAGGGAAGTTTAGCTTGATGGAAGGTCAACTATACTTGGGGAGAGGAACAAAAGGAGCTGCTCCAGCAGTCCCAGTGGTTTTTGATTAGGCTGATGTAGGGTATTAACCATCTGACTTAGCAGATGGAAAATTTGAACCTGAATCTATTGCAAGGATGCAGAAATGCTCCTAGGATAGGAGATAAAGATGTTATGAGAGTCAGGGGAAGAGGAGGCCTAAACATGAATGTGCAGTGTTTTAATTGTATGGAAAGGGGGAATATATCTCCTCGGTGCCCATATCCCAAGAGATGGGAGGCGATGTGTATCCTTTGGCACCTAGGAGGGAGAAAAGGCAGGATGTCAAGAGGACAGAGGAGATGCCTAGTTAGCGGTGCCACAAGTTCAGCAACAGCCCAGTAAATGGACTAAGACAAGGAGAAGTAAATTTCATTGGAGTTGATGAAGAAGCAGACATTTTAACTAAGACAAGGAGAAGTAAATTTTAACTAAGACGAGACATTTTAACTAAGACAAGGAGAAGTAAATTTCATTGGAGTTGATGAAGAAGCAGACATTTTAGCCAACAAAAGGACTAGAGGGGTTGAGGTGGAGGATGAACCAGGTCCATCCAGGAGGAAGAAAGGAAATCAAGTAGAGGATCAGCCCAAAGATGTAAGGAAGGAGCATACATTTTAGCCAATAAAAGTACTAGAGGGACCGAGGTGGAGCATATATTTTAGCCAATAAAAGTACTAGAGGGACTGAGGTGGAGGATAAACCAGGTCCATCCAGGAGGAAGAAAGAAAAGCAAGTAGAGGATCAACCCAAAGATGGAAGGAAGAAGACCAGATCCAGAAGACACATTAGCATGTAGGATTTTCCTTTGGATGTCCAGGAGGAAGAGTATGATTTGATGGACCTTCAAGCAGAAGAATCCTAGTCCCAACTATTGCAGTTGTGCCCCAAACTCCAAAGTACATAGAGCAAGTTAGTCAGCATGAGACGTCCCGGGATGGAGAAGAAGGGAGGTCAAATTAATATAGTGCATGTGAAGGGAGATAAGGATTATTTGCCAGTTATGGATGCTTGAGCAAACAAACACAAAATCCCCAAAGTATATATTTGATGGTGGTGTTTAAGTTTGTGTAATGACCCAATAGACAATGGAGGCTTTAAGACTGAAGGTTGAAGCCCATCAAAATTTATAGTCAAAATGACAAATAGTGCAAAAGTCAGGTGTTTGGAAATTGTTAAGAACTGTAGGTAAATGTTTTGGGATTTGAAGCAAAACTAGATGTTTATGTGATGTCAGCAAATTCTGAGGCATACCCATTGATTGAGAAGACAAGTCAGATATGATATGGCTAAAGGAAGGGAGTTAATTCCAGAGAGTTGTATATTAGAAGAGGAAGATAAAGAGACTAGCTCTACTGATGAGGATTCAGAAACAGAGGAGGTCAGTTCAGGGGAGGAGGTCCAACAGTTATTGTTGGAGCCTAATTCTGACCTTATGTGTATGTATGTACATTTATGTGTATGTATGTATGATTCAGAAACAGAGGAGGTCAGTTCAGGGGAGGAGGTCCAACAGTTATTGTTGGAGCCTAATTCTGACCTTATGTGTATGTATGTACATTTATGTACAGAGGAAGAAGATGAGCTGAAGCCTAAAGTTGAAGTACAACCAAGAAAGGAGGAAGTGTTACAAACGATGCTAGCCAAGGATCTAACTGAGGCTGAGAGAAAGGAGTATATAAGTATGCTGCAGCAGTTTCTAGACCTGTTTATCTCCTCTTATACACATGTTTATCTCCTCTTATACACATGCTACAGGGCTACAGCATAAGATCCCCAGCTAAAGCCAGAGGCTAAGCCATGTGTACAGTGGTTGAGAAGATTGGGAGTTGTAAAGCAGCAAGTGTTGAGAGAGGAAGTGGATAAACTGGAAAAGTAGGATTTATTTATTCAGTTGATAATTCTGAATGGGCTTCTCCAATAGTGATCACCCCAAAGAAAAATGGGTAATGGAGAGTCTGTTGATTTTAAACCTCTAAATGCAGTAACTAAAAGAGATCATTATCCACTACCTTTTCAAGATGAGATCCTAGAAAGTGTGGTTGGACATGAAAGATATAGTGTATGTGATGGTTATTTAGGATACTTTCAAATCTCCATTGCTCCAAAGGACCAGAGGAAAACCACCTTTATTACTCCCTCAGGGTGTTTTGCTTAGGGTTATGCCCTTTAGGCTAACAAATGTCCATGCAACCTTTCAAAGGTTTATAAATTTAGTGTTCCCTACCTAGGGTCCTTCATCAGAGTGTTTATTGATGATTTTTGTATATAAAGTGGTAGATGGATTCACACTAAGAAGCTAAGATTGGCCTTGAAGAGACTGGATGATCTAGGTGGGGTAGCTTAATCCATATAAATGTCATTTTGCTCAAGCCAAGGTGACTTTGCTTAGTCATGTGATTTCAGAGAATGGCATTGAAGTAGATCTTGAAATGCTGAAAGCTTTGCTTTTATTGGAAGCTCCTCATCAAGATGTAAAGCAGTTTTGTTGACTTTTACCCACACAAGGTAAGATATCTTGCCAGGTTCATCTTTCTTTTATCTCAAGATTTATATCCATTATAGCAGGCATCTCAAAAGGATCCTTTCAGTTGGCAAGACAAGGAGGAAGAAGCCTTTATGCAGGTGAAAGAGATCTTAAGCACTTTACCAGTGGTCATGCCTCCATTTTAAAATGAATAATTATGAATTTTCTTAACATCAAAACAAGCATAAATGAATTAATCCTCATTTTAATTAGATTAAAAATTATAAAAATGCTTAACCTCCATCTCTAGCTTGTTAGGCCTAGAGTTTTGGGGAAGAAAATGAGATTAGGACTAAGATATATCCTTCCAAGAAGGATTTAGCCATATAGGTGAGTATTCTTTCAAAAAGAGAGATTTACAATTTAAAAACATTACTTTTAAGCATAAGAGATTAACATTAATGCATTTAAACAACATAAATCAATAAAAGCATGGTTTTAAGAAAAAACCATGGATTAAAAAGCTTCCCAAGCATTAGAGAGGTTGGGAAGAAGATAACCATTCAAGAAGAGAGTAAAACATCATTCTTTTAGGCTTACCCTTGGTTTTTGGCTTGATTCTTTAGAGAGAAGTGAAGCCCTCAAGAAGAAGCTTGGCCACCAAGAAGAAGAGGGTAATCTGGGAAGCTCCAAAGCTTCACAATGGAGAGGCAAGGTAGAGGGATAATGGATTTACACTAAATTGAAAATTACACTAGCATGTAAATACACTAAGATGAAAATACAAAGGAATGGGAGGTCTATTTATAGGAGAGGGAGGCCACCAACCAAGTCCAACTAGGATCTAGAGGCGTCCAACTTCAGTTTGATCAAATTTGGACAAGTTTTGGACCAGTTAGGCTCACTTTTCTGATCTAGTTTGAAAAAGGAGAGAGGTGAGATGAAATATCTCATTTTTTTGAATTAAAAATTGGGGGTAATGATGAGATTCTAGGCGCCTCCTTCATGAGCTCCTGAGGTGTCAAAATTCTAATTTTTTACTAAATCCTCAATTTTTTACTATTAAGTGCTTGTACTAGTCAACTCTTCATCTTATGTGAGAATTTACTCATTTTTGGTGGATTTTCTTTTATTCTTGCATTTTTCTTATTCCAACACTTGGATTAACCCCATTGGCCCTCTAGAACACTTTTTGGACCTTAATCCATAATTTTCTAAAAATGTGGACCCTTAGGCTAAGGTGTCTAATGCACATTTCAATTAATTTCTAATGCATATTAGAAAACTCTTTTTAAACTTCTGTTTCACGGGAATTCATCTTAAATAAAAGGGATAACTTTATATCCAAAAATATCTCAAAACTGTATCATCTCTCTCTAGAATATTTTCTCTCTCTAGACCAAAAACAAAGGAAAACAACGTTTTCTCGCATTCTAAAATAGGGGATGATTACAGGGGACTCAGATGAGAACTTATACATCTTTTAAGGCTGAGTAGGAACCGTACAACACAGATCTTGTACCTATAGATTTGTTCAAAATGTAGAAATATGGTTTTATAAGGAAAGCTTTACAATACACTCTTTTGAATGATCAAATGTATATGAAAGGCAAGGACTTAATTTTCAGGAGACTTCCAAATAGGGAGGAGATCTTTGCCATTATGACCTCCTGCCATGAAGGAGTATCTGGAGGGCATTTTGCCCTGAAGTTAACACTGAGAAATTTTTTGACATTTGGGTATGGGGCCCAGTTTGAGAAGAGACATGTATCACTGGTGTAGGAGCTTTGTGAGCCCTTAAGAAACAAGGTAGAAAGGTTTTGCAATATGAATTAAGAAAGAGTATTGTATCATATGGGGCTTTTGAAAAGTGGGGATTGGATGCAATTGGTCCTCTGTCCACTACTGCAGTGCAAGACCTATATTTTGACAGGAGCAGACTATCTAACCAGATGGGCTGAAGCTAGATGTGTGAAGAGATGGCCAAAATTTGTATTTGAAGACATATGTACTAGATTTGGCATGCCATTGGAGCTATTAACAGACCAGGGGCATGGATTCAGAGGAGAGGTTGTACAAAAGCTCATGCAAAAGTTACATATCACTCATAATTACTCCTATCCACAAATGCAAGGGGCTGGTAGAAAGATTCAATGGAGTCTACTATGCTAAGTGTCTAGAGGAGCATCCCAAGCAGTGGGATTTGCATGTTTCATTAGCACTATGGGCTTGCAAGATAGTTGTCAAATGAGCTACTGAGTTTTCACCTTACCATCTTGTTTTTAGGAAAGAGGTTATGATGCCCATTGAAGTTAAAATTCCCGGTTTACAGTTTCTTTCTGAAGCATCAAGATAGTGGTTTAGATGTATATGCAGAGAGGTTGCTGGACCTGCAAGAGTTGCAGTTAGCTAGAGAAGAAGCCTTGGACCATTATATTCAGCTAAGCAATAAAAGAGCTGGGCATTTCAACGAGACTGTCAAGGACAAAGGTATCAAAGAAGGAGATCTGGGCCTCAGGTATAACAACAAGCTGGACAACATCTTTCAGACTAAGTTCCAGATTAAGTGGGAGCATCCTTTCAAGGTTGTACATATATATGAAAATGGAACTTATCAGCTAGATGACTTGGATGATTAGCTGCATTCCAAGAGGGTCAATGATTACAAGTTAAAGTCATATTGGTGCAGAATTATGACAATTCATAAATATTCAGAGATGTTAGATACAAGCTTTCCTGCTGATGCAAAGATTCCAGTTGATGCAACAGATTCATGTTGGGATTTGGATGTACTTTTCTAAGAGGATTCTCTTAGTGAGCTAGCAGCATATGGTTGAGCATGAATCCTCTAACCATGGGGGTTGGGAAAACTATGATAGGTTTTTTTTGTGCCCAATAGATATGTCCACCCCACCCCAAGAAAACAAAATAAATCATTGATGTATGGTTATAAACATTAGGAAAAGATAACTGTTACATGGCCACTTTCCAAAAATAAAAATTAGCCTTTGTCACCCTAGCCAAAAGAAGAAAAGAACACTTGTATGCAATAGAGGAGGGGAGATTGCAAAGAGAAGGGCAAGAGTAATGGAGAGAAGATTAGAATTGGAGATGCTTAGAAAAAAGAAGTTTGTAGAAAGAGAAGAGTCAAGAAGAGAGTCGAAAAAGAGAAGAGAAAAAGAGTGGAGAGTGAGTCGTGAAGAAGCTAAGTGACACTTGGGTGAAGCAATTCTACGGAAGTTTGTGGTGACTGTTCTGTTTGAGAAGAAGATGACACAGGTTTTGTTTGAGTAGACTTGAGTCTACCTAGAGCAGAGGTTGCAAAGGTGAGAGGTCTTGTAGGAGGTGGGTTCCCTAGGACCTATTAGGCTGCAAATCTATTGGAACTTAGACTAGCTCAAAGTCTTATTCAACGATTCTCTGCAATGTTTGTTGGTGGTTGTCTGCAAAGTGTAGTTGCAACTCTAGTTATTTTCTGGTTCTTCGTGGGGTTGAGATACAGGGTTTTTGTTTGGCTCATTGTGTGGAAGTCCCTTGTTTTAGTGTTGCTTTTCTCTTTTCTTTTTCAATCCCCAAATCTCAGGGGTGTTGAGATTTGCTCAATTGTATATATACACAAGGAAGTCTAATTGTGTTGGATTGATCAAAACTTATGCTTTGGTTTTAGCTGTGTTGCTTTGATAGAGTTTGTTGAGAAAAAAACAACTATGAGTCAAGAGCTGACTTGTGTTGAATTAGAGCTGTGTCAGTTAGCTTGTGTTTGAGTCAACGAATTCTAATGAAGGTAGCTTGGTCAGCCATGCATCGAGATAGATCAACTGAGGTTGTTAAAGTATAAGTCTGGTCTTGTTTAACACCTGTGAAGTTTGGGCTCACAATCAAAAGCAGTCAGAAGTCAGTCTGACAAGTCAAGCATTGCTAGTGGTTTAGGTTCTAGCTAAAGACTATGTCAGGTCAAAGGGAGTAGGGGCCTGGATCAGTTGAGGCCCAATAGGAGTCAGTCGTTGGGTGTTCAGGAGCGGTCTTGGTCTCTTTGCGTTGAAGAGGAAAGTTTTGAATCACGTCACGGTCAGTTGTCAGCAATCAGGCAGTATCAAAGGGAAAGGTAACCCTGAGTCAGAAGACCGTGCAACTATTAACTGTGAGTGTAGCGAGGTAAGTCTTAGTGGGGTCTGAGTGTTTTGAGGGCTTAAGAGGGTCATTGGACACAGAGGAGAGGAATTCTAATCCAGTTAGGTCTGCTGGGGGTCAGTTTGGACAGAATAGAATACAGTCTGTTGGAGTCAACAAAGAGTCTTTGGTGTGGTATCTCTTTGAGATTGGAGCAGCTTGAGGGTTAGGGAAGGTCAAAGGACATGAGAGTGAAGTATTCTGCTTCAGTTGAGATAGTTGGGTCAGTTCACGACTGTTTTGGATAGATGAGTCTGTCTCAGCCAATTCAGTTAGAAGGGTGTCATCAGCTGTGTGTCAACTGAGGGTCAGCAAACAAGGAGTCCAGGAATGTCTTGGGGTTGGGGATATAAGGTTGGGGTTGGGGATATAAGGTTAGCTGATGTTAGAGGATTGTAGAGGATCGTGTGTGTTAGCTAAGGGTCAGCAAGGAGTCCAGGAAGGTCCTAGGGTTGGGGATATAAGGCTAGCTAATGCTAGAGGATTGTAGAGGATCTTGGAGGGTCTCAGCCAATTCAGTCATAAGGGTGTCAGAGCTAAGGGTCGTTGGTGTTACCTGAGATTGATCAAGAAGGTGTGTCGGATGCTTAACAAAAGATTTTCTACCAAGGCGTTTGCGACATACATCCTTTTTGTTGGGTAAAACACGAGTATGGCTTAACCAAAAATTTAAAACAAGATCTTTCACCTCATTCATTGATATGCCTATTGCACGGGCTTGCCGATGGCATGAAGATAATGGCAAAATACCATCAAGAGAGGTTTACGTCTGTGTGTGCTTTAACTACCTTGAAGCATCTACAATGTTAAGAGAGGATGTATTTATGCCGGCTCCATTCATAAGAATCATTGGAATAGAACTTTTAAGAAATAGATCCTTAGTTTCTAAGCACTTTCACTGTTTCACGTGTATTTCGTATGCCCTCTATTAGTCTTGTCTAGTTCCATAGTGGAAAACTGCTAGAAATTTCCTTCATTGGGATGTTGGAGAACCTGAGATAATATATCAAACCTCATCTTTGAGATAATATATCAAACCTTGTCTTCTCATCTAGACCCTTGTTCCATTGATGATTAAAGTACTGAACAATGTCGTTGCATATTTTTTGATGCGTCTGCTCGTTTGCCCCATGACTTGCATTGTGCTCCTGTTCTTCTTGTAGCTTAGACTTCATCCTTGCATGTTGTTCTTGCTTCATTTGCATATGATAATCCTTGATTGCATTGACTCACAATCCTTTACAGAGCCTGCACTTCTACATCTGCCTCTAAATGCTTCGGAATCTATGATAGGTGAAAGGTCCATGCGTATATGTGTGTGTCAGTGAAACAACAATAAGGGGCTTGCAAAAGGTAGAGAGAGAGAGAGAGAGAGAGAGAGAGAGAGAGAGAGAGAGAGAGAGAGAGAGAGAGAGAGTAAACAACGAGGCGGCAATGATGCAAGTTTAGGGTACATGGGAGACGGAAGAGACAGAGTGGGTAAGCGAGAGAGCGAGAGAGAGAGAGAGAGAGAGAGAGAGAGAGAGAGAGAGATGTGGGAGAGGTGGCAAAATGAGTGCACCATGAGGAGCTGCTTATAATTTTTCTTTATTTTCAGGCTTTCCAAACATACAAAATGTGGGAGAAAATGACTTTTCCAAATGTCTAAAAACTAGTTTAAAAGCCATGTCTAGGATATAGGTTTTGAGTCCACCTTACCATGCATCCACCCCATTATGCAACGAGCATTGGGTGGCATATCAAACATGGGATGAATGGATTTGGGCAATTCATGAGCCTCTTTTTCAATTATTGGTGGGTAATTGGCCCTCTTGCAGAAGCATGACAATGTCGATGGTGGAAAGACATGAAGCAATAAAGTGCTTGTGCTACTTGGGTGTGAAATTAGAGATTGTTGTACAATGGCAACCTTAAGCATGCATCCTTGATTTGACTACCAAGGCATCTCCACCTCACTTGATTAGCATGTTTATAGGAGCATTTTTATGCCTTTGGAGGGAGATTCAGAGCTTGATTGAATCAATAAACTCTTTGTGTGTAGATCTTCGTGTGGGTGCATGGATCTAAATGCATGATAGACCACGATTTGGATTCCATTTGATTGTGGCAATATGGAGGATTCTCTATGATGAGGGTTGGACTTAGCAAGAACAAGATTTAATGGAAGAAGATGAAAAAAGAAAAGTATATCAAAGGCAAGAATACAAAGTGTTGGCATGGGCATTGGTGGGTGGAGGTAGCAAGAATAGAATCCCATGTGAGAGTGTCTAGGTCAAGGTGAAATTGGGACCATTGGATGAAGTTGGTAGTGGAAGGCATGGGTGCATGTATTGGTTTCGGATGAACCAGATGGTAGGGGACGAGGACTATCTTGAATTACAGACTAAAGTGCTAGTAGAGAAAAGATGTGTGTTAAGACTTATGTGAAAAGGGTTAAATGCAAACCACAATTTTGCAAAGTATGTTGGTAAGTGGAAACTAATTTGGGTTTGGACTTAGTGGAAATTTCTTTTGGACTTGCTTTTAAAATTTCTAGGTTTTTTAGCTTTTAGACTTTCTAGGTAATGTACTTACAAACAGTCTAACTTGTCCTAGCTATACTCTTTGTGTGGGGATGCTCTACCCATTCATCAGTGGTGGGGAGCAAAAAAAAAAACAGTAATTAGAGGGTCACACTTACTACTTTATCGAGATGTGGGTAGTTGTACTTACAAACAATTTAACTTGTACTAGCTATACTCTTTGTGGGGATGCTCTACCCATTCAGTGGTGTGGGGAGCCAAAAAAAAAGTAATTAGAGGGTCACACTTACCAGTTTATTCAAGACGAGGGTGGTTGTTGATGGATCTTTTGCTAATCAATCGTTCACCTAAGGTGGTGTTTAAGGGCTTGTCTTTGAGGTGGGCTTATTGATTGCAGTGGATGGGTTGGAAGGTATGGTTGTGGATTTTCTTTTTGGTTTAGAGGGATTAAGAGACAACAAATTTCGCTTCCACTTTATTATCTTCTCCTTTTAGGTTTCTTTTTAGGTTTCCATCGAGTAATAATGGTTATTAGGCTTTGCAGGTTTTTTGTGCTTTGTGGGTTCTTCTTGCATGTGGTGCCATGTGGGTTTCTTTTGCTTTTCTACTTCCTTGCTCGATATACTTTTTTTAATCTAGTTCTAGACCTTGTTCTTATACTGATTGTTAGGTGCTTGCTCATTACCATGGTTGGTTGTGCCTTTCTAAGTGCTTTTTTTCTCTTTCCCTTTGTTAGTGGTTTCTCGTTTGCCAGTTGGTTGTGCCTTGCTAGATGTTTCTCTTTCCATTTTTTGATGGTTTCTTTGGGTTTGTTGAGACCTCTTAGGTCCTGCTAGTTTTTTGGTGCCCAACTCTTGTGCACTAAAAATAGTAATAATTTGAAGGTGACACTTACTTGTGTATCGAGATGAGGGTGGTTGTTGATGGATCTTTTGCTAATCAATCGTTCATGTAAGGTGGTGTCTGAGGGCTTGTCTTTTAGTTTTCCATCGAGTAATAATGGTTATTGCACTTTGCAAGTTTTTTGTGCTTTATGGGTTCTTCTTGCATGTGGTGCCTTGTGGGTTTCTTTTGCTTTTCTAATTCCTTGCTCATTATGCTTTTTTAATCTAGTTCCAGACCTTGTTCTAATGCCAATTGTTAGGTGCTTTCTCATTACCATGGTTGCTTGTGCCTCTCTAAGTGCTTTTTTTTAATGTTTCCCTTTGTTAGTGGTTTCCCATTGAGAGTTGGTTGCACCCCTTCTTGGATGCTTTCTCTTTCCCTTTTTCGGTGGTTTCTTTGCATTTGCTGAGACCGCTTTGGGCCTGCCAATTTTTTTGTGCCCAACTCTTGCGCTTTAGCCTCTTACGGGCTACTACTTGTTGCGGCGTTCTTTTATTACTTGTGGTTGCCTTCTTGTTTATCTTCATTATTTCTTGGCATCATTTTCTCTTTGTTTCTAGCTTTCTTTCATGTCTTCTTTGGAGTTTTTTTACTATTGGGGCTGGAAAGCCAGACAAAATGAGACAAAGTGAGCAACAAAATGAGACAAAGAAGGTGTTAATTAGTAGTATACCATATATAAACAGATGTTATTTAGGAAATTTCAAGTGTTTTCATAGGGTTCACAAATGTTAATTAACCACTTTCCTAGTGTTAGTTTAGCAGTCTGCCTTATTAGGTATTAATAAGCAGTATGCCTTATATAAATAGGTGTTAGTTAGCAGATTACAAGTGTTTACTTAGGGCTAACATGTGTTAAAATTCTTGGTCAACCCTAATAGATAGTAATTAACAATCTATCTTATATAAATAGGTGTTAGTTAGCAGATTACAAGTGTTTACTTAGGGCTAACATGTGTTAAAATTCTTGGTCAACCCTAATAGATAGTAATTAACAATCTATCTTATATGCAGATAAACTAGTTACCATTCTGCCTTATATCAACACAAGTGTTAATTAGAAACCTGTATTATCTCAAGAGGTGTTAATTATAAGCCTACATTATTTCAATAGGCGTTAATTAGTAGCCCAAATTATTTTAATAGGTGTTAATTAGTAGCCCACATTATTTCAACCACTGTTAATTAGTAGCCCACATTATTTCAACCAGTGTTTAATTAGCAACCTATCCTATTTCAAAGCAGGTGTTAATTGGCACTTTGCTAGTGCCAACTATAATTCGACCAACTTTAATTCGAGTGTATGCTTAGTCAACCCTAAAAGGCATTAATTAATAGTCTCCCTCATATCTAGATATGTTAATTAGTAGTTAGCAGGTGTTTACATGTGTTACTAGCAACAACAAAGAAACAACAATAAAGGTAGGAGTTGAAACATCAGCACAAGAAATAACACATCTTGATAGAAAGTAGTATTACATGTCAAATACCAAATGGTATACTATTGTAAATAAATTTATAGGTTTTTGAAGTGATTATAAATATTTACCTTCTTCCATTGTTGGTATCTTGATACATTTGAGAAGATGTGAAAGTACTACAACTCTAGGGGCATTGCTTAGGAGTTTAACGGATAAGGAATCCATGTGTTTATATAACAAACCCTTGATGTTTAAGGACCCCTTTGCAATTTCATTTTCCCATTCATTAACATGTCTCTATTGCTTTCTCTTCAAGATTGTAATGCACCTAACCAAGTAAAAATCAAAACCTTTCTCATTGTCAGCCTTAGCATTTACAGCAAAATTATCCCCAACACACAAATGTGCACTTAAAACACCATGATGACCTTTGTAAGTTTCTTCACCATATGCATCTTCATCATTTATAGCATCACTTGAATCACTCAAGGCCACTAGAGTGTGATAATCCCATGGTTTCACATATTTGTTCGCACATTTGTACCATCACCCATGTATGCATGCACCACAAAAGCATAAAAGTTGTCTAGTTGCAAGACCTGTAGGATCGCATGGGTTGTCACCATGAACAATGTGCAATGAACATGAATATGGAATAGCTTCAGAGTCCACTTAACCTCGCTGTTCACATCCCCTACTTTGATCTCCCAAAAGACAAGGGCAACTTTCCTTTCCTTGGAAGGATAGAACTCTTTGAGACAAGTTGGCCTCTAATAAGGACACTACATTTTCTATGCACTTTAGAGTTGTTCCATCTTTCTTTAATTTTTCATGTGTCAATGTTCTTTTCACAATAGCACCTGCCCCATCATGCTCTCATATGCCATGACCATTTGTTGAGAAGTTCTACATCATCTCCATGCCTGTCATTCCAGCATACCTTGTAACAAAGGAAAAGGGTCTACAAGCCTTGAATTGTGAGGCGACGCCATACCATTTGGGCGTAATCCCCTGTTCTTGTAACCGCTTTCCATGCAGTAAGAAAAAGTGCTAAACAAAGAGTGTGTCATGGACTCTATCATCTGAAATGTAGAAGTGGTAAGTTTTAGTGATTTCACCTTGTTGGTGATAGTAAGAGATGTGAAAAAATATTGTCAAATGTGTAGAATGTCAGTGCATACTCCTTAAAAGGCATAGTCCCTTAAAGGCATAGTTCTCTGCAAAGTCCACTACCGACACAACCATGTTAACAAGGAGCTTGAGAATACACACTTGCAATTGTAGACCTTGCCAACGTGCAAGGTAGTTGTGTGTGATAAGGAATTTGAGCTTGGTCTTCAATAATAGAAGAAACACGTGACATTGCATTTCTTTACACATAAGATCTTTAGTATCTTCTGCTTGTTTCCCTGCTTGTCAAGTGTTTCCACGTATTCAAAAACCTTCACATTAATACTCTTTCCTTCCTTGTTTCTCTCAGGGGGGCAACAAGCTAGTTGGGGGCAACAAGCTAGTTTCTTCACACCACACTCTTTGCAAGTGCCCATTAGACACCCCTGTTATTTGAAAGGATGCCTCAAGTTGTTTTAAGCAAATTACTAACTCCCAAATTTGTGAAAGTATGCAATAAAGCTAAACACCCCTGGTTGGTATCACCACATGAACAAACTATGCACTTGTATTGACATGAAGCTCCATGGAGCCCAAAGGATTGAGACCGCATCTGGTTGAGAGCATCTTTCAAAAAAGACATCTGCACGTGGTATTCACAACAACTCGTATTTCTCTCCTTTAGCTTATGGAAAAAAAAAGACTTAAGTCACTCAAAAGATCATAGTAGCTGAATTTTTACATTTGAATGTTGTGCTTTAAATCTTTGGAAGAACTCAATTTGCCGCTAAACGATAATTTCTTATATAAAAAATGCATTAATGCTAACGAAATGTCACAAAAGTTATTGATTACATACATGATTGTAGAAGTTCTAACTAGCCCTTTAAGTTTCAGGTGGTAGTTAGCACTCACTTGAGTCCTCAATCTCACGACCTTATTCGACAAGATAGTCAAAATGCTTCCCCACTAGCATTCTTGACATAAAACAATCTTTAAAAATAGGTCTCAATTACAGTTTCCAACAAACTCCCATCTTTCCACATCATTCTACATCATTTCTCATCTCATTCCACATTCTTCTACATCAATTCACATCATATCATTCCACATCCATTTACATCGTCTTACATCCATTCACATCTATTTACATCATTCCTTATCCATTCACATCCATTCTCATCATCCTACATCCATTCACATCATTCCTACATCCATTCACACCCATTCACATCCATTCTCATCATCCTACATCCATTCACATCATTCCTACATCCATTCACATCCATTCACATCCATTCCTACATCCATTCACATCCATTCACATCATATCACATCCATTCACATCATATCACATCCATTCACACCCATTCACACCCATTCACATCATATCACATCCATTCACATCATATCACATCCTTGGAATTAATATTCAAGATATGAGGGAGACTATTAATTAATACCTTTTAGGGTTGAATAAGCATACACTTGAATTATAGTTGGTCGAATTATAGTTGCCACTAGCAGAGTGCTTATCAACACCTACTATTGAAGTAGGATAAGTTGCTAATTAACATCAGCTGAAATAATGTGGGCCGTTAATTAACACCTATTAAAATAATATAGGCTACTAATTAACACCTATTGAAAAAATGTAGGCCTGAAATAATACAGGTTGCTAATTAACACGTGTTGATATAAGGCAGCAGACTAGTAATTAGCTTATTCGGATATAAGATAGACTGTTAATTACTATCTATTAGGGTTGACTAAGAATTTTAACACATGTTAGCCTTGATTAAACACTTGTAATCTCCTAATTATAACACCTATTTATATAAGGCATACTACTATTAACACCTATTGTAATAAGGCAGACTGCTAAATAACACTAGGAAAACTGTTAATTAACATTTGTGAACCCTATGAATACACTTGAAAATTACTAATTAACATCTACTTATATATGGTATACTACTAATTAACACCCACTTTGTCGCATTTTGTTGCTTACTTTGTCTCATTTCGTCTAGCTTTCCGACCCCAATAGTAAAAAACTCCAAAGAAGACACGAAAGAAAGCTAGAAACAAAGAGAAAATGATGCCAAGAAATAATGAAGATAACCAAGAAGGCGGCCACAAGCAATAAAAGCACCCCGCAACAAGTAGTACTGCCCCCATAAGAGGCTAAAGCACAAGAGTTGGGCACAAAAAAATTGATAGGCCCAAAGAGGTCTCAACAAATGCAAAGAAACCACCGGAAAAGGGAAAGAGAAAGCATCCAACAAGGATGCAACCAACTGGCAATGGGAAACCACTAACAAAGGGAAATAGAAAAAAAGCACTTAGAGATGCACAATCAAACATGGTAATGAGCAAGAACCTAAAAATTGGCATAAGAACAAGATCTAGAACTGGATTAAAAAAACATATTAAGCAAGGAAGTAGAAAAGAAAAATAAACCCACAAGGCACCACATGCAAGAAAAGAAAAATAAACCCACAAGGCACCACATGCAAGAAGAACCCACACAAAGCACAAAAAAATCTACAAAGAGCAATAACCATTATTACTCGATGGAAATGTGTAAGATTGCTCCCTCCAGCTTTTGAGGTATGCAGGTGTAAAAACCTCCCCGTCTGATCTTATAATTATTCCCCTCTCTGAAATAAAAGAAAGATCTTGTTTTACCCTGTTTTGGCCTAGAGAGAGAAAATATCTAGAGGGAGGTAATTCAAAATTGAGATATTTTTGGATATAAAAATCCTCCTAGTGTCTAAAATGGTTCCCCTTAAACAGATATTCAAAAATAAATTTTCAATGTGCAATTGGAATAAATTGAAATCAGGTAAAAAGGACCTTAGCCGAAGGGTCCAGATTTTCTAAAATTTTTGAATTAAGGTTCCTATGGACCAATTAGATTAATCCAAATGTAGGGAGGAGATAAATTGAAGAATAAAAGGAAATCCCCCCAAAAATGAGTAAATACTCACATAAGATAAAGAGTTGACTAAGGACAAGGTTATTAGTTTAAAAAGAAGAGATATTTAGAAGAAATGATGCATTTTTGACACCTCAGTGTGGGGGAATTCCCCTCATGAAGGAAGCACCTATTTCACATGTGTGGTTGAGTTTTAAACTCACAAATAATGAGATATTTTCATCTCTCCTCTCTCCTGCTTCAACTAGATCCAAAAAGTAAGCTAAACTGACCTAAAAATGGTCAAAAATTGACCAAACTGATCTGGAAAATTCTAGAATCAGTTTGCTTGGTTAGAGGCTCAGTTTTTTCTATAAATGAAGCCTCCCCCTTTGTAAATGGTTAATAGTGTTTTATGCACTGTTACTCTACTCCTCCCTAGAGCCAGAAATAGTGAATTTATTGATAATTCATTAGTTTTTGACCATTTCCTCTTCAAAAGAATTGGTGGCCACTGTTGTTGCAAATAAGAGTAGATCTCTCAAACCATCAAGCGAAAGGAAAGCTCACAAAAATTCATGTAAGCTAAAAATCCTACTTTTTCTTTATTCCATTTAATGGTTTTCTAATTTTTGTTTTCTTTAAAATGAAAAATGATGCTACAAATCCTACTTTTTCTTTATTCCATTTAATGGTTTTCTAATTTTTATTTTCTTTAAAATAAAAAATGATGCTATGCCTTATGGAAAGGCTTTCCCCCTCTCTTCATTCTTGAATTCAACCTTTCTTTATCCTAGATGTGTAATCAAATTGTTAGAATTAAACTTTTCATATTGTTTCTCTTTAAAAAGTGGAATTTGATTAGTTTAGAATGCTTTAAACCATTTGGGATAATTTCTAAGTAACTTGAGAATGAAAAAAAATTGAAAATGGTCAGCCATACAAAGGAGGTTATGGTAAAATTTTTCTTAAATTTTGTGAAATAAGTTTTATCTTTTATTATTCAAAAAGAGTAATCCCCACCGCCTCTGTATTCTAAAAGTGTTATTTTTATTCTATGCATAGAAAAATGCAAATTAGAAATTTTTTATAATAAAAGTGCTATTTTCATTAGAATTAATTTCTATGCATATAAAGATGCATATTG
The DNA here is from genome assembly GCF_041138505.1 of Cibotium barometz. NCBI lineage: Eukaryota > Viridiplantae > Streptophyta > Polypodiopsida > Cyatheales > Cibotiaceae > Cibotium > Cibotium barometz. Next base: position 30,480,899 of record NC_141049.1, on the reverse strand, counting down.
GGAATATTTTGATTATAAAAGTGTTACTTTCATCAAAATTGATTTTTATGCATGAATAGATGCATAAAAGAATTTTTTTATTATAAAAGTGTTACTTTTATTAAAATTGAATTTATGCATAAATAGATGCATAAAAGAATTAAAAAAAGTCACTTTCATCAAATTTTAATTTTATACATAGAAAGATGCATAAAGAAATTTATTTTTATTTCAAAAGAGTTATTCTTATCAAATTTTGATTTTATGCATAGAAAGATGCATAAAGAAATTTATTTTTATTTCAAAAGAGTTATTCTCATTAAAATTAAATTTATGCGTAGAAAGATGCATAAAAGATTTATTTTTATTTCGAAAGTGTTATTTTCCTTAAAATTGAATTTATGCATAAATAGATGCATAAACAGATTTTTATAAAAGTGTTATTTTCCACTGAAGTTGTTCTTATGCATAAATAGATGTGTAAAGAATCTTTATATAAAAACTAAGAATTCTCTTTCATTCTATAAATAAATGGGAGTGAATGGATGGATGGATGTGATGAGAATAGAAGTGATGAGAATGAATAGAAGTGATGAGAATGTGAGGTGAATAGATGTGATGAGATGTAATGCGAATCAGATAGATGGGAAAGAATGGATGGATGGATGTGATGAGAATAGAAGTGATGAGAATGAAAGGTAAATAGATGTGATGATATGTGATGCGAATCAGATAGATGGGAATGAATGGATGGATGGATGTTATGAGAATAGAAGTGATGAGAATGAGAGGTAAATAGATGTGATGAGATGGAATGCGAATCAGATAGCTGGGAAAATGAATGGATGGATGGATGTGATGAGAATAGAAGTGATGAGAATGAGAGGTAAATAGATGTGATGAGATGGGATGTGAATCAAATAGATGGGAAAGAATGGATGGATGGATGTGATGAGAATAGAAGTGATGAGAATGAGAGGTAGATAAATGTGATGATATGGGATGCGAATCAGATAGATGGGAATGAATGGATGGATGGATGTGATGAGAATAGAAGTGATGAGAATGAGAGGTAAATAGATGTGATGCGAATCAGATAGATGGGAAAGAATGGATGGATGGATGTGATGAGAAGTGTTTAGAATAAAAGGTAAATAGATGTGATGATATGTGATGCGAATCAGATAAATGTGAATGAATAGATGAGATGTGATGTCATGTGAATCAGGATGTAAATGAATGATATAGGATGTGAATGAATGTGATAACATGTGAATCGGGATGTGAATGAACGATAAGGGACGTGAATGAATGATAAGGGACGTGAATGAATGTGTTAGCATGTGAATCGGGACGTGAATGAATGTGTTAGCATGTGAATCGGGATGTGAATGAATGAGATGTGATGTGAAATGGATGTGATAAGATGCGATGTAAACTGGATAGATGTTAGTGCATGTGAAGTGATGAGATGTATGGGTAGATGCAAGTAGATGTGATCTGATGAGGAAATAAGTGATGAGATAGAAAAAGATGTGATTAGATGAGAATGGGAATACTTATGAAATGAATGTGGATTGATATGGATTTATGTGTGAGTAATGTGGATTGATATGGATTTATGTGTGAGTAATGTGGATTGACGTGAATGGATGTATGGATGATGTGGATTAATGTGTGGATAATGTGGATTGATGTGGATGGATGAGTGGATAATGTGGATTGATGTGGATGGATGCATAGATGATATGGATTGATGTGTGAGTAATGTGGATTGACATGAATGGATGTATGGATGATGTGGATTGATGTGTGGATAATGTGGATTGATGTGGATGGATGAGTGGATAATGTGGATTGATGTGGATGATGTGGATGGATGTATGGACAATATGGATTGATGTGTGAGTAATGTGGATTGACGTGAATGGATGTATGGATGATGTGGATTGATGTGTGGATAATGTGGATTGATGTGGATGGATGTATGGATGATGTGGATTGATGTGGATGGATGTATGGAAGATGTGGATGGATGTGTGGATAATGTGGATGGATGTGTGGATAATGTGGATTGATGTGGATGGATGTATGGATGATGTGGATTAGTGTGGATGATGTGGATGGTGTATGGATGATGTGGATGATGCGATTAGATGTGATTTGATGTGGGAATGATGTGATTGGATAGGGATCGATGAAGAACATTAGGAATTTTTTGGACCCAAAAAGGGCCTCTTGGATTAACTTTTGATTAGGAATGGACCAATAGGAGGAGGACTGGGTGCACATTTTTGACTTCTTTGACCTTAGGGGGCCTAGGCTTTAATGAGGCCTAATTACTACTCTTGTCCCCCTAACCTCATGGGCCCAAACTTAGAGGTCCCCCCACCTAGAATCGTACATATTAAATTTTTTAATTTTTTCCCAAAAGTGTGTTTTCCCTCTCAAACTTCCCCCCAAAATACTCTAGGTTTGGAAAGCTCATTTTGAACCTCTTTCTTCCTCTTCTAAGCTCTCCATTGCTGCAGAAACTCCATACCTCTCAAGCTCTCTCTCCTTGTCAAGCTCCCTCAGTCTCAAGCTCCCTCTCCCTCTCCCTCCTTGTCAAGCTCTCCCTCAGTCTCAAGCTCCCTCTCCCTCTTTCTTCCTTTTCTAAGCTCTCCATTGCTACAGAAACTCCATCCCTCTCAAGCTCTCCCTTCTTCTCAAGCTCCCTCCCTTTCAAATCCCTCTCTAAGGTGCTCTGTGTAGCCTCTATGGCACAGAGCACCAAATGTATAGTTCTGATTAAAAAATCCCTTGCCTTCGATGTTTTTGGTTCTAGATTTAGGGGTAAGCTTCTTGCTCGTATAGGTATAGCCAAAAGCATAGAGATAGAGGATCCTCAAGAAATAGCCCAATCACTCCTTGAGCACACTTTGCCCCCAATAACAAGAGAAGGAAGCTCAATATTGTAAGAAAGTTGTAAAGATGATGTATCACTTCTTATTATGAATACAATACAGTTTTCACAAACTTATTTTCATCAAGTATATCATTGTTTTTTCTAGTTTTTGTACCATCAATGTTTTTGTGAATGCATCAGAAATGACCCTGGGAGCCTAGGGGAGAGTGCCAGAACAGTGCAAATTTTGAGCCTGCATCGCTGTTGTAGAGCCCAAATTCACACTGTTTTGGCAGAGCTTCCTCAGCCCTTCAGGAGAAATTCTGATGCATTGGATGACAAATAATGTATTTTTACACATGATTAAAGGTATTTTTATCTTATAAATTACTATTTTTCATAATCAATGTACTCAACTTCATTATCAGAAATGATTCTGAGTGGCTGGGGGAGCAGTGCCACAGAACAGTGCGAATTTTGAGCCTGCACCGCTGCTGTAGAGTCCAAATTTGCACTGTTCTGGCATAGCTTCCCCAGCCCTTCAAGAGCAATTTTGATGCATTAGATGATAAATAATGTATTTTTACACATGATTAAAGGTATTTTTATCTTGTAAATTACTATTTTTTATAATTAATGTACTCAACTTCATTATAAATGCATCAGAAATGATCCTGAGTGGTTGGGGGAGCAGTGCCAGAATAATGCAAATTTTGAGCCTGCAGCACCGCTGCAGAGTCTAAATTCACACTGTTCTCGCATAGCTTCCCCAGTCCTCCAGGAGCAATTGATGCATTGGATGACAAATAATGTAATTTTACACATGATTAAAGTTGTTTTTATCTTGTAAACTATTGTTTCTCACAATTAGTGTACTCAACTTCATTATAAATGCATCAAAAATGATTCTGAGTGGCTAGGGGAGCAGTGCGAGAACAATGCGAATTTTGAGCCTGCATCGCTGCTGTAGAGCCCAAATTCGCACTATTTTGGCATAGCCTCCCCAGCCCTCCAGGAGTAATTCTGATGCATTGGATGACAAATAATGTATTTTTACACATGATTAAAGGTATTTTTATTTTATAAATTACTATTTTTCATAATTAATGTACTCAACTTCATTATAAATGCATCAAAAATGATCTTGAGTGGCTGGGGAAACAGTGCCAGAACAGTGCGAATTTTGAGCCTACAGCGCCGCTGCAGAGCCTAAATTCGCGCTGTTTTGGCATAGCTTTCCCAGTCCTCCAGGAGCAATTTTGATGCATTGGATGACAAATAATGTAATTTTAGACATGATTAAAACTGTTTTTATCTTATAAACTATTGTTTCTTACAATTAGTGTACTCAACTTTATTATAAATGCATCAGAAATGATCTTGAGTGGCTAGGGAAGCAGCGCCAGAACAGTGCGAATTTTGAGCGTGCATCGCCGCTGCTGCTGCTGTGCAGAGCCTAAATTCGCACTGTTCTGGCATAGCTTCCCCAGTCCTCCAGGAGCAATTTTGATGCATTGGATGATAAACACTGTATTTTCACACGAGTAAAGGTGTTTTTATCTTGTAAACTACCGTTTCTCACAATTAGTGTGCTCAACTTCATTATAAATGCATCAGAAATGATCCCGAGTGGCTAGGGAAGAAGTGCTAGAACAGTGCCAATTTTGAGCCTACATCGTCGTTGTAGAGGTCAAATTCGCACTATTTTGGCACAGCTTCCTGAGTCCTCCAGTCCAGCATTTCTGATGCCTTGGGTGACAAATTGGCACATGATAGACACTCCATGTTAACCAAACATGATGACACCGAGACATTGTAAGAGAAACTTAAAATTTTAATTATCAGAAGGTTACAAATGAAAGCCAACAAAGGGAGGTTTGAAACAAAAGATTTGCGTCAAAAAGAAGGTTAACATCTAAGATCTCTAGATCGTGTCTCGCTCACCTCGAATGCGCCGAGCTAGTTACATGTCCTTAGCAGATATGGTAATCCTCTTTGCATGTATTGCAAGGAGGTTGGTGTCTTCAAAAAGCCCAACAAGTAAGCCTCAGAGGCTTCTTGCAATGCTTCAAGGACAATCCCCTGCACACGGAACTCTGTTCTATATCGTTGGAGAATCTCCTTCACTGTGTGAGCGAAAGGGGCTCTTCTTATCAGCAACTCAGTGTTCCTCTGATAAAACTTGATTTCTTGATTTATTGTGATGCTTGCAATTGAGATTGGAGAATATGGGTTTGCCAAGCTCCACTTGTAGTCAATCTTCTGTAGTATCCTAACAAGCCAAGCTCTCCTTCACCAACAAATTGCATAAAAGATGATAAATCGCGGAAAGGAGGGTTTGCTCTTAATGGAGGGTCAATTGGATAGAGATGCCCATCAACCCAAAGATCTACATTTTTCTCCTTAGCTATCCTACGAGCTTGGACAAATTGTGCATCAGTAGGATGGGTTTATTTAGAGCTGCCATACTCTTCAGGAATACTAATGTGTAAATCAACCTTCCGTTTTCTAGCTTCACAACAAGAGGCTACACACATAGCTTGCAAAGGCTCCATAGCTAAAGCAGAGGAAGAAGCTAAAGCAAAGAGATCCTCAGAGGGGGAGAGAGAGAGAGAGAGAGAGAGAGAGAGAGAGAGAGAGAGAGAGAGAGAGAGAGAGAGACTGTTAAAAATTTGCTGTTGGAAGTTTAACACAAATCCGTTTTTCTAAGTAGAAAATGATATTTTTGATATACAAATATACTAACATGGAGTCTCTCATCAATAAATTATATTTATGAGAAAATTTAAAAAATAATAATTTTTGGGGACCCCACAATTTCGGGATCTCATGGATGTAGTGGTTCCTGACAGTTAGTTATGTTTATGGGGTTGTGGGGGACCTGACAGTTAGGTATGGATGTACTGGCTCCTGACAGGCTTCTGACGTGACCCTTGAATTACAAGCTTTTTGGAGGGAAAAAATTATTTTCATCATACATATTGGTTGGGTGGTGTTTTTTCCACCTCAAAATGTAAAAAAATAAAAAATATATATTTTTTTACTTTTTGGGGCCCACCTAAATATACGAGAATATTTTGCTGATGTGGAAGGGAGATATGGTGGGAGTTAATGAGAAAGGAGTTTTCAAAATGACAAGAAAGATTCAATTTGTAGAGAGTGAAGATAAAAAATTCATACATATTGGTTGGGTGGTGTTTTTTCCACCTCAAAATGTAAAAAAATAAAAAATAAAAAATTTTCACTTTTTAGGACCCACCTAAATACGAGAATGTTTTGCTGATGTGGAAGGGAGATATGGTGGGAGTTAATGAGAAAGGAGATTTCAAACTGATAAGAAAGATTCAATTTGTAGAGAGTGAAGATAAAAAATTCAAAAAGTAAGAGAGAAAGTATGAGAAAAGTCAAAAAGTAAGAGAGAGAGTATGAGAATATTCCCTTTAAAAAGTGAAACTAGGAGGGTATGGCTGATGTGGCAAGGCAAAAAATAGGGGTCATCATAGCCTTTGTCTCCCTTAAGCCCAACTTTTTAAGCTCTAATCTCTTAAAATTAGGAATCCTTAGGAGGCCCTTTTTGGGTCCAAAAAATTCCTAATGAAAAAAAAAATTGTGGAAAGATGAGAAAAGATGAGAAAAGATGGGGACTAATATGAAAGGATGTAGTGTGAAAAATTGTGGGAAGATGAGAAAAGATGGGGACTAATATGAAAGGATGTAGAGTGATGAGGAAAAAATGGAAATATTATTGGAACTATATTTGTATGTGAAATTTGTTTTTAAATGACTCTTTTATGTCAAGAATGATGGGGAAGCATTTTGACCGTCTTATGAATGAGGTCGTAGAGACCTATCTGTTAAAGTTGCAACTGCTATGACAGAGAGTCAACGGAGGACGTCTCATGTAGCAAGGTCGACCGAGGTCTTGACTAGCCTCGGTTTGATTTAAATGGTGAGCTTCCGCGGTATAGTGGAACTCGTGAACCTCTCTACTATATTAACTAGATAAATATAATGCATGCATGAGAGAGATCTATGCATGCATGAGAGAGATCTATGCATGCACCCGAGATACTATGCATATATCTCTCTATGCATTGTATGGCTATATGCATTAGAGAGATCTATGCAAGAGAGAGCTTGTTCTCTTATGTATGCATTGGAGAGCTCTCATACATAGAGAGTGGATGCATTAGAGAGATAATGCGAGAATCATACTTGAGAGGGGATGGATTTTAGCCAGTGGTGATAATGTAGTTAGGTCGCAGAAAAGAACTGTAACACTTGAGTTTCCCCATGGGATGGTTACTGTACCTTTGGTGGACAAGGAAACATGAACCTTACAATATCCCAAGCCTTGTTGAATTTTACAACATCACCTTAGGTATCCCTGAACATTCAATACTCCTCTTGCCTTCGCACAGCATTGAATACACACTCAAACCCCTAAAATTCAATACTCCTCTCACCTTACTACATTAACTACATCCTCAAACTGTTATGGAGAGCCAAAATGTCTTTGGGAAACATGATGAGCACCCCCTAAATGACAACCCCAAGATACTTTTACGGAGGTCACTAGTCACCAAGAAGGAATGGATACCTAACCTCCTCGCTAGTAAACACGATGACCACCCCCTAAACAAAAACCCCAAGATCTTTTCAAGGAGGTCAATAGAAGGAGTGGATACCTAAGAGTACTCTAGCTATTTAAGGTAGGTATAACATGCCAAAGCAATTACCTAGAAGCCAAAGCCACCATTTAGTTTAAAGCAAACCTTGTTTCTGCTGAGGCTACTAGTTCCTCCACCCCCCAATGTTCTGTATGTTACAAAGTATTCAATGGGTGGAGCGGCCAGTATATACTACCCTGTGGACACTACTACCACTTAATATGTTTAGTGAGGCAAATGCAAAATATTTCCACATGTGCATTGTGCAGTGTCCCAATAAATCAAGGTATTTATACAGTGTTCAGCATGGCTAGCGAATATAAACCACCAAGACCTTTAGATGCAACTCCTAGTGCAATTCGCAATTTATTTTAAGATGCAAGCTAAGAAAGATATAAATCCTACTTTTGTACTGATAATTTCTCCAAATACGATCATTTGTACAAGTACTTTTTATGAAATTAATGAAAAGACTTCTTCCTCTATGTCAGTATCTTGCTCCAAAATTCTTTCACCGTTTACCCTCTCGTCTGCTAAATTAAGCTCATCTAAGTCAATGTCTAAATTGTCTTCTATCTCAAGGGTGGTGCACGACGTGCGTCCAACATCAAAGTTCTCGTCTACTACATCATCATAATTGTACATCCATCTGGGCACATCTTCTTCATACTCTTCGCTTTCAATGTCTCGCAAGATCTTTTCATTGCAATACATGTAAACAAGTTTATCTGCTCGATCTGCGATTGTGAATAGTGCTGTGAATATATTTTGTACATGCTCCAGTTTCTTTCTGAGCCTGAGTTTGAAGAGCACTGACTTAGAACCTTCATCGCAAGGTTGCGCAATACCACCATTCATCATCCACCACTTCCATGCAGGTTGCTCTTTAGATATTTGTTGAACAAGGTATTTGGAAAATAAACCCTCTTTCAATCGAAATGAGGTTATCTCCTTTATGCACTTTACACGATCATCAACATTATTATAGAAAGTGTTTACCACTTTATAAAAATCTTGCACCACCTCAACGTTGGACATCAAATCCATATTCCAATATTCAGGATCTAACATGTAAGCAGCACTGTGTAGTGGTGAATGCGCTCCAATCCATCTAGCATGAAAGTACTTCAATAGGACTTTTCTTTGTCTACTGGAGAATGGTACACGCCATTGCTTTTCCACCACTGAATGCTCTAATTTCTCAGGACACTCCAAACTCCACCATTGCATCCATGCTTTCCCGAGATTAGGCGCTCTTTGATCAAGACTTCGTACGGTATACATAACAGGCATCATTACATGGTATGCATCCATCACACTGTTCCACCAACTTCTTCTCGTAATAAGCGCTGCCTTCAAGACTTTGATTTTCTCTTTCACTTTTTCAAGTTGAGTGCTCTCCCAGTCATGAAATGCCATGCATGTAAATGTTTCGCAAACTGCATCATTATTTTGAAGAAGAGACTCAAAAGTGTAAAAGTGAGTGCAAAACCTAGTCTCCGCTGGAAGCTTTAACATAACTGACATGCGAGGTCGAAAAATATCTAACACTCTCTATCTCTTGAGCATGAATCTCACAAGCTAGCGAGCAGTGTCGACGATTGAGGCAAACCATTTGGTATCATCACTTTTATACCAATCTTTTAATACAAGATTCAAACTATGAGTATTACAGCCTACCAGAAAAGCATGTGGATATTGTCGCTGTAGGATTTTGGATGCATTCTTGCAATTCTTTGCATTGTCCATGACGACTTGGACTACATTTTTGGCACCCACTTCCTCTATCACACAGAGCCAATGACTTGAGCAATGTAAGCCCCAGTTTTGATTGAACCAGCAGAATCCTAGGATGAAAGTCTCACCTCTAGGTGAAATAACCATTATATTAATTAATGGTTTTCTTTGTACATTAGACCATCCATCACTTACTATACTACATCCAGAAAGCTCTATATTGCTAAGAATTATTCTTTGTACACGTTCTTTTACTTGCGCATAACATTTCTCTAATAGATCATTTCGCATAGCATGGTACGTAGGCAGTGAAAACCCTGGTCCAAACTCACCAATTTTCTTCCATGCTCTCTTTCAATGCTCACTGTCCACCATCATCATAGCACTCACAGAAAAGTAAATCGCTTCAGCAAGGGCGAGTTGTGCATCATCGAGCCGACCTTGACATAGGCTTTCTTGCAATGAAGTTTGACGCATGGGTATATTTCCTACGTCAAAGTTTCGCTTGTTGCAGGAAGATGCATTGGGTAGATTACTTTCTGGTTGCACATTGATGTTCGGAGTACAAGCAGGTGATGTAGTGGGAGTTTGATGATTAGAACAACAGTCTTCTTGCTGCCTTGATACATTAACGGTAGGAGTGTCATGTTTTCTTGAATCTTTCTTTTGAATTTCTTCTCTTATGCGTTTGGCCACTACAGGTGCAGAGGGGTGGGTACATGACTTTTTCGTCGGTCCGCCTAAAAAGTGTTCTCTTAGTCGAGGCGCCCCACCTGATTTTACTACATGGCATAGCTTACACTCCCAATCTATGAATCGATCACCAACGTTAATTGCATATTGCCACTCTATCCCAGGGTTGTTGCAAGATCAGGGTGTCCAGTTTTATCCAGTTTATGCTGGACTGGGACAATGCTTGGAGAGCAAATTTTGAGGGGCAAGGTACTTAAAATGAGATCAAGCAAATAATAGAAAATACGCTTGCCCTTAAATCAACCCAATATAACTTAAATTAATATAAATTAGTCTAATTAATCAAAATTAATCAAAAATATGATGAAATGATAAACAAATAATCTTTCCATACTTAGAGTGATCCAATTTATTTTTCCATAGATGCACCATTACAAGTACACTAGTCCCTATAGGTTTTAGATGATTCACATCAAAAATGTAATTTTACTAGTTAGATTATTAATATTTGCAGGCCTTCTGATAGTCTGGAAGAATTTTGAAAAAGAGATCATTAAAAATCCAACCATTGGATTTGCAATTTTTACTAACCACCACATTCTACTAATGTCTCAGTATCTACCCACTCTTTTGATCTACAAGATTGAGGATTTTAAGTGGTAGCTATTGTGGGTACAAAAAGTGGTGTATATTATAACACTTTGAAGACCTTGAAATATTTAAAGAAAATAGACAAATATCTTAAAATTTTCTCAAAAAATCAAGTTAAGCTCCATATTATGTGAAGATCTAAGGTACAAAGTGGGAATCTCATATGAGTTTATATGTAAAAGATATTAGCATTTTATGGAATCAGTTCAAATTTGGGACATGGTGTATACATTGACTTTGTACCTAAGAAAATGAGGACTTTTGACTATCTAATGCTTAATCAAACTATGCAACTATATTTCCAACTTTGAATATAATGTTCCAACAAAAGAACTTGAAGCGAAATTCCTTCATTTACTAGGAGAGATTAGCCACTAAAGGTAAACAAATGCCTGTTTTTTTACTGTTTACAGGGTGCCTGAGTGGACAAAACTGGGCACCCTGATCTTGCAACCACCCCCCAGGTGCCTTTTTTTTCCTAATATTTGGAATGGACTCTATTGGAGGTATCACTGGATCCAACATTGTCCTCCATCTCAACAAATAACCTATTCAACCAACCATATAACAATGAATACACAAATGAAAAAACAACAAAGTCACTCACGTATTACAAAACATACATTAGCAGACAAACTACTTCGAAACTATCTTGACAAATACAAAAGATCATCACATAACACAAAACTACTTCGAAACTATCTTGCAAGGTCCGACTACAAAACTACTTCGAAACTATCATGCACATTGCACCCCCAATGAAGGATGCCTTTTGTACCCAATTAAGAATACTTTACACAATCAAAGATCTATGCTTGCTCAGTACTCTAGTATAGGACAATAGACCTTCTCTAACATTCACAAAGAAAATCAAAGATCTATGCTTGCCCAATACTCTAGTATAGGACAATAGACCCTTGTCTACTCTAAACTATATCAAGTATCAAGAACCAATACAAGCCCCTAAGTAGGACTCTTGGCTCCATCAAACCATTCATAAAGCAGAATGAGGTAGATTACCTACGTAGCTCAAATGCAAAGCTGAATGACTCCAAATTTGTCCCTAAATCTCCGCAAGTATTAGCTACGAACCACACCCTGCCCCCAATTCAAAGAACTAAGGACGAGTGGCTCAATAGCCTTAGGAGTGCCTACAAGGAAAGACGACAGCCCCCACGATAAGGACGTTCTTCCCAAGAGGACACTTCTAGCAACTCGAGAGCTCTACAAGTACTTTGAGGAGAGATATCACGTCCCCAAAACAAGGACTATCTCCCCAAAAGTTCCACGATGGGTGTCGGGCAGTGTTTATAAACAGAATAGAACCCCGTCGGTGTTCTTTGGTTTTCCCGGCGGGCCCGCCGGGAAAACAAGAAGCCCGGAGGTGTTACGGGACTAGTGGGTTCTGGCAGGTCATTGCTCAGGTCATGTGACTATACAATGTGATCACAAGTTTTAATATGTTAACAACAGGTTTTGTTAACGTGATCACGAAATTGTGAAGACGTTAATGAAATCCCTACATGGCATAAGCATGGGCATGTTGTTGGACAAACCCATAAGCATGGGCATGTTGTGATGGTATGTGTGTAGACCATGGATCGTATACACTAGGCGACACACCCGCATATAGCACCAATCTCTCCACCGTGCCTACAGTACATGCAATGTCCCCGAGCTAATTCTATCATTTCAGCTCACAAATGAGCCCCGAGCAAAGGGCTATTAATCAAGCCTACTTTAGGGGAGGTGCTGGCACTTCTACACAATTATCTTACAACCCACCACCACATAGGCCATGCCCTCAGACACTCCACGGCACATCACACAAACCCCATCCATGGCTCGCTCCGATTACTTGGTGTCGTAGAAGATGGGATCTCTCGATGGGTTGTTACCACGGTGGTGACTCCACATACGCTTCTTCCCCTGAGCGCCGTGAGCACCCACCTAATGCGAGTTGTGAGGGGACATCACGCTCATTCCCATCGTGCCAATTCGACACCACAAACCCCTCTACCCCTAATCCGGCTCGTTCTCGATATACCAAACAAGTAATGGATGGAAATGTGGTCCTGGATGATGTTGGCAATGAGATGAAGTCTCAAATCTACGAGTTATGCCAGATAGCCTTTGCCCACGACTGTGCATGACTACATGGCATAAACTTGATAGCACAAAAGATGGCACAAGTCGTGAATCAAATCAAGAGTGAGTTTATGCCAGCACCAAGTAGTGAAGAGGTCCATCTCAAATCTGCGAGTTATGCCAGATAGCCTTTGCCCACGACTGTGCATGACTACATGGCATAAACTTGATAGCACAAAAGATGGCACAAGTCGTGAATCAAATCAAGAGTGAGTTTATGCCAGCACCAAGTAGTGAAGAGGTCCATCTTAGATGGATTCAAGATCACATAGTGAACCTCATGAAGCACTAGCGCAACGACATCACACACAAGGTAAATAGAGGGGGACAAAAGCCTTGGAATTGTACACAAGAGATTTGGAAAGAGGAGTGTAGAAAGCACAATGCAATTACCGAAAGGTGTAAGCATCAAGAGGAGGACACAATGAAGCGAATGGAGATCATAGGGAGATCCCATCTTGGAAGTGTTGGCTGGGATGCTTTCCACAGATACTTTGTAAGTGTTGATAGTACCATCACTCACTTTTGTTTGGCATAATAGGCATTTCATTTTTGTTAATACTTAAGTATTCATTCTTCATGCTTCCAGCAAAGAGGGGTCTGTCTTGCAACGAGTAATGTGGAGGAAAGGTGCACCCTAATGCACGGGACGTATGCACTCCTCGAACAACTTGAGTGAGAGGGCATCAACATGAACTAGATGGATGTGGTGAATATGGTAAATCTCTACATTTTTCACCCATCAAATAGTTTTTTCCTCGCTTGTCATTTTTGAGTTTTTGCCTTATTATACTCTTTTGCAGGGACTAGTGCCAAACCTTGAGGGCAACGATGATGATTAGGTTCAGCCTTATGTCCAAGGCACTATGTATAGGAGTTGGGCCTCTAAATACATTTTTGTCAGCTCTATGTATAAGCATATTTTTTGTATATATTGTTGTCATCTCTATGAGCTATGTAACTTCTTCTACTTAATAGAAATTTAAGTTTTGTGAGCTTTGGGTAGAGAACAGGGAAGTACTCTTTAAAGTTGGTTGTTGCCCCCCTGACAGAAACAAGAAGAAGAGAAAAGATCTTGTGTGTAAAGAAATGTAATGTCACAAGTTTCTTCTATTGTTGAAGACCAAGCTCAAGTTTTTTATCACACACAACTACCTTGCATGTTGGCAAGGTCTACAATTCAAGGAGTGTATTCTAAAGTTCCCTACTAAAGTGATTGTGTCGGTAGTGGACTTTGTAGAGAACTACACCTTTAAGGAGTATGCACTAGCATTCTACACATGTGAAAATATTGGTCCACATCTCTTATCACCAACAAGGTGAAGTTATTAAACTTACCACTTCTACATTTCAGACAATAGAGTCCATGGCACACTCTTTGTTTTCTGCATTGTTTCTTACTACATGATAAGTGGCTTATACAAGAACAGGGGATTACGCCCAAATGACATTAGGTGTGGTCATATGGCGTTGCCTCACAGTTCAAGGCTTGTAGACCCTTTCTTTTTCTTCGTTACAAGGTATGCTAGAATGACAGGCAGGAGATGATGTGGAACTTTGTGAAAAGTGGTCACGGCATGTGAGAGCATGATGGGGCAGGTGCTATTGTAAAAATAACATTGACACATGAACAATTAAAGAAAGATGGCACAACTCTAAAGTGCATAGCAGATGTAGTGTCCTTGTTAGAGAGGCCAACTTTTCTCAAGGAGCTCAAGCATCCTATCCTTCCAAGGAAAGGGAAGTTGCTCGTGTGTTTTGGGAGATCAAAGTAGGGGATGTGAATAGGAAGGTTAAGTGGACTGTGAAGCTATTCCATATTCATGTTCACTACACGTTGTTCATATGGTGACAACCCATGTGATTTTATAGGTCTTGCAACCAGACAACTTTTGTGCTTTTGTGGTAGATGCATGCATGGGCGGTGGTAAAAATGTGGCAACAAACATGTGAAACCTTGGGATTATCACAATCTAGTGCCCTTAAGTAATTCAAGTGATGCTATAAATGATGAAGAAACTTACAAAGATCATCATGATGTTTAAGTGCACATTTGTGTTTTGGGGATAATTTGCAGTAAACGGTGAGGCTGACAATGAGAAAGATAATGCTTTTTACTTGGTCAGGTGCATTGCAATCAAAGAGAAAGCAACAGACACATATGTTAATGAATGGGGAAATGAAACTACAAAGGAGTCCTATAACATCAAGGGTTTGTTATATAAACACATGGATTCCTTATCCTTTAAACTCCTAAGTAATGCCCCTATAGTTGTAATACTTTCACATCTTCTCAAATGTATAAAGATACCAATGGAAGAAGGCAAATATGTACAATCACTTCAAAAACCTACGAATTGATTTACAATAGTATACCATTTGGTATTTGACATGTAATACTACTTTCTATCAAGATGTGTTCTTTCTTCCTGATTTTTGCACTCCTAGCTTTATTGTTGTATCTTTGTTGCTAGTAACACCTGTAAACACCTGCTAACTACTAATTAGCATCTACTAATTAGCATTCTAGAGATGAGGGAGACTATTAATTAATACCTTTTAGGGTTGAATAAGCATACACTTGAAATATAGTTGGTCGAATTATAGTTGCCACTAGTAGAGTGCTAATTAACACCTACTATTGAAATAGGACAGGTTGCTAATTAACATCAGTTGAAATAATGTGGGCTACTAATTAACACCTAATAAAATAATGTGGGCTACTAATTAACACCTAATAAAATAATGCGGGCTACTAATTAACACCTATTGAAATAATGTAGACTGCTAATTAACACCTGTTGAAATAATACAGGTTGCTAATTAACATGTGTTGATATAAGGTAGACTGGTAACTAGCTTATCGGGATATAAGATAGACTGTTAATTACTATCTATTAGGGTTGACTAAGAATTTTAACACATGTTAGCCCTGATTAAACACTTGTAATCTCCTAATTAACACCTATGTATATAAGGCATACTACTTATTAACACCTATTGTAATAAGGCAGATTGCTAAATAACACTAGGAAAATTGTTAATTAACATTTGTGAACCCTATTAAAACACTTGAAAATTACTACTTAACATCTATTTTATTTATATATGGTATACTACTAATTAACACCCACTTTGTCTTATTTTGTCTGGCTTTCCGGCCCCAATAGTAAAAAAACTCCAAAGAAGACACGAAAGAAAGCTAGGAACAAACACATCAATTCTCAATCTCCTATCTTAAACCATGTGTTAAAGAGTAAAAGAAAACATTTTGTTAGAATTTTCATTAGAAGGAGCTTCTACACAGGCACAATTTAGCCTAGTGCCCATGCACGATACCTGTAATATATACACACAAGCTTTGTATATAGTATACACATTTATCAAGAATAGGTACAAAAAATCTCAAGCATCTTCACTAACCCTCGTTGTCTATAGCAATCTAGGTACATTTCTAGATGGGTGGACCATGGTGGATACAAGCATGACCCATGGTGTGACCCATCGCATGGATCCTCCTAAAATCAACATGAACCTTCCCTGGCCTCCTCTTCTTTTTTCACACTAGTTATTGATCCAAATAGCCTCTATTCCAAGTGTTCAATAATGCCAAATCAAATGAGTAAGAAAAGCTACCTAGCTCCATTATAGCTATGGGCAAAGTCCACTACCATGCATCAACATCTCACGGCCTTGACTGCCCAAGTAAAGGGATGTCAAGTAAATTTCAAGAAAGGCTTTATTAAGGGTTAAAAAAACAATTAAGTTGAATAAGTATTCAAGATTAGAGTACATACATGGACACACCTTTTGCCCATTGTCCATGCATGTCACTTGTATATCTATTCTCACATCTTGCACCTCACGACACGTAGCCTGTCATACACCTGCATAGCTATATCGTGGCCCCTATATGACCCAACCACCATCTATCCCTCGTAATATCATTAAATGGTGGAGGTCCTCACACTAATTTTGCCAATTAA
Organism: Cibotium barometz; assembly: GCF_041138505.1. Taxonomy (NCBI): domain Eukaryota; kingdom Viridiplantae; phylum Streptophyta; class Polypodiopsida; order Cyatheales; family Cibotiaceae; genus Cibotium; species Cibotium barometz. Next base: position 30,464,148 of record NC_141049.1, on the reverse strand, counting down.
AAGATGTCGGTCACTTCTACCAATTGTATGAATTTGAAGGGCTGCCACAACATAAGGAGGCTTGACATTAAAAGCTTCTACATCTCATATTGCTTTTTTGTCACCTCGATAAGCTACTTACTTGCCAAGATTACCCAATGCTTATCACCAATATGCCTTGCATCTAGCTACAAACTGGTCCCAAACCTTGCATGCAAACTTCATGGCGTATCTTAGATCATCCACCTCCAACCCTCGACAATCCACTGCACCTACACCACTGGCATGGGTGATCTAAGGAGACGATCACAATTAGGATGAGAGGGATGTAAGCCGCTTCATAGGCTAACATAATTTCACCCGCTTGACCTATCGTCAGGCAATTTGTCATCTTACCCACTTAAACAGTCACCTACCTTTTACAAGACACCAGTGGACTTATAAAGTAACATACTATGAGCTTAATGCCAAATAACGAAGTCACTAACTTTATGTACATACTTTCTTCTGACTAAAACTAGTAACCTAGTACTATTTTTAACTTTTAGCTAACCTAGTGTGAACACGAGTCACTTGTACATAAGTCAATTTTGACGATAAGCAATACACATTCATTCCTTGAATCCTTGGTAGGTATAGCATAAGGTCCTAATTTCAAGGACACCATGGCTAAGAGATACACTACCTCTGGATCCAATTCGATAGGATTTTAATATTTCACACCCCCTTGTCTTGGCTAGAAGATGCTCGTGTCTCTCTCTCTCTCTCTCTCTCTCTCTCTCTCTCTCTATATATATATATATATATATATATATATATATATATATATTAAATGTATGTGACTAGTGAACATTATATATGATACTACTACATGATATTTCCTTGAAAAAGGATTGGTTGGTCTCTCGAGGGGATGTAGCCGAGCTGCTTTTGCCTCAAACTATGCTAATCCTTGCAATAGATAATCATTTAAGCCACTTGATGATTAAATGGTTTAATTGAAATTTAAAAATAGTGATTTTAAAAAACAGGCACAAATGCAATCATGAATCAGACTGACCGCTTGCGCCATTTGGCTATAAAAGGAGAACGTCATCGACACTAACTTCTTCAAACAACGCTTTCATCCATTACAAGCCGATCTTCAAGACTCAAGGTGGCAGTGCTCATTGCAGTCATGGCGATGATCTTCAAGGCGATAGTGCTAATCGCACTCATGGCGCTGTGTTGTCTCGTCGCGTGCTCATCAGCGACGCAAGGTATGTACTCATTACGACTAGCCGGGGTAGTACTTCGCTGTGATCATCTCGGTTTCGCTTATAATTGTACTGTGAATGGCTGTAGCTGCAGGAGGCCGCCGCTTTAAGCAGGAAGTAGATGAATCGACTCCTACCGGCACCGGCTGGAACAACAGCTGCAGCTGCAGCGGCCAAGCCGGCTCGTGCGACAAGTCCAGCATCCGTGCCGTGGCGAGCCCATCCACATTGGACCCTCCTTCCTCTGGTATCTGCGTGCTGGAGCTGAGCAATGAGTGTGGGCTATGCACCGCCACCCGCATCCTGGCCGACTGCCACATGCAGGAGGGCATCGCTCAACCCCTTCCTTGTGAACCGCTTAACGAGACGCTGCCGCCCGGCCCTCTCCACCCCAACCAGACGCTCAGCTTGCCCTACAACGGCCCCGCTGGTGCCTGGCCTATCTTGGCCGTTAACTTTGAATGCGCCACTGAGTGATGCAGGCCATCCTCCATCAGTTTGTGTATCGTGTTTTGATTGAAGGGCTTCATGATCCTCATTAGTAGCTGGATTGTGTATGCTGTACTTTTGATTAGGAATGAAATTTGAAGGGCTTCACGATCCTCATTATACATGAGAGAGAGAGAGAGAGAGAGAGAGAGAGAGAGAGAGAAGCATTGATTTTTCATAATGCCCTTCGTGCAAATGTGACCATGAATTTGATCTCTCGTATTGATATTCGTCGTATCATGCTCAAAATCTTGTTCATTAACTCTAGTAAGGTCATAAGGTCATTCTCCATCAGTATGTGTTTTTTGTTTTTTGAGCCGAGGTCAAAAGCAAGCACGCTCGTTTTAAGACTCGAATAGGGAAACGATTTTGTCATTAGCTTCGTCGTCTCTGTCGTATAGATGGTTTTTCTACTTCCTTAAGGCATGACCCCGGAAGACCCAAGAACTGGGCATGACTGCTGTGACCAAGAACTCCCGAAGGAGCCTCGGTAGCATCATGATTTGATCAAAATTATAACAAATCAAACTTAAAGGGCTTTTTGTGTTCCTCCCCATATGAGAATGACGTGAAAGGCTGTGCATACGTTTATATATGAGAGAGAGAGAGAGAGAGAGAGAGAGAGAGAGAGAGAGAGAGAGAGAGAGAGAGAGAGAGAGTTGTTTATGATGGTGATATGGACACATCATAGCCATATAGTTGATGATGATGATGATGATGATGATTGGACACCACGTCATTGCCATATGGGTTGATTGAGAGACTCATAGGAAGAATAAAGGAAATGATTAGGAGAAAATCAAGGGAAATGTTGCATGAGATGCTATGCTTTCACTTGGAGCATGTGCTTGAAATTCACTTTCTGCAATATCAAGTAGATACTTGGTTTGTTCTTACTATCATTGTGTTCTTTTATATGTGATAACGTCGTCATTTTTCAACTTCTAAATTAATCACGAGGCAATTGCTCTCCTACTTAGATACAAGTTTTCACTGTTTATGCAAGATCTTACTAGCCATGCCCAATCTATTATGTTAACTCAGATAATGACGTCCATATGCAAAAACATCCCTAGCTACATTGAAAGTCTCTCTTACTTTCGCTTTATCTTGGCTGGGAAACAGTATAATGTGAACATATTCACTTTGAACATTTATCGATTGTTATATTGATAGTTTTTATATGCTGAAATATTCTGCTCAATAATGAGTTAGAATGGTCGTATGATTTTGAGTCAAAACATCTAAAAGCTTTGGCAAAGCATGCACTCTATCACGACACGACATTACGGTTGTAGTTATGCATAGAATGCAATGGTTTGATATAATTGTAATGAGTGTTGCATTAAAATAATCCTAATGAGAAAGAAAAATGAGAATTGATGGGCACTGCTACTAAGTGCCACAGAAGGACACTAATAGTGTCACATAGGGACACTAATAGCAGCATGAGAATTTTGAAATCTAGAGTGCAAAAGTGTGGCTCATTTAAAAAAAACATGGGTTCTTTTCTCCCGTGCTTTCTTGTTCCTAGTCCCTTTCCTCTTCCTTGCATCCTCTCCTATTTTGGTTTTTACAAACAAGCATAGAGGGGAATGGAGAGCTCATGATCATCATCAACTGGATGGTGTGAGATTTGGGATTGATGCTTGTTGAGGTGGATGATACCTTGGTTGATTTTCAAGGGCTAAAATGCAATGAAATGGGGGCGTCAATTTGTGTATGGAATGAAATTATTGATGCAAACCCATCTAAGACAATTTGGTGTGGTGAGGGTTCATCCACCACCAGTGGCTCTCAAGTGCTACACCCCCGCCACATCAAAAAGCAGACCCCAATCATCATATAGGAGGTCCCTATAGCTTTAAGTGATAGATTATTGGACCAGGGCAGGTGCTATTCAATGCTTTGTTTATTTGTTTCTTTTATTTTTTATTGAAACACTTACTACTGTAAACCAATCACATTAGCATATATATCCAACCGACCTTAGAGATAGACATGTCATACATATATGGTATTAAAATTCCATACTTGAACAACAAGAGAAATGGGCTTGAATAAAGTTTGGAATGGGGAATGGTCGAATGGCATCGAATTTTGATCATGCGTGTTTACAAATATAAAGATATGGATATATCCATGATGTCATGCATTATAGAACTATAAAGTTAAGAATGCGATAATGGTTGGATGGTGTGTAACCTTGATTGTGCAAGTCTTAAAAAAAGAACTATAAAGTTAAGAATGGGATAATGGTTGGATGGGGTGAAACCTTTATGGTGTGTGTCTTAAAAAAGGAGATATGGAGAGATCCATGCTCTCATGCATTAGAGAACTGTATTCTCTCATGTATTAGAGATCTCTTATGCATCTAACATAGCTCTCTATTCATACTCTATTTATAGAGAGTTTATGCATTTGAGAGCATATGCATTTATTAGAGATCTCTCATGCATACAGTTAATCTCTATATATACATTAGAGAGCTCTCATGCAAAAGAGAGAATTCATGCATAGAGATTCTATGCATTGGAGAGGTTATACATGCATTATAGATAAATCATGCATTAAGTAGCTCTCGTGCACAAAGAGTCTATGATTTAGAGAGCTTACAAACCTATCTAATGCATGCATTAAAAGAGCTCTTTGTAAGAGAGAGCAAATTTCTTATACATGTGTATTAGATATCTTTCATGCATTAGAGAGCTAATGCACCTCTCTAATGCATGTATTACATATCTCTTGCATTAAAGAGCTGGTGAGCCTCTCTACTATATTAACTAGATAAACATAATGCATGCATGAGAGATCTATGCATGCACCCGAGATACTATGCATATATCTCTCTATGCATTGTATGGCTATATGCATTAGAGAGATCTATGCAAGAGAGAGCTTGTTCTCTTATGTATGCATTGGAGAGCTCTCATACATAGAGAGTGGATGCATTAGAGAGCTAATGCACCTCTCTAATGCATGTATTACATATCTCTCATGCATTAAAGAGCTGATTAGCCTCTCTACTACTATATTAACTAGATAAATATCATGCATGCATGAGAGAGATCTATGCATGCAACTGTGATACTATGCATATAAGATATCTCTCTATGCATGAAAAGAGAGCTCTCTATGCATTGTAATGGTTGTATGCATTAAAGAGCTCTCTATGCATTGTAAGAGAGCTCTCTATGCATTGTAATGGTTGTATGCATTAAAGAGCTCTATGTATCCATGCAAGAGTTTTGTATTAGAGAGATCTATGTATGCATGCAAGAGAGATTCCTATGTATTAAACAGCTCTATGTATGCATTCAAGAGAAGGAAATAGAGAGATCTAATAGATTAAGAGATATATGTATACATGTAACTATGTATGCATGCAAGAGAGATTCCTATGTATCAGAGAGATCTATGTATGCATGTAAGAGAGCATATCCATGTTTATACTAGACACAACCATGTTCATTTTCTAGAACTAGTAGTGAAACCTGCTCACCTTGAGGTAACACTCCCCTAAAGAGGCCACCTAGCCATGTGACCCACAACCTTAGACACTGGAGGTAGAAATAAGGTTGTCTTGGGAGATGTGGACCTCATTAGGCAAAGGAAAACCCTCGCACCGTTCGTAGCTACCATCACCTCACTAAAAAATTCCCAATCCATAATTATGGATTGTTTTTGAAGTTGAATTTACATTAAAACTAAACCTATGTTTTGTAAATTTTATATCGCCCTTGCATAGGTACTACAAAAGAGAGCATCATACTTGAGAGGGGATGGATTTTAGCGAGTGATAATGTAGTTAGGTCGTAGAAAAGAACTATAACACTTGAGTTTCCCCATGGGATGGTTACTGTACCTTTGGTGGACAAGGAAACACGAACCTTACAATATCCCAAGCCTTGTTGAATTTTACAACATCACCTTAGGTATCCCTGAACATTCAATACTCCTCTAGCCTTGCAGCATTGAATACACCCTCAAACCCCTAAAATTCAATATTCCTCTCACCTTAGTGCATTAACTACATCCTCAAACCATTATGGAGAGCCAAAATGTCTTTTGGGAAACATGATGAGCACCCCCTAAATGACAACCCCAAGATACTTTTACGGAGGTCACTAGAGACCAAGAAGGAGTTGATACCTAACCTCCTTGCTGGTAAACACGATGACCACCCCCTAAACGAAAACCCCAAGATCCTTTCAAGGAGGTCAATAAGGAGTGGATACCTAAGAGTACCCTAGCTGTTTAAGGTAGGTATAACATGCCAAAGAAATTACCTAGAAGCCAAAGCCACCGTTTAGCTAAAAGCCAAACCTTAAGTGGAGGTTTTTCAAGCAGGAGCCCCAAGAAGTAGAGTTTTACCCACATATTGAGCCCCATTGGATCCCCTTCTAAATGTTAGAATCTCAAGGCTTCTATGATAAAAACCCTTCTATTTGGGTCCTATAAACCTCGCGGTCTATACCTCGATCTCCAAAGTTAAAGAGAGCCAAGTAGTGGTCTCAAACCCCAATTTGTGTCAAGCGTCGGACATTTTCTGGGTCCCAAATAGGCTATTTTAAGTGCAAGGATTCTTGGGTCCCAAATAGGCTATTTTAAGTGCAAGGAATCTACAAAGGGAACCCTTACATTTGGGTTTTGAAGTCAAGAAAACCTACATCACAAGCCTCTACAACCACACCATCAATTGCCAAACTAAACATGGAGCTCGAGGGGTTCACCTAAAAATATGTAAGTGTAGCATGTGAGTTCATCAGCAGGAGGGGTATATTAATTCAAAAAAGTTACAGAATTAAATTTATAGGCGGGTTTTTTAAACCAATTTTGAAAAAAACCCATAAGTTTATGAAGGAAAATGGCATGGAACACTAAAGATCCCATACAGTACCTAGAGAAGTTCGATCAAGTTTGCAAGGCTATCGGAAGGATTAATAATCCCATTTCGTACCCTAGAGAAGTTTAAATTTGATGATGACCAAATTTGATGGAACACTGGAGATCCCATTCACCTAGAACAATTTAATCAAGTTTGCAAGGCTATGGGAAGGATTGATGATCCCACTAAGGTTTTTTTATTTGGACTTTCCCTTGAAGGAAAGCAGGCCAATGGTTTAGTTAACTAAACCCACTAAGGTTTTTTATTTGGACTCTTCCTTGAAGGAAAGTAGGCCAATGATTTAGTTAACTAAACCCACTTTAAATGGCCAACTATGAGGTCTTGAGAGACACCTTGATTGTGGGATTCTCACCTAGTGGAGTGAGATGGCCCATTGCACATATCTAGAACAAGAAGAAGGTGAAATAGTGCGAGACCGTGTTGCTAGAACTAAGTATCCCTACATGGAGTCTCCGTGAAGAGACAAGATGAAATTTTTCGCATTGATCCATTTATGAGCAAGAGCCTCCATGACCATCTCTATAGATCTAAGCACTAAAACTTTGATGAGTCTTTACATGACCCAATAAACCTAGTAGACAAACTCAAAGATAGGAATGAAGTTGTCCAATTAAACCTAGAGATAGGTCCAAAGCATCAATGGCTAAGGTAGGGTCCTAGTAAAGGATATGATCATCATGGATGAGGTGATAGAAAATTTACTCCCAAGATTTCCCAATAGTACTAGCTATAGTCCTAGTCTCAAGGACATGAAAATGGACAAGTTGGTAGAAAATTCTCTCAATTTATTAGGCCAATAGTGGCAAGGCTAGCCCAAAGGGTAACCTCAAGGCCAGTAGTGGTGGGTAGGGCCACTCCTACTGCCAACACTAAGGGAAATCTCAAGGCCAACCCACAACCACCTTCTCATGTCAGGCATCCAAACTTGTTTCCATAGAGAAACATGGTTTCATGTGCAATTTGTTGCTGAAACCATATAAGCCTGTAGTGTCTATTGTTGCAAAGTCCTAGATAACAATAGTATTCTAGTGATTGCCAATGTGCAACGAAACCATGATACAACCCATTATTTGTAACCTTGCAAAGTGCAAGCCATTCCAAATGCACCTCAATTGAAGAAAATTTATCAAAACCTCTTACTGAGAGGTATCTACAGACCACCTCCTCCTATACTATCACCTCAATAATAGTGATAGGTTTTTGGTGCCCAATAGATATGTCCACCCCACCCCAAGAAAATAAAATAAATCATTGATGTATGGTTAGAAACCTTAGGAAAGATAACTATTGCATGGCCACTTTCCAAAAATGAAAATTAGCATTTTCGCCCCAACCAAAAGAAGAAAAGAACACTTTTATACAGTAGAGGAGGGGAGATTGCGAAGAGAAGGGCAAGAGTTACAGGAAGCGGTGGAGAGAATATTGGATCTAGAGATGCTTGGAAAAAAGAAGTTTGTAGAAAGAGGAGAGTCGAGAAGAGAAGAGAAAAATAGAAGAGAAAAAGAGTGGAGAGGGAGTCGTGAAGAAGCTAGGAGTCACTGGGATGAAGCAGTTCTACAGAAGTTTATGGTGACTGTTCTCTTTGAGAAGAAGATGACGTAGGTTTTGTTTGAGTAGACTTGAGTCTACCCAGAGCAGAGGTTGCAAAGGTGAGAGGGTCTTGTAGGAGGTGGGTTCCCTAGGACATTTTGAGGCTTCAAATTTGTTGGAACTTGGACCAACTCAAATTCTTATTCAACTATTGTCTATAATGTTTGTTGGTGGTTGTCTGCATAGTGTAGTTGCAGCTCTGGTTGTTTTCTGGTTCTTCGTGGAGTTGAGATACATGGTTTTTATTTGGATCATTGTGTTAAAGTCCCTTATTTTAGTGGTGCTTTTCTCTTTTCTATTCAATCCACAAATCTCACGTGTGTTGAGATTTGCTCAGTTATATATATATACACAGGGAAGTCTGATTATGTAAGATTCCTCTCCAGCCTTCGAGGTATATAGGAGTAAGAATCTCCCTTTTTGATCTTATAATTATTCCCTCTCTAAAATAAAAGAAAGATTCTGTTTAAAAAAGGAAGACCCTTTCCCTAGAATACTTCTCAGGAGTCCCACCTGTTTTAGGGATTTAGAACAATGAGTTCAGAAGTGAAAATCGGTGTTTTGGATATCAAGGTTTTGGTCTTCATTTGAGTACGGCCCAAAAGAAGTTCTTTATCTCTAGGAAGTATAAGTAGTTATCCCCCAGATATTGTGTACCAAAGAAAGTAGATGACTTAGCCTACGAACTTCTTTTATCTCCTCATCTCAAAGTTCTTAATGCCTTCTATAGAAAAATGTGCCAAAACCAAATCATGGAAAGACGGTAAAACTTCAGTGGCAAGATACCGTTGGCTTCTAAGTTACGCTAGCTCCTTCCTTTATATAAGTCGTAACTTTTACTTGCCGCTCGCAGTAATCTTACTTCCATCGATCTCCTTTCTTTCTTAATCTCCTTCATGGCTTGGCAACAGGAATTGGTTTTATCCATGATGATTTCTCACCTTCAAGACGCAAGCGAGTCTGTGAAGAAGGATTTTATAGAACTGTATGAGTGCTCACTTTTCCCTCACTTGGGAACTTCTGTAGCTCAGACCAAATGGCGGACCTATCAAGACATAACTAGGGTAACACCATGGGGTCAACAACACTTTCGTAACAATGTCCGGTTGGCTATGGTTATTGAAGCTTTGGGTTTGGGTCCCCGATACTATTGTGTGATGAGATCAAGGCATATTGGGTTTTCTGAGCCGGTCTTCTTACTGGCGTGTTTTCTTCCTCATCAGAAGATATGCCTTTACCCCGTTTTTGGCTTGTCTCTGAGAGGTCCTTTTGTTAGATCACCTCATACCACTGAGGTAGGTGCGGCAATAACCAGCCAAATTATTCCCATAGATGAGTTACCTTATACGTGCGCAGCTTGTGATTGTTGCTTTTGTGACCATATGATGGACGGGCTTATGGAAGTGTAAAGAGTTCTTCTATCTTTACTGTATATGTTCCAAGAGTGAATAAAGTTGAAATCTTTGTTCTTGTATTGAGTCTTGCTCTCCTTGAGACTTTTCTTGGTGGTTAATCTTAACTAAATTTTCTCTTAAGTCTCATATTCGTACATCTTGCGAAATTATCCCAAGTTTGCGAGATGAGAACATCTCGCATTTTTCAAGTGGGAGAGAATGTAAGATTTCTCCCCAGCCTCTCAAAATGTCCAGCGTCTTACCTTGTAATCAATCCCCTCTTCAGAAATATAAAAGATCTTATTTCTAACTGTTTTAACCTAGAGAGAGAAAATATTCTAGAGAGAGAATATTCAGATTTTTAATATTTTTGGATAGAAAATTATCTCATCTTATTAAAATGAATTCCCCTGAAACAGAAATTCAAAAAGAACTTCCAATGTGCAATTGGAATTTATTGGAAATGGGTATAAAGGACCTTAGCCTAAGGGTCTAGATTTTCAGAAATTTTTGGATTATGGTCCAATTAAGGTTCCTATGGGCCAATAGCATCAATCCATGTGTAGGGAAGAGATAAATCCAATTTGTAAAAGAAGATATCCAAAAATGAGTAAATGCTCACATAAGATGAAGAGTTGACTATGTACAAGGTTTATTAGTAAGAAACTATGAGTAATATAAAAAATATGAGATATTTTGGGTATCCAAAAATGAGTAAATGCTCACATAAGATGAAGAGTTGAAAATGTACAAGGTTTATTAGTAAAAAACTATGAGCAATATTAAAAATATGAGATATTTTGGGTATCCAAAAATGAGTAAATGCTCACACAAGATGAAGAGTTGAAAATGTAGAAGGTTTATTAGTAAAAAACTATGAGCAATATTAAAAATATGAGATATTTTGGGTATAATGATTCCATTTTGACACATATGTAAGGAAGGGGAGTCCCTTAAAGGAGGTGCATACTTCACATGCTTGAATGAGTTTTAAACTCAAAAATCATGTGATATTTTTATCTCTCCTCTCTCTTGAACCAAACCAAATCAAAATGGAACCAAACCGAATAAAAAAGGAACCAAACTAGATCTAAATCTAGTCCAAATTCAACCAAACTAAATTTGGAAAATTCTAGAATTCAGTTAGCTTTGGTTAGAGCTTCCCTCTCCTATAAATAGAACATGAGTCCTTTGAAAAAAATAGGAGAATTTTACTATACTAAAGTTATGCTGAAATAATGCTAATTTCTACTATTCTCTTAAATTCTCTCCAAATTGAAGAAATTGGAGCTTCCCTCTTTCTTCAATCCCCATTGGTGACTTCATCAACATACTAAACCAATTGATTGGTTGGGGGCCTCTACCGTGAACAAAGAATCAAGCAATTTGTAAGGTAATTAGTGAATTTTGATCATTTTCTATAATTTCTCAATGTTTCTCTCTTCTCAACTCCTCTCAAGCTTGAGAAGCTTAGTTGGAATGGTTTTTGAATGCTATTGAAGTTAATTGATGAATGGTAGTAAGAATTACATAAATGGATGAATGCTATTGAAGTTAATTGATAAAAGATAGTAAAGAATTACATAAATTTCCATTTATGCTTAATTCTAATGGTTTTTATGTAATTTCTCTCTCTCACTCAAGAAATGGTCATACTCATGACCCATTCTCAATCCAAATGAAGCTTTTCATAAAGCTTTTCCTTAATCCAAGATTAATCTATGCTTAAGGCCAAATTAATGCCTTTTTTCTATGCTTTTAGTTTATGTATTTCATGAATATTGATGATTCAATCCATTATTGGGTTAATGATCCAATTAGGGATCATTCTAATAATTCCCTTAATGATAAGCTTTATCCTTCAAAATAAATTGAGATTTATCAGTCTCATAGTAGCGGAGCTATGGCAAAAATTTTACAAAAATTACACATAAAAAAATTTCATTCAAAGCATGAAAAGTGAACTTCCTATCATATTCTAAGAATTATCATCCTAGATTAATTGAAAGAATTTTATTGTAATCATGGAGAAATTGATGTTTATGTTATGCATAATTGATGATTATTTTATTGTAAAAGTGTTACTTTTATCATATTTGGATTTCATGCATAGAGGTATGCATAAAAGATTATTATTTTAATATAAAAGTGTTTCTTTTATCATATTTGGATTTCATGCATAGAGGTATGCATAAAAATTGATTATTTTAATATAAAAGTGTTTCTTTTATCATATTTGGATTTCATGCATAGAGGTATGCATAAAAGATTATTATTTTAATATAAAAGTGTTTCTTTTATCATATTTGGATTTCATGCATAGAGATATGCATAAAAGTTAATTATTTTAATATAAAAGTGTTTCTTTTATCATATTTGGATTTCATGCATAGAGGTATGCATAAAAGTTGATTATTTTAATATAAAAGTGTTTCTTTTATCATATTTGGATTTCATGCATAGAGGAATGCATAAAATTTGATTATTTTAATATAAAAGTGTTACTTTTATCATATTTGGATTTCATGCATAGAGGTATGCATAAAATTTGATTATTTTATTATAAAAGTGTTACTTTTATCATCTTTGGATTTCATGCATAGAGGTATGCATAAAATTTGATTATTTTATTATAAAAGTGTTACTTTTATCATATTTGGATTTCATGCATAGAGGTATGCATAAAATTTGATTATTTTATTATAAAAGTATGACTTTTATCATATTTAGATTTCATGCATAGAGGTATGCATAAAAGTTGATTATTTTATTATAAAAGTGTGACTTTTATCATATTTAAATTTCATGCATAGAGGTATGCATAAAAGTTGATTATTTTATTATAAAAGTGTGACTTTTATCATATTTGAATTTCATGCATAGAGGTATGCATAAAAGTTGATTATTTTATTGTAAAAGTGTTACTTTTATCATATTGGATTTCATGTATAGAGGTATGCATAAAAGATATTCTTTTTATACTAAAAGTGTGATTTTCATCATAAATGGATTTTATGCATAAGAGAAATTCTTTTATTCTAAAAGTGTAATTCCTACCAAATTGAATTTATGCATAAGAAGATGCATAAAAGATTGATTTTTAATTCAAAGTGTCATTCTCATCTAAATTGAATTTATGCATAGGAAGATGCATAAAAGAATGGAATTTCAATTCAAAAGTGTTATTCTCATCCAAATTGAATTTATGCATAGGAAGATGCATAAAAGATGGATTTTTAATTCAAAAGTGTCAATTCTCATCTAAATTAAGTTTATGCATAGGAAGATGCATAAAAGATTGAATTTTAATTCAAAAGTGTCATTTTCATTTAAAATAAATTTATGCATAGAAAGATGCATAAAAGATTGATTTTTATTTTGAAAGTGTAAGTCTCCTTAAATGGAATTTATGCATAAATAAATGTGTAGAGAAATCTTATATCAAATATAAGAATTCTCTTGTATTCTATAAAAAGATATGAAATGTGATAAGATGTGATAAGAGGTGTATGAGATGTAATAAGAGGTGTATGAGATGTGATAATATGTGATAAGATGCGTATGGGAAGTGATAGGATGTGATAAGAGGTGTATGAGATGTGATAAGATGTGATAAGATGCGTATGGGAAGTGATAGGATGTGATAAGAAGTGTATGAGATGTGAAAAGATGTGATAAGATGTGAAAAGAAGTGTATGAGATGTGAAAAGATGTGATAAGATGTGTATGAGATGTGATAGGATATGATAAGAGGTGTATGAGATGTGATAGAATGTGTTAAGATGAGTTAGGATGTGTTAAGATGTGTATGAGATGAGGTAGAGAGTGTATCTGATGGGATAAGATGTATATGGGATGTGTTAGGGCAAGAATGGATGTAATATGGATGTATGAATGTAGATATGGATGTATGAATGTGAATATGGATGTGTGGATGTGGAAATGGAAGTGTGGATGTATGAATGTGGATGTGGATATATGCATGTAGATGTGTATGTATGAATGTGAATGTGGATGTGGATGTATGGATGTAGATACGGATGTATGGATGTGGATGTGGATGTATGGATGTAGATACGGATGTGTATGTATGTATGTGGATGTGGATGTATGAATGAGGATGTGAAAATGGATGTATGTATTTACCTTGCTTGTAAAGAACATCCCCTAGAATTGTGTAAGGATGAGCTTTCCTGGTGGTAAGCCTTTGTTTCTGTTGAGGATTCAATCCAAGAGGGAAGTATCCTGTATCTAAATAGTGTTGAACATCTTGGAGCTCAGGCCAACTTGTATCCATTAATGCAAGAGTAGCTTTTTTGAAAGAAGCCAAGATTTTAGTAGCCCATTCATCAGCCTTTTGATTATCCTTCCTGTTCACATGCACAAATTTACAAAACTCAAAAGCTTCTTTTAACTCCATTGCCCTTTGATACAAATTCTGAGCTTGGGAGAGAGTGCCAAAAGCTGCCCAAATGTGATTTGTTCCGTTTTCTCCCTAAGATCTATTAAGAGGTCATAACTAAGAGATCCTTGTCCAAGAGGAAAGTCAGATTGTCCAATTTTTCTCCTAGACGACTTCTTCTTCTTCTTATTTTTCTCCTCTTCTTCAGATTTATCTTCTTGTTCTTCTTCTTCTTGACTCCTAGTTTTATGACCCCTTTTTGCCATTAATGGCATCAATGTTTCCTCTTCTTCTGAGCATATTTCCTCTAAAAGTGCTAAACTTTTATCCTCATTTTTCCTCAACTTTGGACACTCAGTGCGATAGTGCCCCTTCTCTTGACATTCATAGCATGTGACACTACTTCTATCCCTAGGTTTATCCTCAGCTCATGGAACCCTAGGTGGCCTTGTATTGACTAAGTGTAACTTCAAATCAGCAAATTCTGCCATAAGTTATGCAATGTTATGATCCAAGGATGGAGCTTGTACTTGAGATGTTGAGGCTATCTCTACTCGTGGTGGGGTTGGCACATTCGGAGAAGATTGGAATGTGGACTCAATATGAAGAGTGGCCTCCTTCTTCAAAGCAATACGAAGAGCCTCTTTAAAATTAGTGGGATCTTTGCTAAGAACTTTTCCATGCAAGCGGGGATTCAAAGCCCTGATAAACTTGCTCATCTTAAGGTGCTCCATTGCTAAAGAACTCTTTGAATCTTCCATAGAAGGTGAAGAAGAAGAAGCAATAACATGTAAAGCAGCTTCTTGATATTTGATGAATAAGGCTTCATACCTCACTGAAAAGGTAGAAACTGATCTCCATCCTTTTGAAAAATTTGATCCAATTGCAATAGTAAAGCATTTGGCGACTCCACTGTCCCAAATCTCTCCTTCATTGCTTTGGTCAACCTTTCCCAATCATTCTTAGACTCCTCTGGCAAAGCCTCATGCCAAGTTAAGGCCACACCCTCCAAGAAATCTGGGAGTATTTCTGCCCTCTCCTCCTTCATAGACCAACCCGTCAAGCGGCATGCTCGGTTAAACTCTCGGAGATAACTCCCCGGGTCTTCTCCTTCCGATCCTTGGAACACCGGAATGTTGAACATCTTGCACCAAAAGATGAGTAGCAACAAGGAAAATTTACTTGTTTCAAAATAACTTTTCTTTAATCATGCGGGACCTTGAGGTTAAAATAGAATAATTCTAAGTAAAACCTGCCCGCTGTCTCCACCAAAAGATGTGACACGAAGTTGGGGTTTGGACTTCGGTCACTTCTCAGAATCAAAACACACTTGTATGAAACCTCATAGCCTCCTCACCTCCCTTTCTCTCCCTAGGTTAAGATAAAGATATACACATCAAAGGTGAGATCATAATTCATGGAAGGAAAGATGAAAGGCTCCGGAGAAGCAAGAATTTCAGCCAGTCTTGCAGCTCCAAACAAGAAAGCGATTCTTTGTTGGAAGAAAATCTTCCAACTCAGGATTATGTGAACGGAAACATACGAAGAATATTGGTAAGGTTCATCTGTTTGAATTGGACGATTTGGTCAGAACATATTAAAGCACATGAATATAGAAATCACTTGCAAGAGGATAAGACACATGGGATTGGCCTTTTGATAAGAGATTAAGAGGAATTACATTATTAAGAAGAAAGAAGAAAGAATGGCCAAAAGTTAAAAAAAACAGAGATACATAGAGAATTGCAGTTTTAAATCCATATAGACTATGCAAAAGAGGATTACATACATGCATAGAGCTTGAAGAGAGCTTCACGCCTATATAAAAACTTTCAAAAACGGACAACCGAGCGAAAAGTTATGAGCATTTTACTACAAGACTATAAAACTGCCAAAATTCGCCTAAAAGTTAGCAAATTTGGGAGAAATTCTGATCATCAATGAAGTAAGGGATTAAGAAATTAGTTACATGAGTGGAAAGAGCATATAAAGAGCTTCCTAGACATATGATCAATTTAAGAAACCAATACCCGAGTGATGAGTAATTACCGGTTGAAAATTGGGTACTGGACCACAAAAACTGCACTTCCCTCTCTTTGCATGAAACCTCAATTTTCACATAGCCTCTTGCCTTTCATCTCCTTCATGATTCAAGCTAGAGGGTAAGGGTTAACATTGCTCAGCGGACAATCGTAAAGATTTACCTATGGTCCCCAAAGTCTTTTCGCATACTCATTACCGCTAAAACCATTGGTACCTCCAAAGGAGGGCGGCAATAAGGCAAGGGCTACCTTGAGAAGTCACAAGCCCACCAAGATAATAACTCCTTATCCCACTTATCATGAATCATCAAAGAGGTCCAAAATTGGGTTAAGCATGAGGAGCTAATGCTAAATGAGACATTCACATGTAAAGAGAGTGTTTGAATAGGGGTTGGAAAGATAAGAGAATGGTAATGACACAAAATGCTCAATTGAGGAGGTTCATTCCTTGATTTGAAAGGGAGAGGAGGGCTCCTTTTATAGGTGGAGAATCACCCTCTCTTCCATTGTTACCAATTACAACATAAAAATCTTCAACCCTTCAGTGACATAAGGGTAGATGTCACCATCAATTGTCCTCTTAGGCTAAGTCTTCTATTGATTATTAAATTGAAGACTTTTTGACTTTGAGAGTGTGATGAGATAATAGCCAAGTCTAAGTGGCATGTAGGTGGAGATCCCACTTACACATGGCGGAATTCTCCTCTTCCATGTAGGCATTCTAGAAGAATCTTTCCCAATTATGCACCTACACACACTCCTTCACATGCCTTCCACACTCCCCAGCTTGTAGCCTTATGGTGAATACCATATTAATAATACAATAAAAATCCATGTGAGCATGAAGGCCCACTTTTATTTTCCACATCACTAGCCTATCGACCATACCAAAGTATTTATTAAGCTTACTTGTGGCATTTACAATGTGTGCACCCTAAATCAAGTAAAACCATTATATTTGAAGATAGAATGCTGTTATCGGGGTAGCCGCCAAGCCGTCGCATCACCATGCCGTTATTCCATTGTGGGCGCCGCAATCTTCTTGGACAAGCTTCCACCTTATTACCATTGAGAAACCATCAAAATATGCACAAAATTGACAATGAAAGATATCAATTTTTCATGTCACACTACCATTCATCAATTAACTTCAATAGCATTCAAAAACCATTCCAATTAAGCTTCTCAAGCTTGAGAGGGGTTGAGAAGAGAGAAACATTGAGAAATTATAGAAAATGATCAAAATTCACTAATTACCTTACAAATTGCTTGATTCTTTGTTCACGGTAGAGGCCCCCAACCAATCAATTGGTTTAGTATGTTGATGAAGTCACCAATGGGGATTGAAGAAAGAGGGAAGCTCCAATTTCTTCAATTTGGAGAGAATTTAAGAGAATAGTAGAAATTAGCATTATTTGAGCATAACTTTAGTATAGTAAAATTTTCCTATTTTTTTCAAAGGACTCATGTTCTATTTATAGGAGAGGGAAGCTCTAACCAAAGCTAACTGAATTCTAGAATTTTTCAAATTTAGTTTGGTTGAATTTGGACTAGATTTGGATCTAGTTTGGTTCCTTTTTTATTCGGTTTGGTTCCATTTTGATTTGGTTTGGTTCAAGAGAGAGGAGAGATAAAAATATCACATGATTTTTGAGTTTAAAACTCATTCAAGCATGTGAAGTATGCACCTCCTTTAAGGGACTCCCCTTCCTTACATATGTGTCAAAATAGAATCATTATACCCAAAATATCTCATATTTTTAATATTGCTCATAGTTTTTTACTAATAAACCTTCTACATTTTCAACTCTTCATCTTGTGTGAGCATTTACTCATTTTTGGATACCCAAAATATCTCATATTTTTAATATTGCTCATAGTTTTTTACTGATAAACCTTGTACATTTTCAACTCTTCATCTTATGTGAGCATTTACTCATTTTTTGATACCCAAAATATCTCATATTTTTTATATTACTCATAGTTTCTTACTAATAAACCTTGTACATAGTCAACTCTCCATCTTACGTGAGCATTTACTCATTTTTGGATATCTTCTTTTACAAATTGGATTTATCTCCTCCCTACACATGGATTGATGCTATTGGCCCATAGGAACCTTAATTGGACCATAATCCAAAATTTTTTGAAAATCTAGACCCTTAGGCTAAGGTCCTTTATACCCATTTACAATAAATTCCAATTACACATTGGAAGTTCTTTTTGAATTTCTGTTTCAGGGGAATTCATTTTAATAAGATGAGATAATTTTCTATCCAAAAATATTAAAAATTTGAATATTCTCTCTCTAGAATATTTTCTCTCTCTAGGTTAAAACAGTTAGAAATAAGATCTTTTATATTTCTGAAGAGGGGATTGATTACAAGGGAACATGCTGGACATTTTGAGAGGCTAGGGAGAAATCTTACAGATTATGTTGGATTGATGTAAAATTATGCTTTGGTTTTAGATGTGTTGTTTTGATAGAATTTGTTGAAAATAAACAGCTGCGAGTGAAAATCTGACTTATGTTTAATCACATCTGTCAATTAGCTTGTGTTTGAGTCTGCAAATTCTAAGAGAGGCAACTTGGTCAGCCATGCATCAGGATAGGTCATTTGAGGTTGTTAAAGTACATGAAAAGAACACATTGCATAAAGCTTAATTTGATTTATTGAGATTTTTTTAGGCATTTAACTAAATTTTTATTTAAAAGAAATGTATGCTTTTATTGTAAAGCAAGATGTGATTTTCTATTCAAGATCTTGGCAAATGTGAAGCTCATCATTGAATGGTGACAAGTTAGATAAATATGTCTAGAATGTGGCCATATTATCAAATTGCAATTTTAACGGTTGAATTTCTTCCAATCTTCTGTAGGAAATTCACTCACTCTCTTAGAGGGCCTATACAAGTTTAATAATTCTTTCTCCACTCAACCTCATTCTCTCACAATTCCTTCTCCACACTCTTTTGAGCCCTTTTCCACTCCTCCATTACACCTTGCCCATGCGGTTGTCACTCCACCCCCAGGAACCACCCATGAGGTGGACACTCCTATCTTTGGTGCCTCTCCACCTTTTGGCACGCCCTTTGTGTTTGGCACTTCTCTCTTGGGTGTTGCCCACCATGAGCTAGCCACTTCTCCATTGGGCGCCTCTCCATCTTTGGGTGCACCATCGGAGCTTGCCACTCCTCCATTGGGTGTTGCCCACCATGAGCTAGCCACTCCTCCATTGGGCGCCTCTCCATCTTTGGGTGCACCATCGGAGCTTGCCACTCCTCCATTGGGTGTTGCCCACCATGAGCTAGCCACTCCTCCATTGGGCGCCTCTCCATCTTTGGGTGCACCATCGGAGCTTGCCACTCCTTTGTCGAGTGCCTCCCATGAGCTTGCCACTCCTCTACCTGGTGCCTTTCCACCCTTGTGCACAGCCCATGACTTTGATTCATCTCTCTTAGGTGACATCTATGAGCTCGGCACTCCTCCATCTAGTGTGGGCCATGACCTTGATGCCACTCCTTTGATGTGGTGAACATGCCCTTCCTGCCAACACTCCTCACTTCGCGATGCTGATGACACTCTCGACCATGTGCTTGCTACTCCACCTTCCAATGTTTCCCATGAGCCATCTTCTCATTAGAAATTCCTTTCTAGGTCTAGTGCATGAAACCATGCCAATGCTATCTTCGACAAGTACTTTGTTGACCTCAATGTGGCATCACAGTCTAGTGTGCTAGATGAGCTGCTAGGCACACTCACACTTGGCATAGTGCACCGCCACTTTCGCAATTTGCAACCCACATTCAAGGAGGGCCGGTGCTGGGGTGCTACTAAGCTTGAGGCAGTCCTATAGTACAGTCAAGTGTAAGATGCATGCAGATGGATTGGCTGCAAGACATGCCCTCACAGCGTTTGTTTCTAGAAGTGTCCTACCAGGTACGCATCGTGCCACTTCTCACATACTTCAAATTTATCGTCGAGCACTTCATGCAAGGTTTGTGAGGAGACAGAGCTTGGACAGTGGGATTGAGAGTGCTCTATGTGCTAGTAGTGGCCATGCACCCAGATGTAGTCATTTATTCGACCCTGAGATGAGGGTGGTAATGGAGAGGTTTTGGGAGGCACACTGTCATGCATCACTAGAGTACAAGAAGGCATTGCAACATAGTGTTCATCATGGGGAGTACATAGTACATGGGGCTTGCTTTCTTGAGATGACATAGGCAGAGTTGTACTTTGATTTCAGGTATACACACCCTGAGATCACCATTACAAGCCTTGGTTTATATGTTACTCGAGGCAGCATGACACATGTCTTTGTAGGTACCACGTTGGATTTCAGCTTTGTATGATGACTTTCGTGGCTTGTCTGGCCATTGTGTTTTGGTGGTGCCTTATAGCCCAAGGGATTTTATTCACTCGCTATTATGCCCACTGGGGCAGGCAAAGGATGCTATCTACCATGGGATGGCTTGTTTCATGGGGACTTGTACCTCGTGCGATAACTTGGCCATGATTCACTTGTGCAAGGAGGATTCCTTGGTGTCCGAGGTGGTGACATGGCAACAGTATGAGTATGTGACACATGGGTAGTCAATGAGATTATAGCTAGTGGAGCACCATTCGGCACGTGGTGAGTGAGTTCATGAACACATTTACACCTTCCGTCTATGCCTACATACATCATGCTCACGGTGCCAAGTGGCAGGACCGTCAGTTTCATGCCACCCTACAACAATAGTTTCCTATTGGTGTAGCTATCTCTATGGTTGATTTTGCATAGAACTACAAATTTGCACCACTATAGAAGATTCAGTCAAATTACTAATTGTTTGAGCAAGTATTGCATGAGACATTGCCTCATTTTCAATTTAAGGCCTTCAAGTTATTTTATATTGTTGTTGTTTATGAATCTAACAATTCCCATTCTTGTGTGCTTGACTAGGTGGCCATCATGGTGCATATTAGTTATCGGCATGCAAAGGTGGCAATGGGATGGCATAGCAAGCACCCCAGAGGAGCGAGTCATCATTAGAGAGTATCCCTTTTACATTAGTGATGATCGTTCTCACAACTCCCACTTTGTGTAGCATTGTTTCCATCGTCATGGATGATGACTTTTCGAGAGAGCATGGAGTCACATGGACATGGCAGTGGATATGGTCTAATGGACATGGCACTGGTAATGGATGTGGGGGGGCATAGTTCAAGAGTGCTCTTCAGTTCTATTGGCTATATTCATGGCATCGCATGACAGGCTACTGCGAGTGATTTGGAACTTCTTCGAGATAGGGCATGGAAAGGAGGAGCACAATGGTGTGGGTGAATGTGTCAAACATGCCCTCAGATGTCACCAACTCTGCCCATACACACCGAGCACTTTCCAGATGCACAACAAGCAGTGGATTGGTGCAATGCATATTTGACCACTAGTGCTGCCTCTTCCTTCCCTCAGTGAGATGCCAGGATTGTCAGGAGGTTCTTTTGGTGTGTTGCCAATAGTGTCCTTGATGGTGCTTCTCTAGATTGTGCAATAGTGCATGGCACACTTAGGATACACTCCATTAGGAGCACATCCTAGGATGACCCCACCATCTTCACATAGCGTTGTTCATGCTTTTGTAGGCCATGCATCAATGGTGACTACTCACTATATGCAAGATGAGAGAGTGGTTTAATCCTTGGTTGCAGATCAGGTGTTGAGGCCAGAGCAAGGAGCATTAACCCCCACCACTTCCGATCCTTTCACACTACTTAAGGGGTCAGATCATGATGTTAGAAATCTAGCATGGTATCACACTAAGCTAGAACATGGAGAAGAGTGCAAGAGGAATGAAGCAAAACTAAGAGATGTTTCCATTGATGTGATCCCTGAATAAATAGGGCCAAGTACAAGACATTGAGCAAGAGTGCTTATGGGATAAATGTAGAGGTGCCACATGGCACACACTCAAGACTCAAGACAAAACTGAGACTAGACAAATGTAGACTAGAGAAATAGTACACCTAGACAAAACTGAGACTAGACAAATGTAGACTAGAGAAATAGTACACCTAGTGTGCACTTATTTCCAACACCCTCCTTAAGTGGACACTAGGAGGAAGACAGAAAGACAAGACTAGAAGACAGACATAAAGACCGATAGACTGAGAGACAAGACAGAAGACATGACAAACAAAGATCCTGAGACACCCCTCCTCAAGTGATATCCTCATATGGGTCCACAAGGGTAGGGACAAGAGTGGCTCATAGACAGACAGAGAGAGAGGCAATCAGCCAGTAGAGTGTTCCCACAGAGAGAGAGACTGTCAGATAGACATGAGAGAGTGTGACAAATAGAAGATAAATGGGGACATTAACAAAAAATGCCAAGAGAATGTGGGTAGCTAATCCACAAAAGAGAGGCATATAGACTGATAGACAGAGTGTCAGATGGCATATGACTGTAAGATCACACAAGATAGACACATAGACAGAGTGTCAAATGGCATATGACTGTAAGATCACACAAGATAGACACATAGACAGAGAGACTGACTGATTGTAGATAGACAGAGAGATGGACCTTGATAGATAATCCCTCCTCAAGGGCAATCCTCCTGCTAGAGTGGGTAATGCAGGGGTGCCTCTTGGATAGGGACAAAGATAAGTCCATGTAGACATGACATTACCCCATGATCTACATCATTGGTGATCAATGGTGGTAGATAGCATGAAAGCATAGACAAATATGAGAGAGATGGGAAGGTCTTACCATATTTGTCAGTGTCTAATCCCGTACAAGATAGAGAAGTAAATGAGGGAGAAGGGAAGGTCTTACCACTTGCTGAGGATGTGAGGCAAGGGTAGTGTCTAATCCCTAAGAAGAGAGATCTTTGTAGTTTGATATTTTCGAGAGGAGATAATAAAAAAATTCAGAACTGAGATTTTTAATTTTCAAGAGATAGAAAGTAGACTGAAAATACTGTGTGCCTTGAGCTACTGCTGTAGAGGTTGCTCTCGGGGGGGTCACTATATGTAAATCCTCTAAATCACGTGCGTTCAAGGCCTATTTAAAAAGTCCCTTATCTGTGAATTTTTTAGTGAATATAATGTATCCTTTCCTATTCAAATCTGTAATTTTTTTTTAAAATACAATAAATAAATCCCCTTTGTAAATATATTTCTGTAAGTTTTAAATATTTAAAATGTCCTTCTGTTGAACCCACGTGATACTTACATATTTATACGAGTGACCCCCCCCCCCCCCCCGAGAGGTTGCTGGAGTAGAAGATGGAGACATAGAAGCAGTTGGAGTCAAAGATGGAGACGTGGAAGTTGGAGTGGAGGCTGGAGGAGAAGATGATGGGGGCTTCGTAGCTGTAGATGAAACGATAGCTTTAGGCGAGCTTGCTGGACGTCGTGGCTCCATGAACAGGCCGGTAAGCTCAAGTAGAGAGGCGGCAGCACCATGATGAACCCGCGTAGCAGCAAGAAGGAGAAGACGGGCAGTTGTTGTCGCAGATCTGGAGTTGCAAGCTGGAGCAGAATCTACAGGTCGAGCAGAGGCAAACGAGGCAGGTTGGTATGGTGGGCAAAAAAATACGCAGCTATGGCAGCAGACTGAGGATAGGGGCAGCACAGGCAGCAGCTGGAGAGGTAGGCTGAGGGGAGAAGCGAGCAGATCCAGCAGAAAATGGTGGGACAAATGGAGGAGAAGATGGCGCAGAGAATGGCGGGGCAGAGGTAGAGGTGCAGCCAGATCTAGAGGGGGCAGCTGCTGCTAGAGCATGGCTCTGATACCATGTTAGAAATCTAGCATGGTATCACAGTAAGCTAGAACATGGAGAAGAGTGCAAGAGGAATGAAGCAAAACTGAGAGATGTTTCCATTGATGTGACCCCTGAATAAATAGGGCCAAGTACAAGACATTGAGCAAGAGTGCTTATGGGATAAATGTAGAGGTGCCACATGGCACACACTCAAGACTCAAGAAAAAACTGAGACTAGACAAATGTAGACTAGAGAAATAGTACACCTAGTGTGCACTTATTTCCAACACATGATTGTTTAATAGATGTTTTGATAGTGGGTTATGTTTTGGCAGTCATTGCTGAGGAGGGAAATGAAGAGAGCATATGGATGTATTAGAGATCTCTCATGCATTGTTAATCTCTATATATGAATTATAGAGCTCTGATGCATTAGAGATCATATGGATGTATTAGATATCTCTCATGCATTACTGAATCTCTATATATGAATTATAGAGCTCTCATGCATTAGAGATATGTATGCATGCGAAAGAGAGCATTCATGCATAGCGATTTCATGCATTGGAGAGGTTATGAATGCATTATAGAGAAATCTATGCATTGAAGAGCTCTCCATGAATAAAGAAATCTATGCATTAGAGAGCTTACAAACCTCTCTAATGCATGCATTAGAGAGCTTTTTGTAAGAGATAGTTGTTTCCTTATATACATGCATTAGATATTTCTCATGCATCAGACAACTCTATGCAAGAGAGAGCTTGTTCTCTTATGTATGGATTAGAGAGCAGATGCATTAGATATTTCTCATGCATCAGACAAGCTCTCTCTATGCAAGAGAGAGCTTGTTCTCTTATGTATGGATTAGAGAGCAGATGCATTAGAGAGATAATGCATCTCTCTAATCCATGTATTACATGTCTCTCATACATTAACCTCTCTAATGTATTAAGTAGATAAATCTCATGCATTCATGAGAGAGATCTATGCATGCAACCGAAATACCTATGCATATAAGAGAGCTCTCCATGCATGATGCAAGATATGCATTGTAAGGGCTATATGCATTAGAGAGCTCTATGTATACATGCAATAGAGCTTCCAATGTATTAGAGAGCTCTATGTATGCATGCAAGAGTATGAAATAGAGCTCTATGTATGCATTCAATAGCATGCAATATAGAGATTTAATGGATTAAGAGTTCTAAGCATAGAGATCCATGCATTGAGAGATCTATGCATGCATTAGTGCTTTATGCATGTGTAAGGTCTCTTCAGGCAAGAAACTTAAAAATAAAAATAACTCCTAAAGCACAATGGTGTAAGCTCGCAATGCTTTGTGATAACTCACTATGCAAGTGAGCTCTCCACGCATTCTGAGAGCTCTTGAATTATTGAGCTCTATGCCTACAAGAGACCTCTTTACATGCAAGATAACACATTAGAGATCTGTAATACATTGGTTCTATCCTTATATGAGCTCTATGCCTACAAGAGACCTCTATGCAAGTGAGCTCTCCATGCAAGTGAGCTCTCCATGCAAGTGAGCTCTCCACGCATTCTGAGAGCTCTTGAATTATTGAGCTCTATGCCTACAAGAGACCTCTTTACATGCAAGATAACACATTAGAGATCTGTAATACATTGGTTCTATCCTTATATGAGCTCTTACATCAAAGATTATGCAGTAGATCTAGATCTCTATGCATGGTAAGTTCTCTCTATGCATTAGAGATCTCCATGCATGGGTAAGAGATCCCTATGCATGTAACAAAACTTTATGAATGAAGGTGCAAAATTAAAAAAATCCCTAAGTCACAAGTTATAGCATTAAAGCACAAAATAAATCTATCATGTTATGCTTAACATCCCTATGCATAGAGAGGGTATGCATTAGAGATATATTTAAATGAATATATAGAAAGTTAAATTGTATTTTTACCAACATGTATTAGCATTTTCTTGCATATCACCCACTAAAAGTAGTCAGGGATTTATTTTCTATGCTTGAAATGTTTTGCTATAAATAGGTTTAATCTCCAAGGTTTGTTGGTGCATAAGGTCATAGGGTATTCCTAGTAGGGAGAATGCACACATCAGGGTATCCATGAGCTTTCCTTCAGTCAAGTGCAATGATTGCGGTGCATCCAAGGAGATGGATAGTGTAAGTGGTTAGTTATGGTTGTGTAGTTAATGGGTCCGTTTAAGTTTAAACACCATATTAGATAATTTGGGAAAAATCCCATTCCCATTTGAAAAATGGGAGCATGGTGAACTTATCCAAAAGTTTGTCAAAACCCCCTCATCATGTGACATATCATCAGAAAGATCTTGAAGAGTAGAATCTAAATCTATGATCTCCGATAAATTTGGAGTTAGTATGTTTAAGATATGTCCAAAACTATATGAAGTAATTGATTCCCAAAAGGTGAGATTTTTCCCAAATTACCTAATATTGACTTTTTAGGTGAAAAGGTGACACCTTCAGGGATTGAACTAAGTGATTGATCTTGATAGATTTCAGATTCTAGAGTGCTTTTTTGTGTGGCTACAAATAGGTTGTAGGTACCTTTTCAATTTTCCTAGCTTCTTAGTTTGTGGGGGGGGGGGGGATGCACTTCAATTACATGCCTTTGTACTTATACATATAATTCTCGTGGTTAGACGGTATAGATCTCAGATTAGAATTTTTTGAGTCATCATAAGAGTGAGGGAGGGGATATGTGCTCTATGGAGTAGAGGCATTGGACCTTGTTATATACATGAGTGTGTGTGGTCAGTGTGGGGAGATGAATTTAGTGTTGATATAGGTCATATACATAAGGAGGGTGGAGGGGGGTATTCTTTACTCAAGTCTATGAGGAGAGTGAGTGTGTGAAGCATCCCTTTTAGAAGTTCTTTTTATTTTTTATCTAAGGTTATATATTAACCTTTACCAGGCGCTCGTAAGAGTGAGTGTGTGAAGCACCCCTTTTAGAAGTTCTTTTTATTTTTTATCTCAGGTTATATATTAACCTTTACCAATTCGCTTGTAAGTTTAATCTCTTTTCAAAGAGTAAGAAAAACTTGATAATTTCTAGTGCTACCACCTCATCTTACTGATGTTGCTGCCATACTCATCTTCATCATCACCTAGAGGACCTCGTCAGTGTACCCTACCTCTAGCATGAAATCACAAGAGGGTTTTTTTAACCAAGATTTTAAGAAATATTTACTGATATCTACATACATAAGGGGTTTTTGAAAAAAAAACCGTCATTTTATAAAAAAAAGGGGGGTCATTTTAATACCCTTTGAATGCACGTTGTATGTAGGTCTTCCTAAAAGTACACCCCCATACCCTTCTTCATAATTTTTATGACAATAGAGTCCTCTATTGTTTCTACCATGCACCACTTGTAGATGTCATCCCTCTCTCTCTCCCTCTCTCTCTCGCTCTCTCTCTCTCTCTCTCTCTCTCACACACACACACACCTACAAAAGAAGAACCCAAAGCAATACATATATTCATATTTTTCAAAACATAATTAAGCATATTCCATTTCTCATTATCAGAATGTTGGTTGCTCAATTATATGATTTCTAATATGAACCCATGAATATGATTCAGACTGATTAACACTCAATCACAAACAACCCTATTGAGCCTTTCGGCCACTCAATGGGACTCTTCTCTCATGCCTCAGGGAACCTAAACTCTAACCCAAACCCAATATGCCATGGGAAACATGCAATGCATTAATGAGGTAACTCTCACTTAGCTCTATCTCATTTGCTTTAATAGAGGACTTCACTCCCTCCCCCCTCACACACACACTCATACAAGCATTGAAGGCAAGAGATAGGCAAGATTTGAGAGAAGAATAGAGCACTATCTTCACTTGAGAGAACACAAGAGTGCGTACAAGAATGAGGATTTAGAGTTACAATTTGACCTTTTTACTTGGCTCACAATGTACACACTTAACCGGCGAATGTTAAAAATGAGGTCCTAGTGCATCCAAGACTACCTACACTAGTGCAAACACCTTGTCCTAGCTAGTAAATCTACCCTTATTATCCCATGGCTCACCTTTCATATATACAAGTAGTGATCGCACATGTAAAATAATCTATTACAAGTAACTCTAACCTTATTATCCCATGACACGCCTTTCATATACAAGTAGCGATTGCACATGTAAAATAATCCATTATAAGAGAAATATGAATTCTCTAGTGCCTAGGCCAATAAATGTCAAAACATATGGTGGGGCCGACCACAGTGTCTTAGATGTCTTCGATAGCACTTAACATGCCCCCCTTCCTGATGCAGATTCCATCCTCGGAAGATGTGGTTGAAGAAGATTTGAGGTAACAAGAGGAAAGCAATGCAAGGCTTAGGATGATCTGCACGGTAGTAGTAATAATAAGGAAGATGTTCTTTGAGCAACAAGTAGAAGTTAACAAGGAAATAGCTGAACAGGTAATTCTGAAACCAGGGATAAGACTGGTTAAGCTTCCCAAAGATGCTACAAAGATGAAGATTAATAGTAGATCTAACTTAGAAATAGGTACAAGTGTACGATTCATGAACTGAGTTCAAAAAATATGCCTATGGTTATGACCACAGTCTTAAACCCAATGTCGCACATACAAACCATCTAAAGCTATATGTTATCTCTGGAAGTAAAATTGCATGTGATTAGACTCGTGATTACTTACATAACAAAAGTGTTTTTTTCTCTCTCTTTTTTCTTCTTCTTTTTTTGCTTTTTTTTGTGAAATGAAGAGTGATAAGCTAACACCCCATGGAGACCAAAGCAATGGCCCAGTGACTCCCACCAAGGATATTAAGAACTGCTAAGAGCCTCCGACGAGACGACGGTTTGTTACTGAAGGAAAGACACAATGTTCCACCCTATAAGAAATTAAGGCATCGATCTTATGGTACCATTGGTAGTTTTCCAAAGACCTCCTTCTTGGTCATGTTTTTTTATTTTTATTTTGTATGCTTTTTATATTGTATGCTCTTTCATGTTCAAATGTAGAGTTTGTTGTGTGTGTGTGTGTGTGTGTGTGTGTGTGTGTGTGTGTGTGTGAGAGAGAGAGAGAGAGAGAGAGAGAGAGAGAGAAAGAGAGAAAGAAATTGTTAGTGGATAAGTTTGGACAAAGAGAGGTATTGGTAGTGGATGACAGAGCTAATTAAGTAGTTTAGCGGGGAATTTTGCTTTTTTTTGTAACATATTAATATAAGAAAAGTAGAGAAGTAAGCTTTTAGTTGTAGAGAAAATTAAAATGTTAGTGCACTTAAAGTTTACTATGGATGGTTAGGTGGTGTGTGTGTGTGTGTTTAGTGTGTAAGCTAGTAGGGTAGGGGTTTAGGGGGGAAAGGAGGAAAAATATAAGATTTTTAAATGGTGTAAGGGAAATGTGTGAAGGGGAGGCAATAGGGGGTTAGGTGGATAGGAAAGTGAGTGGAGGGAGAAGGATATGGATAGGGTTAGTTTTTTATTTTTTTTTATTTTTTTAAAATTATATATATATATATAAGTGATCAGACGCTATCGTGCAGGCTGCCAGCCTTGCCTTGCGTTCGAGATGGTTTAATTACTTTGAGGTCCTTGCTGGTAGGCGCCTGCTGCCATCCTTGCATAGAAGCCTTACTAGTAGGCGAGTATGCGATGGCTACCAGTTTTGCGAGTGCTCCCATTATGCTAGTAGACAATGAGCTTGCTGCCAGCCTTGCATGTAGATGGCGCATAGAAGCCTCGCTAGTAGGCATCTGTGAAAGAGTTACCCTGCCTGCTTCCACAGACAGTCCATGACATCTTGTTTGCTGCGCTGATTACATGCCTTCTCTACAACCATTTGCTGTGTTCATTTCATGCCTTCTCTATAACCATGTCCTTCTCAGATTTCATGCTTGCGGCAAAGCAGGAGTGATGACATTAGAAATGCCCCAAAAGAAGAAATCGAGCACTCTTTTGTGACATTTGATACCAAATCAGCAAGCTCCACCCTAACAGTTTCAAGACCTGCTGGTACGTTTTCTTTACAAGCAAACGCTTCTTCTGCTTTCTCCAAAATGGACTGCAGGTTTTGTAATTATGCTCTACGATTTCATAGCTTATAATACACGATACATGGCCGAATCCATTGCCTCTTCTAAGAGTTTCAATCGACTAGCAGCGAGGCCTAAACATTTTGGGAATAATCCATGACTCAAGCTTCCAGCCTTGCTAGTAGGCGATGAGCTCTTTGCTGCCCGTTTGCAGGGATGATATGGGACCTGGAACTAGGTTTTGGGGTCCATTTAGCCTTAAGCACCCATGCTCAATTTCTCGTTTTCTCAAAATTAGAAATTAAAAAATACAAAAATAACAAAGATGCAAAAAGTGTAAAAAACATGATAAATAAGAAAAAAAATAAGATACCAAACTGAAATAAATGGGGTTGAGGGTAACAAGGAATGAAAATTAGAATTAAAGAAATAGGAAATGGACACAAAAGTTAACAAAACACATAATTTTTAGGGGGATTTTGTCAGTTTTTCCACTCATTCTTTTCTCATTATTAGTAACTCAAAGCATACAAGCAATGCAAGGATGCTTGGCAAGAGATTGGTGTCTCAGACGGAACCGTTTATGTCAGGCCTTTCGGCCACTCAATGTGACTCTTCTCTCATGCCTTGGGGAGCCTAACTCCAACAAACCCGAACCCAATATGCCATGGGAAACATGCAATGCATTAGTGAGGCAACTCTCACTTACCTCTATCTCATTTGCTTGAATCGGGACTCCTCGTGGTAGCTACGTCAATGGAAGCATGCCAAAGTACCTCAACAAAGCCACCACCACCATGCCTCAAGTATAGCCATTGCTTTCTCTCACTCCCTCCCTCACACACACACTCACACAATCATTGAAGGCAAGAGATAGGCAAGGTTTGAGAGAAGAATAGAGCACTATCTTCACTTGAGAGCATACAAGAGTGCATACAAGAGTGAGAATTTAGAGTTACAATTTAACCTTTATACTTGGCTCATGGTGTTCACACTTGGCGAGCCAACGTTAAAAATGAGATCCTAGTACATCCAAGACTGCCTACACTAGTGCAAACACCTTGTCCTAGATAGTAACTCTAACCTTATATACAAGTAGGGGTAAAACAATCCATTACAAGAGAAATATAAATTCTCTAGTGCCTAGGCCAATGAATATCAAAATATGTGGTGACTGACCGCGGTGTCATAGAAGTCTTCGACAGCACTTAACAACCCCAATAGTAAGAATTTCACTTACTTGAGATGTACACACACAAGAATTTGTTTTGTGAAGTAATCCAAGTATTAATAATATGCTTTCACATACACATCAACAATTTATATTGTGAGGAAAAAGATGGGTTTAGCTAGCATTCTTCACCCCACTATATAAGCTACAAACATGATACAATGATAAGAAAATCCCTTCGCTAGAGACCTAATAACCCTAGTGCAATCCACGTCCTAATAAAGGCATACATGTCTTGTACCGTGCACCACTTATCCTCACAATTGTCATTGATTCAGCTATGAGCTATGGGTTTTCTAGTAGGTTGGCCCTTGGAAGGCCACTCTCCACAATCCCAGAGAGGACTTCTCAAT
This sequence comes from Cibotium barometz, assembly GCF_041138505.1. Lineage (NCBI taxonomy): Eukaryota > Viridiplantae > Streptophyta > Polypodiopsida > Cyatheales > Cibotiaceae > Cibotium > Cibotium barometz. The sequence continues at coordinate 30,432,704 of NC_141049.1, read as the reverse complement.
AAAATGAGCCACAAAAAAACTCTACAACCCAATAATCTAGTTCACAATATAATGAATTATTTGGCCTCCTCCATGCTAGCCTCGTTATACTTAAACTTATGTTTAAACATAATCATGAGTGGCTAGTACTAGATTTATCAAAGTATTTTTGTAGTACCTTCTAGGTTAGGTATTCTGAACACATGATCGTAAAATTGATAAACTCAATAAGGAATGGCCCATAGAGACAAACAATAAGCCTATAGGTGCCTAATATAGGTGCAAGAAAGATGAAGAAAGGGAATGCCACCATCTTAAAAAAATCTAGATTTTATGTAAAGATCATTCTTAAAAATTTGATGTGATTGGGCTCCTCAAATTCAGGTCTGGTCTAACTTGAGAAGTAGAGAAAACTAAGCCTTTAGTGACCACATCTTTCAGTGGATTCTCAATAGCTAGTAACAAAATTGAGACCTAAGATTCCAAAGCCACCACCTCCAAACCAAATACAAAAGAAAATAGACATTCTAATACTTAAATAATGTTGTTATGATTAGGTTTCCTATCCTAATTGGAATGATTTTCCTTAATGATCCATTCTATAGTCATCTTTGGTTACTCATGTTGGCTTGATTTTTTCACCTCACAAGTAGGTTGTTGATCTGCAAATAAATAAGGAGTCCCATATCCTATAGGATCCCACCTATACACAGGCTTCTTCACCCCATAAAACCAAGTTCCAGTTCCTCTCCATTTAATGAGTAATAGTAAACACGAGAAATGGTAAAGAGATAATGATAGGGACTATCTTAAACCTAAATGATCCACAAGATCAATCATAATACTATTCTAATAGTCATAGATCAAGCCTGCATCCTTAAAGTCAAGCTAGCATAGGATAAGTGCTACGGAAACCATACAACCAAACCCCATGGGGTAAGAAACTCCAAAACCTTATTCAGAGGGATTCTCCCAACTACTTCCTTATATTCTACCACCATGTGAGTATCTAGAAGATCAACTTAGGATGGCATTTAGAGGCTCAAAATTCAGCAAAACAAAGCCAACCAACATCTCAAGAATGATGAACAAATTTTATGGAACACTAAAGATCCCATTCTGTACCTAGAGAAGTTCGATCAAGTTTGCAAGGCTATGGGAAGGATCAATAATCCCATTTAGTACCCTAGAGAAGTTTAAATTTGATGGTGGTGACCAAATTTTATGGAACAGTAGAGATCCCATTCAGTACCTAGAAACGTTTTATCAAGTTTGCAAGGCTATGGGAAGGATTGATGATCCCACTACGGTTTTTTTTATTTGGACTTTTCCTTGAAGGAAGGAGGAAAGCAGGCCAATCGTTTAGTTAACTAAACCCACTAAGGTTTTCTATTTGGACTTTTCCTTGAAGGAAAGCAGGCCAATGATTTAGTTAACTAAACCCACTTTAAAAGGCCAACTATGAGGTCTTGAGAGACACCTTCATTGTGGGTTTCTCACCCAATGAAGTGAGATGGCCCATTGCACATATCTAGAACAAGAGGAAGGTGAAACAATGCAAGACCGTGTTGCTAGAACTAAGTATCCCGACATAGATGAAGTCTCCATGAGAGCCAAGATGAATTTTTTCTCATTGATCAATTTATGATTACTAATTAGTCTTAAGATCAAGAGCCTCCATGACCATCTTTATAGGTCTAAGCACTAAACCTTTGATGAGTCTTTACATGACCCAATAAACCTAGTAGACAAACTCAAAGATAGGAATAAAGAAGTTGTCCACCTAAACCAAGAGATAGGTCCAAAGCATCAATGGCTAAGGTAGGGTCCTAATAAAGGATATGATCATGGATGAGGTGATAGAAAATTTACTCCTAAGGTTTCCCAACAGTACTAGCTATAGTCCTAATCTCAAGGACATGAAAATGGACAAGTTGGTAGAAAATTCTCTCAATTTATTAGGCCAATCCAGGGTAACCTTAAGGCTAGTAGTGGGCAGGGCCACTCCTAGTGCCAACACTAAGGGAAATCTCAAGGCCAACCCAATAGTGGCAAGGCCAGCCCCAAGGGTAACCTTAAGGCTAGTAGTGGGCAGGGCCACTCGCAGTGCCAGCACTAAGGGAAATCTCAAGGCCAACCCATAACCACCTTCTCATGTCAAACATCCAAACTTGTTTCCACAGAGAAACATGGTTTCGTGTGCAATTTGTTGTTGAAACCATATAAGCCTGTAGTGTCTATTGCAAAGTCCTAGATAATAATAGTATTCTACTCATTTCCAATGTGCAATGAAACCATGATACAACCCATTATTGGTGGTAACCTTGCAAAGTGTAAGCTATTCCAAATGCACCTTAACTAGAGAAAATTTATGAAAACCGCTTATCGAGAGGTACCTACATACCACCTCCTCCTATACTATCACCCTAATAATGATGTATGGTTAGAAACCTTAGGAAAAGATAATTGCTACGTGGCCTTTTTCCAAAAATGAAAATTAGTTGTCACCCTAACCAAAAGAAGAAAAGAACACTTGTATGCAGTGGAGGTGGGGAGATTGCGAAGAGAAGGGCAAGAGTTACGCGAAGCAGTGGAGAGAAGTTTGGAATTGGAGACGCTTGGAAAAAAGAATTTTGTAGAAAGAGGAGAGTCGAGAAGAGAGTCGAAAAATAGAAGAGAAAAAGAGTGGAGAGTGAGTCGTGAAGAAACTAAGAGAAACTTGGGTGAAGCAGTTATGCGGAAGTTTGTGGTGACTGTTCTATTTGAGAAGAAGATGACGCAGGTTTTGTTTGAGTAGACTTGAGTCTACCCAAAGCAAAGGTTGCAAAGGTGAGAGCTTCTTGTAGGAGGTGGGTTCCCTAGGACCTCTGAGGCTGCAAATCTATTAGAACTTGGACCAAGTCAAAGTCTTAATCAACGATTCTCTGCACTGTTTGTTGGTGGTGGTCTATAGAGTGTAGTTGCAGCTCTGGTTGTTTTCTGGTTCTTCATGGAGTTGAGATATAGGGTTTTTGTTTGGATCATTGTGTTGAAGTCCCTTGTTTTAGTGGTGCTTTTCTCTTTTTTGTTCAATCCATAAATCTTAAGGATGTTGAGATTTGCTCAATTATATATATACACAAGGAAGTCTGATTGTGTTGGATTGATGAAAAATTATGCTTTGGTTTTAGATATGTTGTTTTGATAGAGTTTGTTGAGAAGAAACAACTGTGAGTGAAAAGCTGACTTGTGTTTCATCACATCTGTCAATTAGCTTTTGTTTGAGTCAGCAAATTCTAACAGAGGCAGCTTGGTCAGCCATGCATCAGGATAGGTCAACTGAGGTTGTTAAAGTATTGGTCTAGCCTTGTTTAACACCTATGAGGTCTCGGCTGACAACAATCAAAAGGAGTCAAAAGTTAGTCTGACAGGTTGAGCATTGTTACTGGTCTAGGTGCCAACTAAAGACTGTCGGGTCAGAAGGGAGTCAGCTTGGATCAGTTGAGGCCCACTAGGAGTCATTCATGGGTGTTCAAGAGTGGTTTTGGTCTCATTGTGTTGATGAGAAAATTTTTAAGTCATGTCTAACAGTCAGTTAGCAACAATCAATTAGCAACAGTCAAGTAGAATCAAAGGGAAAGGTATTCCTGAGTCAATAGACCAACAGCAACTCTGCTGTCAGCTGTGAGTGTGGCGAGGTGAGTCCTGGTGGGGTCTGAGTGTTTTGAGGGCTTGAGAGGGTTAGTGGACATAGAGCAGAGGAATTCTGATCTAGTTAGGTCTACTGGGTGAGTTTGGGCAAAACAGTCATAATACAGTCTATTGGAGTCAACAAAGGGTCTTTGGTGTGGTATCTCTTTGACATTGTAGTGGCTTGAGAGTTAGGGAAGGTTACAGGACACGAGAGTGAACTATTGTGCTTTAATTGAGACACTTGGGTCAATTTGGACTATTTGGGACAGCTGGGTCTGTCTCAGCCAATTCAGTGAAGGGTGTCAGCTGTGTGTCAGCAGGCTGAGAGTTAGCAAGGAGTCCAAGAAGGTCCTAGGGTTGGGTATATAAGGTTAGTTGATGCTGGAGGATTGTAGAGGATCCTATAGGACACATTTTGGAAGGAAGTGAGCGTCAAAATTCGAAAATAGGTATACAGTCAACATTTGTGATGTTTGTATAGCTGAGACTATTTCTGGTCAATTCGTCTTAGCGAAATGGCAAGACATCAGTGTGACAAACCAGTCTTGCAATGCCGTGGGAGACGTGTAGTCACCTACCAGAGTTTCTAAATACGAACACCAACTCTTAAGTGGTCATGGAGACACACAGAACACCACTCTACTGTGTGCAAACCTTCACTCACACTCTCTCAGTTCTCACTACAAAACTCTCCACTGCATATCTCACTCACTCTCTTACACATACACAACATGTTTATTAAAACAGAGACACAGCATGCTTAATAAACACAGTGCAGAGAGTAACAGAGAAATATGATGAAATGGCAACATTGCTCTTGATTACTTTCCAAAAGTATTGCAAACTATTATAGAGCAATTACCTAACACAAAGCTATCACTTCCTGAGGACTATCTCTATAACAAGCTTCATAACATTGACTCTACCACTTGAGAGCATACAATAACTGCACCCTTCATACATTGATTCTCTCTGTGTGTCTACCTCTCTCTATCTATCTCAGTAGTGATTAGTCGCCCTTTTAAGCTGAGACTTCTTGTTCTTGGCAACGTCTCTCTAGTGGTTACAACCTGCCATCTTCATACGTGCGATATCGAGGTGGTGCTCACAACGTGTGGAGTGGGTTGACTATGCTCATGTCTGCCACACTGAGCCTTTTGCTACCACTGAGCCTTTTGCTGCCCCACTGAGCTTTCTGTCACCACCACTGAGTTGCTAAGTGCAACACCTAGCATGCCTGGTGCTTGAGTTTCTGCTCGAAAGCAGATTCTCTAACAAATTTTTCTTTGAATTTCATGAACATTTCTGGGGGAGTACAGTCTGGGATGTATTCATCATCGGAGTAGGTGGCATACTTTTGCATCTTCTTTAATTTATCGCCTATTCTTATGAGCATCCCAGACCCCTGTTGTGGGTCTACGGTGTCTTCTGCTCAAAAATGTTTACCACCACCGGTCTGAGTAGGGTCTGCCCTAGAATCTCCTTTTTTGCCATTGGTATGGGCCTCCACTCAGCTTGTACATCTGCTTCATATTCTGTTGGATTGTCTCTGAAGGTGGGCTTTGTGCCTTTTCTACTTCCGGGTCTCCGGTGCCCTACTTCCATACACTCGCACTTGTAGGTAGTTGCATTCTAGGCGGAAGTATCCTCCTTTCCTCTGGCATCTGTGAGAACAAGAATTGTGAGCATGGGTGCTCTAAAGAAAGAGGTTTCCTAGTAAGTATTAAAGAGAATGTGGGGGAGGGGGAGAGCTTCAAGTCCTAGCAAGCAAACACACACACACAAGAGAGAGCAAAACACAAGAGAGGGGGAGAGCTTCAAGTCCTAGCAAGCAAACACACACAAGAGAGAGCAAAACACAAGAGAGAGATGGATAGCTGAATTTTCTTCTATCTTCTTCTTCTCTACTCAACCAACATAACGTAAAGATAAGAGTACACACTATGTGGGTTAGTACTCAACTACTACAACATACAAGGGTCGGTCCATAATGTGAACTTCTATCTTCTTCTTCTCTACTCAACCAACATAACGTAAAGATAAGAGTACACACTATGTGGGTTAGTACTCAACTACTACAACATACAAGGGTCGGTCCATAATGTGAACCTGACTAAATGAGCTGGCACTATAACTATGCCAGTCTCTAGTAATCCAAAATGGCTGTCACATCTCACCAACCATGCCAGTGGTGTAGATGCGAACGCTATCACCCAAGCAGGTCTGCCCGTAGCACTAGTTGAGCTCGATATCTCAACAGCCTCCCTCGAGCTCCCCCCTCGAGCTCAACTCCACACACTGCACTCCAAGTAAGCTCCTAAACCTATGGAGCTTCTCTGTACCCAATGCCTTTGTGAGATGTTAGCCACCTGATCCTCTATGATGACATATACCAGATCTACATCTCTCCTGCTAGAACCTTCTCCCTCATAAAGTGATAATGCAACTCAATGTGCTTCATTCTATCATGATATACTGGGTTACCGGCCAACTATATGCTGCTCATGTCACAATATATGACAACTGCCCTATCCACGCGGGCTCTCCCATGTCACCAAGTAGCTTTTGAAACCAAGCTACCTCACAAGTTGCCATAGCAGCACCCCTGTACTCTACCTCTGTACTCGACAAGGCAATTGTTGGCTTCTTTGTACTGCTCCAACTCACAGTAGCACTCCCAAATGAGAATATGAAACCACTGGTAGATCTCCTATCTACAATACTACCAGCCCAATCAGCATCTGTATACCCATGCAACTATATCTTTGTACCAGCCTCATAGAAAAGTCCATAATCAATTGTGGACTTTATGTACTTGAGGATCCATCTAGCCGCATCCAAGTGTGCCTTCCTAGCAGCCTGCATAAACTGACTTCCAACAGCATAGCTCAAGTCTGGCCTTGTAATGGTCATGTAGATCAAACTACCCACTATGCGTCTGTATGTAGTGAGGGCCTCCAAAAGCTCACCTGTATTTGTGGAAAGCTTTGTGTTCTGCTCCAATGGCACTACAATATGCTTAGCAAAATTCCATCAAGTGATCTCACCACCTCTGTGCTCAAGAAATACTGCATCTCACCCAAATCCTTCATCTCAAACTTCTGCTTTAAAAGCATCCTGACATCATGTATGTCTGCATCACTATCACCAGTGATAATCAAGTCATCCACATAGATGACTAATAGCATGATCCCTCTATCTGTCTTTTTCACATATAGTGAGAAATCTACATTGGATATCTGAAATCCAATGGTAACAAGCTACTCCCCGATCTTGTTTGACCATGCTTTGGGTGCTTGCTTCAAGCCATACAAGGCTTTGCGTAACCTGCACAAAAAATTTGGATGTGCATCACTCCCATAACCTGGTGGCTACATCATGTACACTTCTTCTTGCAAATCACCATGCAAGAAAGCATTATTTACATCCATTTGATGTAAATACCAACCCTTTGCTACAGCCATAGCAATGACAGCTCTCACGGTTGCCATTTTTGCAACCGGGCTGAATGTCTCCTCATAGTCTATGCCATAAGTCTGCACATAGCCCTTGCAACCAATCTTGCCTTGTACCAGCTCACTAAACCATCAGCATTGTGCTTGACTTTATACTGTTGAAGTATACAAGTGAACAGGGTGTGTGCAGGAGCAAGCCCTTGGCTAGAGGCTATAAAAGAGAATCTGTAAATGTGAGAGAACCTGTGAAAAGGTGAGAAGAATCTAAGCTATGTAACTTCTTCTACTTAATAAAAAATTAAGCTTTGTGAGCTTTGAGTAGAGAATAGGGAAGTACTCTCTAAAATTGGTATACTGGTACACGTGCAGGACTGCACCTAGGTGTACTGGTACACGTGCAGGACTGCACCTAGGTGTACCATTATTCAAAAGAATAAAAGCTGCATCCGTTGAAATAGACATCATTGTAAGTGTTAAAATACCAGTCAGAATAATGGTCGTTGTTAGCGTCGAAAAGAGTGTTGCAATAAGCGTCGAAAACGAGGTCGTAAAATAAAATCTACTTTTGACGGTTTTAACGTGTATTTTGACGCATATATACACGTGTATTTCGATGTGGATATTGATAGTTTCATATCGATGCTTGTATCGATATGCATATCGACGCTGTTGGAGATTATTTACATGTTCATTTTTGTTTTTAAAAAAAATGTCAAAAATACACCCACTTGTAATATTGTATGTTAGCATTGAGTGCTAACTAGCACCTGGAGCTCTTAAAGTAAACTAGCACCAAGAGGTAACTAGCAGCTACAACTTTGAGTCCTATCTAGCACTTAAAGCTTTGAGTGCTATAACTAGAACCTAGAGCTCCAAATCACGCGGTAGCCTGTCATGAGATGCCAAGAACATAGCCGATAGAACTGACAGAACTCTTGAACTATGCCCCCCCACAGCCATCACACCATATCCACTACCCTATCTATGTGACTCCATGATCTCTCAAAAAGTCATCCTGACGATGGAAACAATGCTGCACAAAGTGGGTGCTGTGAGAGCGATCATCACTAATATATAGGGGATACTCTCTAACGATGACTTGCTCATTTGGGGTGCTCACTATGCCATCCCACTGCCACCTCTGCATGCCGATAACTAATATGCACCATGATGGCCACCTAGTCAAGCACACAAGAATGGGAATTGTTAGATTCATAAACAACAGCAATATAAAATATCTTGAAGACGTTAAATTGATAATGAGGGAATGTCTCATGCAATACCTGCTCAAAAAATTAGTACTTTGACTAAATCTTCTATTGTGGTGCAAATGTGTAGTTCTATGCAAAGTCAACCATAGAGATAGATACACCAATAGAAAACTATTATTGCAGGGTGGCATGAAATTAACGGTCTTGCCACTTGGCACTATGAGCATGATGTATGTAAGCATAGATGGAAGCTATAAATGTGCTCATGAACTCACCACGTGACGAATCATGCTCCACTAGCTATAATCTCATCGACTACCCATGTGTCACATACTCATACTATCGCCATGTCACCACCTCAGCCCCACCGAGGAATCCTACTTGCACAAGTGAAGCACAACCAAGTTGCCACACGAGGTACACGACATCCTCTGCTTGCCAGTGGGCATAATAGTGAGTGAATAAAATCCCTCGAGCTATAAGGCACCACCCCCCCGATGGATAGAAAAGTCATGAAAGACATCATACAAAGCTGAAATCCAATGTGGTACCTACAAAGACATGTGTCATCCTGCCTCGAGTAGCGTGCAAACCATGGCTTGCAAGCCTCAAATGGATGATGGTGATCTCAGGGTGTGTAGACCTGAACGCAAGGTACAACTCTGTCTGTGTCATCTCAAGAAAGCAAGCCTCTTGCACTATGTACTCCCCATGATGAACCCTATGTCCCAATGCCTTCTTGTACTCTAATGATGCACAACAATGCTGCTCCCAAAACCTCTCTATCATCACCCTCATCTCAGGCTCCAATAAATGACAGCATCTAGGTGCATGACCACTACTAGCATATAGAATCCCACTGTCCAAGCTATGTCTTCTCACAAACCCTGCATATGAAGTGCTCGACGATGAATATGAAGTATGCGAGAAGTGGCACGATGCCTATCTGGTAGGACACTGCTGGAAAGGGCTTGTCTTCTTGCAGCCAATCCATATGGATGCATCTTACACTTGATTGTGTTGTAGGACTGCCTCAAGCTCAGTAGCACACTAGCATCGGCCCTCCTTGAATGTGGGTTGCAAATCATGGAAGCCGCAGTGCACTGTGCCAAGTGTGAGTGCCGAGCAACACATCTAGCACACTAGACTGTGATGCCACATTGAGGTCAACGAAGTACTTGTCGAAGATAGCATTGGCATGGTTTCGTGCACCAAACCTCGAAAAGGATTTCCCATGAGATGATGCCTCATGAGCAACACGGGAAGGTGGAGTAGCAAGCACATGGTCGATAGTGTCATCACAGCATCGCGAAGTGAGGAGTGCTGGCAGGAAGGGCATGTGCACCGCATTGAGGAGTGGCATCAAGGTTATGGGCCACACTAGATTGAGGAGTGCCAAGCTCGAAGATGTCACCTAAGAGAGACGAGGCAAACTCGTGGGTTGTGCCAAAGGGTGGAGATGCACCGGGTAGAGGAGTGGCAAGCTTTGATGGTTGCACCCAAATATGGAGAGGTACCCAATGGAGAAGTGGCTATCTCATGGTGGGCAACATCAAAGAGAGAAGTGCCAAACTCGGAGGGCGTGCCAAGAAGTGGAGAGGCATCGAAGATAGGAGTGCCCACCTCATGGGCGGTGCCTGAGGGTGGAGTGACAACCGCATGGGCAAGGTGTAAGGGAGGAGTGGCAAAGGGCTCAAAATAGTGTGGAGAAAGAATTGCAGGAGAATGAGGAGGAGAATGAGGAGGAGAAGGAGGTGAAGTGGAGAAATGATTATTAAACTTCTACAGGCCCTCTAGGAGAGTGAGTGAATTTCTATAGAAGATTGGAAGAAATTCAACTGTTAAAATTGCAATTTGATAATATGGCCACATTCTAGACATATTATCACCATTTGATAATATGGCCACATTCTAGACATATTATCACCATTTGATAATATGGCCACATTCTAGACATATTTATCTAACTTATCACCCTTGGATCATCAATCATGAGCATCAAATTTGCCAAGATTTTGAATAGAAAATTGCATGTTTCTTTACAATATAAAATAGAGAAAAAATATTTATAAAAAATAGTTAAATACCTAAAAAACTTCACAATAAATCAAGTTAAGCTCTATGTGATGTGTTCTTTTCATGTATGAATTGGACTTGGGATGCAAAAGTACTAAGCATTGTATGCGTGACATATACTGCAATAAAGAAAGTTGGAAAATGCAAATGCCAAAACTTTCACGTAATGAAACAATCACTAAAATGAATTGGGGGTGCCATTTGAATACCCAATATATGTATAATGGGTCCCAAACAACATGGCACTGAATTCCAAACATCTTCACAAGAGATTGGACCTTTAAGTTGTGAAGATGTTTGTTTTCAGGCTACCTTCAGGGTGCCAAACTGTGAAAAGTGGTGCCCCTTATCTTGCATCCACCCAAAAGTTCTCTTACATTTATAGTTGCCCTATTGTCATATAAAACTCTAATAGAAGTAATATAATCAAAGCTAACTAGAACTCTCTCTCTCTCTCTCTCTCTCTCTCTCTCTCTCTCTCTCTCTCTATCTCTATCATCTAAATTTAAATCATTTATGCATGCAGCTGGAAGTGAAAACAAAGGAAAAGAGAGAGAAAACAATAGACTTGCACTAGAGGAGTGGCCTAATGATCGTCTCCTCTTTTCTGTAGAAGAAAGCCTTTTGGTACTGGGTCTACCCTTTGTTAATAGGGATTCGATGTGCTCTATTCTTCTTTTCTTCATCTTCTACCTTGTAGCTACAAGTGCAATGTAGTCGCTGTCTATTTTGACCTCCTCTTTAGTAAGTTTCTTGGTGGTGTAGCTCTTGTCTAAGGTTTTAGCATACTTTCATGCCTACATTTTATTGAAGTGGAGCCCATTCCCTTCGTTATGGCCACTTTCTTTTAGAATTTGAATATGGTTGTAATAGACAGATGTGCTTGGCCTACCAAAAGGTTGAAAAGAATAAGCATTGCATATAATGATTACTTCAAGTGGAGTGCTCATACAAAAGTGACATATCACACATGTTGATAAAAAACATCCTCCTAAATTGTATAAAAAATCTACCTTAGAGTATGTTAACATAACATGTCCTACTTTTGTAAGCTTATTAACATGAAAAGGGTATCATATTTAACGTGATTATACCCCAATTGGAACTTGAATGAAAGCGCTCAATCAAGTACACCTAGCAAAGCAAACTGTGGCGGCATCAAAGTATTCGTTATGGATATGGATATGGTAGTTCTCTACCTTCATTCCAGCATCCATCCACCACTAGGCCTAAGGATTAGGGATATTAGTAGCAAAAACAACAACACCTATGAGGATCTGGATGTAGGCCCACCCTTGGGGCGGATTATTTGCATGAGGTTGTAGACTTTCCTGGTTGCCTCTTGTTTTGTGTTGGATATCTCTACTCCGGTAGTGCCGGGTTAGTTGGAGTGTTACATTATTTTTATCTTCAAGGGTTGTGAGATGGCCTCCTAGATATCCTTTTGTGTGTTCTAGAGCTTCCCTCGTCCACCAAGTCAGCAGCTTCTTTCCAGCTAGTTTTGCCTTCAACTCATCAATGTGAGCTTGAATGTCATCTTTATCCTTCAGGGCTTATTTATGTTTGTGTTTGTCTTTGTAGGTCATCTTCATAGCAGCCATCCAATCTTGTAACTCATCATCATAATTCTTCTGGAGGACTGCAACATGTTCTTTCAGTAGTACCATGGCTGAGTCTGCTATATTGAGGGTGCTAGCCTGGATTCAGACACCTTGGCCAGTTGCTGTAGGTTCTCCATGTTGACCTGCTCCTCTTGGATTTGGAGAGGCCTCTTCCCTAGGGCGGTCAACTTGGCATTTTGCTTTTTATACCTAGTGAAATCCTGCTCAAGCTGCTCCATCTTCAATAGGAGATCGTCCTTCGGGGTTGAAGAAGTTGATCCTTTAGGAGGGGTGGGCACGGGGTCGATGCTATCCTCAGTATGATGCTTTTCATGTGGATCAGCATTCTTCTCGAGGCTCTTGACTAGGCATCCTCATCATCATCTAAGTTAGCATCGTCCCTCAGGAGGATGGCAGGGGCACTGGCTTGTGAGGAGTAGACGGAGTTGGTCCATGAGACAATCCTATTGAGAGGCCAAAGATGTGTTGGTATGGAAATAGAGGTCGTGGAAATTATTCAAAAAGAAAAGGCTAAGGACGTGCTGGTGGTTCTACAACCTTCACATGGGACTACTGTCAATAGCCTGGACACACCAAAGCGAAATGTGCCATGAAGAAAAATCATGATGAAGGAAGACAAGCAAAATTGATGTAGCTCAAAGAAAATTCGCCAAGTGCCAACATGATGTAGGCAGATAACATATAGATGGAGGTTCATGACATCTTAGTAGTCATAAGGACTAAAGCTAATGAATTTGGTGTAGTAATAACCGCTAGATAATCAAGACTCACCCAAATCTCGCACAAGAAGGCAGCTCTACGGATTGGGAACAGCATGAAAAGGTGAGGATCCAAAATACTAAGGAAATAGAGAGAAGGCAAGGTAAGCAAAAAGCACTAAAGGCTACTACTTGGCAGCAAAACTCTGGGAAAAGGAGGCAAAGAAGCTGGCAAAAAGAAATAAGGCGTTGTAGCAGCAGGAGTTGCAGGATGCCACACCCTCCAAGGAGTATGTAAAAATATTGGCAGAAGCTCTCCAAGACAAAGACAAGACCAAAGAGAATGCATAAGATTACAAATAGAAGCTTGAAAGGAGCACAAAATTTTAAATAAACACCATCAATGAGCTGAACACATTAGAGTTGGAAATGCAGCACTACATGGAGAATGAAAATCAGCTTAGAAAAGAAGGGCTCGAAGACTGGGCAAACTATAAAACTACTCTCCATATGCAAATAGAGGAGGCACGGCAAGTAGCAGAAAGGGTACATCAGACCCAGAAGACAAGGCTATAGTGGAAACTAGAGCTGAGGGAAGCAAAGGAAGAAATGGCCAGACTCCAAGCAAAACTCGTAAAGGTAAAGGCTCATGCGGAGCTAGCCAAAGAAAGCACAAAAATGCTATCGCTCGGAGTACACAGAAAGGAGCACGGAGAGCTACTAGTCAAGGTTCGGAAGTTGCATGATGCCAACCAAGCCTTGCACAAAGAAACTAAGTGCCTGAAAGACCAATTGGTCAACAACTCAGCAGCTCCTTGGGCCAGCTTGGACAATCCATTATTTGAGGCTTCACATGTGATATTCTCTAAGCTGCTGAGGGCTAATAAAGAGCTGCCACAATATTTTTAGAATTCAGGAAGAATAAAATCCATACTTGTTCAGATATCGAGCGAAACTAGTGCTACGATAGACATTGATGACCTGCCTGGGTGATAACATCCGCATCTACACCACTAGCATGGTTGGTGAGATTATGGGTGATATGCGGCCATTGGGATGATAGGCTCTGTGATAGCCATTTTGGATTACTAGAGACTGGCATATTTATAATGCCAACTCATTTAGTCGGGTTCACATTATGGACCGACCCTTGTATGTTGTAGTAGTTGAGTACTAACCCATATAGTGTGTACTCTTATCTTTATGAGAAGAAGAAGATAGAAGAAAATTTAGCTATCCATCTCTCTCTTGTGTCTTGCTCTCTCTTGTGTGTGTTTGCTTGCTTGCTAGGATTTGAAGCTCTCCCCCTTCCCCACATTCTCTTTATGGTATCAGAGTCTGGTTCATGTGAGAGCTAAGGAGGCAAAAGAACAAGCAAGGAAGGAAGTGGTACTACACGGGTAAGAGCACCATCATCTCTTTCCTCTTCTTGGTTTAGGTACAACACCCCCTCAGTAGCTCTGGGAGGTACACATCTCCGATTGAGGAGTTGTCTCGTCGCCTTGCAGGAGCGGAGCTACAGGGCAGGTATATTGCCCTATCGGATGAAGACAGATTTTCATTTTGGGTACGTTACGGGTCCCATTTCGTCACTACAAGGTATTCAAGAAGTACTAGTAGAGAACTGTTTCTGCTCAAACTCTGGTTATGTAGTGCAACAGTATATTTTGGAAGTGTAGACAGGGTTTGCACATGTATTGTTGATACTAGGTGTATGTACATATACTCTGGTCACATTTGGTGAAACACAGGCTGTGTTAAAGTATCGCTACTTCTGCAATAGCTACAGGACATACAGCTGTATTATAGGTTGCATATAGAAGTTGTCTGTTTGCAGGTTATTTGATTGCTACAAGAAAACATGTCTAGTAGAATTAATCAGATTGTTAGTGAGAAGCTGGATAAGAATAACTTCCATGCCTGGAAGTTTAGAATGACCACTTTTTCTAATGGGTAAAGGATTTTGGGATTATGTAGAAGGAGACAATGCAGAGCCTCTAGAGTTATCTGCTGAGAAGAATGCCACTCTTGCAGATATAAAGGCATTCAAGGATTGGAATCAGGGAGCAAGAAAATTCATATATTGGCTTTCAATTAGTGTCACAAACACTATGTAGGACACATACATGATGCAAACACTCCAGCAGTTGCATGGCAAAATCTAGTTCAGATGTTCGAGACTAACACAAAGGCAAGGAAGTTGTAGTTAAAGCAAGAGTTGCATACTATGGAAAAGAAAAGCATGTCCATCAATGAATATGCCTTAAAGATCAAGGGCATTGTTGAATCCCTTGGGTCTATCAATGTATCAATGGAGGATGATGATTTGGTGAGTGTCTATCTAAATGGGCTTGGCAAAGAGGACAAGCCATTCAAGACCTCCATTGTAGTTAGGGAGAATATTCCCAACTTTCGAGACTTGATATCTATGTTGATCATAGAAGAAAAGGCTTTAGATGAGGATTCTTCTTCACAGAAAGCAAGAACACATCGGAAAGGCCTTCTACTCTAATTCACATAGAGGCAGAGGTAGAGGACATGGTCAAGGCCAAGGTGGTGGCCGAGAAGGAAATCAGAATTCTAGACAACAACAGTCCAATGATTCATAGCAGCAATTGGAAGAGGCCAGTCTAGAGGTAGGGGGAGCCAAAGAGGCCGAGGTGGTTGGCAAAGAAATCAAAATGCAAATAGCATAGAGTACTATTACTGTGGCAAGCCAGGACATATGGCAAAGGATTGCTGCAAAACGACATTAAAAGTGGGAAGTCGCAGCAAGGCAACTATGCATCATCTAGCAAACATGGAGGTGATGATAGAAGTGAGCAACTGTTTATAATGCAACACATGCTTAGTTCCATAACTGGGGATGCGTCAGGATCTCAAGATATATGGTATGTGGATTCTGGCGCCTCTAACCACATGACCAGTCATGTTGAGTGGTTTAGAGATATGCAAAAAATGAAAAAACCAGGTTATGTAGAAACAGGTGATGATACAATGCATCCCATTGTGCATGCTGGTAAATTGCCATTGTCTATGCAGGATGGCAAAATGAAGTACTTGGCTGATGTACTTGATGGCACATTACAGAAGTGGCACGTGCCTTGATGTGGGTGAAAAGAATATGCCACATTACTTTTGAGCAGAAGCAGTAGTAGCAACCGTTGTGTACATTATGAAGAGGACACCCACTACAATTGTTTATGGTATGACTCCTGAACAGAAGTTTACAAGCATAAGACCGGATGTGTCTCACTTGAAAGTGTTTGGGTGTATTGCATATGTACATGTTCCTGATGATGAAGTGAGAACAAAGTTGGATCCAAAGGTTATAGATGTTATAACCCTACCACTCGTCGTCGTGAGATGCGAGTAAGCAGAGATATTGTCTTCGATAAGATGAGTAGCTGGTATGCATTTTCATAGGTTATAGATGTTATAACCCTACCACTCGTCGTCGTGAGATGCGAGTAAGCAGAGATATTGTCTTCGTCAATGAGATGAGTAGCTGGTATGCACCAAGTGAAGGTGAAAGAAGATACAGATGTAAGAAGTGCTGATGTTGCACCACCAAATGCATTTTCATAGGTTATAGATGTTATAACCCTACCACTCGTCGTCGTGAGATGCGAGTAAGCAGAGATATTGTCTTCGATGAGATGAGTAGCTGGTATGCACCAGGTGAAGGTGACAGAAGATACAGATGTAAGAAGTGCTGATGTTGCACCACATGTAGAGTAGCAATCATAGGTGCTGAGTGGATGTGGGGAGTCCTTGCATAAGACCGGATGTGGGGAGTCCTTGCATAAGACCGGATGTGGGGAGTCCTTGCATAAGACCGGATGTGGGGAGTCCTTGCATAAGACCGGATGTGTCTCACTTGAAAGTGTTTGGGTGTATTGCATATGTACATGTTCCTGATGATGAAGTGAGAACAAAGTTGGATCCAAAGGTAGAGAAATGCATTTTCATAGGTTATAGATGTTATAACCCTACCACTCGTCGTCGTGAGATGCGAGTAAGCAGAGATGTTGTCTTCGATGAGATGAGTAGCTGGTATGCATCAGGTGAAGGTGACAGAAGATACAGATGTAAGAAGTGCTGATGTTGCACCACATGTAGAGTAGCAATCATAGGTGCTGAGTGGATGTGGGGAGTCCTTGAGCAATGGATCCAATGTTAGCCCATGGTCAGGCAGGTTGTAGGTACACATGTATCATGGAAAGGGAAGGAAAAGGTAGATCAACCTTTTGTGCCTGATCTGTCAGCAGGTCACTCATATGTGGATGGTGACTCTAGTGGCTCTGTGATGAGCAGAGCCTTGATGAGGAGCTTGGCATTCCGTTTGTGTTTACTCCTGGTGTAAGGAGAAGCACGGTTGTTTTGAGGACACATGGCAATGATCCAGGTGTACGCAGGTCTACGAGG
Organism: Cibotium barometz; assembly: GCF_041138505.1. Taxonomy (NCBI): domain Eukaryota; kingdom Viridiplantae; phylum Streptophyta; class Polypodiopsida; order Cyatheales; family Cibotiaceae; genus Cibotium; species Cibotium barometz. Next base: position 30,415,563 of record NC_141049.1, on the reverse strand, counting down.
GTTAGATACCCTGTTGACATGTTGAGATATGATGGATATAAAGCCCATCATTATGCTTACATGGTAAAAGTAATAAAGGAGGTTCAGCCTACTTTCTTTGAGCAGGAAATTGGAAGTAAAAAATGGGAAGATGCCATGGATGAGGAGATGGCAACGTTGGATGCAAATGCAACATGGGAGTTAGTGCCTTTGCTTATGGGAAATAAGGCAATTGGATGTAAGTGGGTGTATATTGTAAAATTACAGCAATGTGATGAGCTATGGTGGATCAAATGCTAGAATCAACATCATTAGATTAACAAAGAGATTAGATGATAATTAAGATATGATTAGTGAGCAATTAACTGATAGCTTAATGTAGTGAGCAATTAACTGATAGCTTAATGTAGGCATGGATAATCAAAAACCAACAAATTCTCATTAGGCCAATGCCTCAATTTATAGAGTTTACATCCAAGCATCTAATCCTACTGATTTCTCCTTGATTCACTCCATCTCTTTTGCTTGATTCTCTCCATCTCTCCCAGAATATCTCCACACCTCCTAAATCTCCTCATGCTACCCTTTATTCTCTCCCTGTAGATTCTTCTCACCTTTTCACAGGTTCTCTCACATTTACGGATTCTCTTTTATAGCCTCTAGCCAAGGGCTTGTTCCCGCACACACCCTGTTCACTTGTATATTTCAACACCTCCCCTCAAGTGAATAGTCCTAGCACACCTGGACCCTATACCAAGTTTCCCTCTTACTTGATAGTCCGCCACCCAGTGCCTCAAGTCTCTAAACTCATAGTCCTTTTGACACACTCTCTCTCTATGTGTCCAAGGCTACTATAAGTGCCCGTGACCTTGACTCACACATACATCTACCACATGGCCTACATCATCGGTGGCTCAGAGGTGGTTTTACTCTGTTGGGGCACGTTACATTGGGTTGTGGGGTTTCTCTCTCTCTCTCTCTCTCTCTCTCTCTCTCTCTCTCTCTCTCTCTCTCTCTCTCTCTCTCTCTGAAAAGATGATCCGACTCCACTTCCTTAGGAGCCTCCATGAAGTTTGCTGATGTCATTCCTTCTCCACTGGGTTTGCTGTAGCAGTCTCTTGCCATGTGTCCTGGCTTTCCACTGTTGTGGCAAGTGAAGGTCCTTCCTCCTACTCTGCCTCTTCCTCGTCCTCGTCCTCATCCTCGAGAGAATCCTCCTCGGGTACTGAAGAATGCTTTTTCTTCTCCTGTTGTTGAGTCGAGCCATGTCTTCTCTTTGCCTCTGCTCTCTTGCTCTAGTAGAGCTCCTTCTATCTTGTGTAGCTTCAATTCAGGTACATTCTTTAGTGTTGCTATAATATTTTCATATTCACCTTTGTCCACACTCTTCAAAAGCACTGCTAGTGCCTCATCATCTTCTACCTTTTTGCCAATAGCTGCCAGTTGTTGCTTAATGCTTTTATATCTGCTCAAGTGTGTGATTAAAGGCCTTCATATCCAATTTGTAGAATTGCATTAACAGATTTATCTTTGAATTTTTAGCTTGTGTGCCAAATAATTTATTGAGTTCATCCCATGCATCGTTTGCCCATTGTATCCCTGTGATGTGATAAATGATTTCATTTAAACTGAGTGCAATAAGTCCCAATGCTTTTTCATTCTTGCTCTTCCACTCATTTTCCCCTCTCACCTCTGGGCATTCATCTCTTCGCTCAACTATCCCCCACAGATTTTTCCTCATGAGCAGATACATGGTTTGCCATGTGTAAAACTGCTCCCCATTAAATTTGGCTATCTCTTGTGCTATACTCATGATGATGTGAAGGAGGTCTTACCTCTTGATCCAATTTCAAGATTTAAGGGCAGTGTCTACCCTTTTACAACTCAATCTGGTGTTTAAGAGATGATTACAATAAATTTATCAACATAAAATCACCAGAAATACTATTAAATCATTCAAGGGTAACTAATTTGTATGGAATGGTTGGAGTATCAAACCATCTCCGAATTGCAATATGAAGCTATAGGGATCTATATGAGATACCTAATGGTAAACTTGAACCCTCAATTGCACCAAAATACAGTGATTAGCATTGATTAATCATTGATTAGCAAATTAATCTTCTATTTTGTGTGCAGAAAACAGAGTATGTGAGGAGCCCAGATATGAGGCCTTAGAGTTCAAATGAGATCAAATCCTTTCAAGGCCATCAATAGCAATTAGTCTAGTAGAGGATTAAGCCAAGAAACACAAGATTTGACCAAACATTGAATGCTTAATCTCTATTTTACCAAAGTCACCTGCAGATTTGATGAAGAGCTTGGATCTCACTGTAGACTTGATCAAATCAAATTATGACTTCACCAGCTTCTTGTAGAGCATCCTTGAAAACCCATTAGGCCAAGAGGAATTAGACCCATTACAACTGGAGAAGAAGAGATGTCATTTTTCCTCAGAAAAAAAGGAACGTGAGCTTCCATAGGCGGTTTGCTACGCTAATTCGTTTGGCTGGAGCACCAATGAAGTAGCTATGTATACCTAGAAGGGCTTGCCCTAATGTTGCTCCTAGAGGGAGGTCAAGCCCCTCCATTGGTTGGGGGTACAGTTGAAAATAGCTAAAAAAGTGATTATTTTCTAATCATCTACTAATCCTAATTAGTTAGATAATGGGCTCATAAACTTGATGGATTCTAGGCTGTGCTCTGATACCATGTTAAAATTACAACAATGTGATGAGCTATGGTGGATCAAATGCTAGAATCAATATCATTAACAAAGAGATTAGATGATAATTAAGATGTAATTAGTGAGCAATCAACTAATAGCTTAATGTAGGCATGGATAATCAAAAACCAGCAAATTCTCATTAGGCCAATGCCTCAATTTATAGAGTTTACATCCAAGCATCTAATCCCACTGATTTCTCCTTGATTCACTCCACCTCTTTTGCTTGATTCTCTCCACCTCTCCCAGAGTATCTCCACACCTCCTAAATCTCCTCATGCTACCCTTTATTCACTCCACCTCTTTTGCTTGACTCCACCTCTCCCATAGTATCTCCACACCTCCTAAATCTCCTCATGCTACCCTTTATCCTCTCTCTCTCTCATATAAACGTATGCACAACCTATCACGTTTTTCTCATATAGGGAGAAACACAAAAAGCCTTTCACGTCTTTCTCAATAGCAGTGCCTCATCAATTTTCATTTTTCTTCCTCGCTAGGATTATTTTAATGCAACACATTAAAATTATATCAAACCATTGCATTCTATACAAAACTAGAACCATGATGTCTTGTAGTGATAGAGTGCATCCTCTACCAAAGCTTTTAGATGTTTGAGTCAAAATCATACACTCATACTAACATCATCACCAACAACAACAACTATATGGCTATGATGTGTCCATGTCATCATCCATAAACAACTTTATCTCTCTCTCTCTCTCTCTCTCTCTCTCTCTCTCTCTCTCTCTCTCTCTCTCTCTCTCTCTCTCTCTCTCTCTCTCTCTTATCAACGTATGCACACCCTTTAACGTCTTTCTCATATGGGGAGGAACACAAAAATCCGTTCAAGTTTGATTCATTACAATTTTGATCAAAATATGACACTTACTGATGGAGAATGACCTTACTAGAGTTAATGAATAAGATTTTAAGCATGATATATCAAAACAAGAAGCAACAAATGATCGAATTCATGGTCACATTTACATGAAGGCCATTTAAAAAAAATCAATGAGGCACTCTCTCTCTCTCTCTCTCTCTCTCTCTCTCTCTCTCTCTCTCTCTCTCTCTCTCTCTCTCTCTCTCTCTCTCACATATAATGAGGATCGTGAAGCCCTTCAAATTTCATTCCTAATCAAAAGTACAAGATACACAATCCTAATGAGGATCATGAAGCCCTTCAATCAAAACACGATACACAAACTAATGGAGGATGACCTGCTCCCACTTCATCTCTCAAGGGGTTTACCTCTAACAATTTTTATGTATCACGTGCATTTAAGGGGTATTTAAAAAAGCCCTTACACTTAGATACTTTTATGAATAAAATGACCCATTTTCCTTCATAAACTTATGGGTTTTTTTCAAAAATGGTTTTAAAAACCCCTCTTGTAAATGTAATTCTATAACTTTTTTGAATTAATATACCCCTCCTCCTGATGAACTCATGTGCTACACTTACATATTTTTAGGTGAATCCCTCGAGCTCCACATTTAGTTGATGGTGTGGTTATAGAGGCTTGTGGTGCAGGTTTTCTTGACTTTAATACCTAAATGTAGGGGTTTCCTTTGTAGAAGCCTTGCGCTTATAATAGCCTGTTTGGGACCGAACAAAATGTCCGAAGCTTGGCACAAATTGGGGTTTGAGACCACTGTCTGGCTCTCTTTAACTTTGGAGATCGAGGTATAGACCGTGTGGTTTATAGGACCCAAACAGAAGGGTTTTATCATAGAAGCCTTGAGATTCTAACATTTAGAAGGGGATCCAATGGGGCTCAGCGTATGGGTCAAAATCTATTGCTTGGGGCTCCTGCTTGGAAAACCTCCACTTAAGGTTTGCCTTTTAGCTAAATGGTGGCTTCTAGGTGTTGGCTTCGGCTTCCAGGTAATTGCTTTGGCATGTTATACCTACCTTCGACAGCAAGGGTACTCTTAGGTATCCACTCCTTCTTATTAACCTCCTTGAAAGGATCTTGGGGTTTTCGTTTAGGGGGTGGTCATCGTGTTTACTAGCAAGGAGGTTAGGTATCCACTCCTTCTTGATGACTGGTGACCTTTGTAAAAGTATCTTAGGGTTTTCATTTAGGGGGTGCTCATCATGTTTCCCAAAGACATTTTGGCTCTCCATAATGGTTTGAGGATGTAGTTAATGCAATAAGGTGAGAGGAGTATTGAATGTTAGGGGTTTGATTGTGTATTCAATGCTACGAGGCCAGAGGAGTATTGAATGTTCAGGGCTACCTGAGGTGATGTCCTAAAATTCAACAAGGCTTGGGATATTGTAAGGTTCGTGTTTCCTTGTCCACCAAACTTACAGTAACCATCCCATGGGGAAACTCAAGTGTTATAGTTCTAACTACATAATCACTAGTAGCTAAAATCCATCCCCTCTCAAGTATGATGCTCTCTTTTGTCCTCTACCTAGATGTTTTGACTCAAAATCATACGACCATCCTAACTAATTATTGAACACAAGATTTCAGCATATAAAACTATCAATATAACAATCGGTAAATGATCAAAGTGAATATGTTCACATTATACTGCTCCCAAGCCAAAATAAAGCAAAAGTAAGAGAGAGAATTTCAATGTAGCTGGGGATGTTGTTGCAAATGGACGTTATTATCTGAGTTAACATAATAGATTGGGCATGGCTAATAAGATCTTGCATAAACAGTTAAAACTTGTATCTAAGTAGGATAGAATCAAAACAATCGTCGCATGATTAATTTAGAAGTTAAAAAATGGCGTTGTGATCACATATAAATGAACACAATGATAATAAGAACAAACCAAGTATCTACTTGATATCGCAGAAAGTGAACTTCAAGCACATGCTCCAAGTGAAAGCATAGCATCTCGTGCAACATTTTTTCTCCTGATCATTTCCTTTATTCTTCCTAAGAGTCTCTCGATCAACCCATATGGCAATGATGTGGTGTCCAATCATCATCATCATCAACAACTATATGGCTATGATGTGTCCATATCATTGTCATAAACAACTCTCTCTCTCTCTCTCTCTCTCTCATATATAAACGTATGCACAGCCTTTCCGTCATTCTCATATGGGGAGGAACACAAAAAGCCCTTTAAGTTTGATTCGTTACAATTTTGATCAAAACATAATGCACATACTGATGGAGAATGACCTTACTAGAGTTAATGAACAAGATTTTGAGCTAAGACGACGATCAAATTCATGGTCACATTTGCACGAAGGGCATTTAAAAAATCAATGCTGCACACACACTCTCTCTCTCTCTCTCTCTCATGTATAATGAGGATCGTGAAGCCCTTCAAATTTCATTCCTAATCAAAAGTACAGCATACACAATCCAGCTACTAATGAGGATCGTGAAGCCCTTCAATCAAAACACGATACACAAACTGATGGAGGATGACCTGCATCACTCCGTGGCGCATTCAAAGTTAACGGCCAAGATAGGCCAGGCACCAGCGGGGCCGGTGTAGGGCAAGCTGAGCGTCTGGTTGGGGTGGGCAGCATCTCGTTAAGCGGTTCACAAGGAAGGGGTTGAGCGATGCCCTCCTGCATGTGGCAGTCGGCCAGGATGCGGGTGGCGGTGCATAGCCCACACTCATTGCTTAGCTCCAGCACGGAGATACCAGAGGAAGGAGGGTCCAATGTGGATGGGCTCGCCACAGCACGGATGCTGGACTTGTCGCACGAGCCGGCTCGGCCGCTGCAGCTGCAGCTGTTGTTCCAGCCGCTGCCGGTGGGAGTCGTCGAATCATCTACTTCCTGCTTAAAGCGGCTGCAGCTACAGCCATTCACAGTACAATTATAAGCGAAACCGAGATCACAGCGACGTACTACCCCGCCTAGTCCTAATGAGTACATACCTTGCGTCGCCGACGAGCACGCGACGAGACAACACCGCGCCATGACTGCGATTAGCACTATCGCCTTGAAGATCATCGCCATGACTGCAATGAACACTGCCACCTTGAGGCTTGATGATCGCCTTGAGATGGATGAAAGCGTTGTTTGAAGCTCATCAAGCCTCAAGGTGGCCGGCGACGGGCACGCGACGAGACAACACCGCGCCATGACTGCGATTAGCACTATCGCCTTGAAGATCATCGCCATGACTGCAATGAACACTGCCACCTTGGGCTTGAGATAGAAAAAAGAAAGAAAGAAAAAAAAGAAAAAAACCATAAAACCAAAAAAAACCATAAAACAATAAATTTAAAAAAAAAGAGATAGAAAAAAGAAAGAAAGAAAAAAAAGAAAAAAACCATAAAACCAAAAAAAAGAGAGAGAAAAGAAAGAAAGAAAAAAAAACAATTTTTGTGTTTGTATTTTGAGTCCATTTTTCATTTTTTAAATTTCTCTAAAATTTTACATAATTAAAGTAACTTGCATTTTTTTAGAATTTCTATAATTTTGTGCATAATTAGTAATTCTTTTAGCATAATTCATATTTTTGTGTAATTAGTACGAAATTTATTAGGTTAAAAAAATAAAAAGAAAAGAAAAGAAATAGAAATAGAAAAAAAAAAGGAATCCTTTAAATTTTTTTTTTTTTAGGAATCCAAATTTTTTGCATATTCTGTAACTTTTTATTTCTTAAATTTCTGTAATTTTTTGCATAATTAGAGTAACTTGTATTTTTGTAATTTTGTGCATAATTAGTATTTTTTTAGCATAATTCATATTTTTGTGTAATTAGAAAAAAAGAAAAAAAAGAAGAAGAGTTAAAAAAATCATTTTAAAAAAATCAAAAAAATAGGATATGTATTTATACACATACTCATTTTAGTTACATTTAGTGGTTAGGTAGGGTTAAAAATATATATATATATATATATATATATACATAAATATATATATATATATATATTAAAAAAACATAAAAAACCCCACCAGGATAACTTTTTACTCAAACATACTCAAGATCATTTCTGATCAAACTGATCCAATTGCATCTATAAGATATTTGGTCGGATCAAGGAAGAAACTTGCACTTGGATCATTGGGATCAACGCTTTTTTCCCCATTCAAGAGGCACAGCCGTTGATTCCTATCCATAGAACAATTACTGTCCGGGATTTACTTTATCTATCGTAATAACAAAAGTTGAGTCTCGATTTATGGATCCGTCAGTCCAGCCTAACCCCATCCAATCCCATGGGTTAGCCAACCGCCGCCAACCACTGTAGTGATGGGATCCAATTTGGAATTTGGTTAGGTTTTGTCCCGGGTACCAAGGAAAAGAGTTCCAAGGCCCCCTAGCCGGAAGTTCATGCAAACATAAAACTAGCCAAACCACTTACACACCCAATATGAAATTGCCTTTTTCTTAGCATCAGCTAACTTTAAAACAATCCTTTAATGAAACCATAGTACCGCTGATCACAATCTTCCAATTTATCCGGTTGATTCATAATTTCCCATCATTCCTTCATCAGAGTATCTATGGCATCATTGGCAACTAGAACGCTCACCACCTGTCCACTCAGGGGCCTTTTCAATAGTTCTTAGCCCATAATACTCGACAATATAATCACTTATAAAAATCAAGATGGACTCTCGTTGAAGATCAGCAAGATCAACCAACAGATCCATAAAAAGAGCCATGGACTCATCCATTGAAGACCAGCAAGGTCAATTACCAGATCCATGCCCGGTTTCAGAAAACAACTCTTACTCCTTGTTCCAATATCTTCCTCGACGCACGCGTGGGTATCCTAGGCGACCCAGAGCCTGAGCACCGTATGGTCAGCACCCTCTAAGATCCTTCAGGTGACCTAGCACTTCACTCATAGGCCGCTTCCTTGGTCCCTCATCCACCGTACCGGAAGCTCACCATTTTAATCGAACCGAGGCTGGTCAAGACCTCGGTCGACCTTGCTACGCGAGACGTCCTCCATTGACTCTCCGTCACAGCAGTTGCAACTTTATCAGTTAGGTCTCCATGACCTTAATCACAAGACGGTCAAAATGCTTCCCCAGCATTCTTGACATAAAACAGCCATTTACAAATAGCATTTAGAAACAGTTTACAAATATAATTTCTATATTAACTCTCATTTTTCCACATTATCCCTCATTAATCCACATTACTTATTCCACATTCCATTTATATGTGTACTCATCCAATCACATCATTTTTCATCTCTTCACTTCAGATTCCTTCACATCACATATCATATATTCACATCCATATCCACATCCATACATCCACATCCACATCCACATTCACATCCATACATCCATATCCACATCCATACATCCACATCCACATCCACATCCACATCCACATTCACATCCATACATCCACATCTACATGCTTACCTCCATTTTCACATCCTCATTTATACATCCACATCCCATATCCACATTCATACATACACATCCACATCCACATTCACATCCATACATCCACATCTACATGCTTACCTCTATTTTCACATCCTCATTTATACATCCACATTCATACATACACATCCATATCCACATCCATACATCTACATCCACATGCATACATCTACTATCACATCCTCATTCATACATCCACATCCACATACATACATACATCCACATCCACATTCCCATTCACATCTATACATCCATATCTACATCCACATACATACATACATCCACATCCACATTCCACATTCACATCTATACAGCCACATCTACATCCACATTCACATCTATACATCCACATCTACATCCACATTCACATACATCCACATCCACCTTCCCATTCACATCTATACATCCACATCTACATCCACATACATACATACATCCACATCCACATTCCACATTCACATCTATACAGCCACATCTACATCCACATTCACATCTATGCATAAACATCTTCATGCATACATCCCTTTCCACATTCATACATCCACACTCCCATCTCCACATCCACACATCCACATACATACATCCATTTCCACATTCCCATTCGTATAACCCTATATGCCTTCACATCTAATCTTTTACATCACATCCATTCTCGCCCTATCACAACCCATATACATCTTATCCTATCACATACACTTCTTACCTCATCCTATACACATCTTATCAAATCTTAATTCATCTTATCACCTCATAACTTATTTCATAAGCATCTTATCACCTCTTGTCACATCTTATACACCTCTTATCACATCCTATCACATCTCATATCTATTTATAGAATATAAGAGAATTCTTATATTTGATATAAGATTTCTTTACACATTTATTTATTCATAAATTCTATTTAAGGAGATTAATACTTTTCGAAGTAAAAATCAATCTTTTATGCATATTCTTATGCATAAATTCAATTTGGTAGGAATTACACTTTTAGAATAAAAGAATTTCTCTTATGCATCTAAGTTATGCATAAAATCCATTTATGATGAAAATCACACTTTTAGTATAAAAGAATATCTTTTATGCATACCTCTATGCATGAAATCCAAATATAATAAAAGTCACACTTTTAAAATAAAATAATCAACTTTTATGCATACCTTTATGCATGAAATTCAAATATAATAAAAGTCACACTTTTATAATAAAATAATCAACTTTTATGCATACCTCTATGCATGAAATCCAATTATGATAAAAGTAACACTTTTACAATAAAATAATCATCTTTTATGCATACATCTATGCATGAAATCTAAATATGATAAAAGTAACACTTTTATAATAAAATAATCAACTTTTATGCATACTTTTATGCATGAAATTCAAATATGATAAAAGTAACACTTTTATAATAAAATAATCAACTCTTATGCACACTTCTATGCATGAAATTCAATTGTGATAAAAGTAACACTTTTATAATAAAATAATCAACTCTTATGCATACTTCTATGCATGAAATTCAATTGTGCTAAAAGTAACGCTTTTACATTAAAATAATAATCTTTTATGCATACCTCTATGCATGAAATCTAATTATGATAAAAGTAACACTTTTATGTTAAAATAATAATCTATTATGCATACCTCTATGCATGAAAATCAATTATGGATAATATAAAAATCAATTTCTCTATGAATATCTTCAATTAATCTAGGATGATAATTCCTAGAATATGGTAGGAAGTCCTCTTTTCATGCTTTGAATGAAATTATTTTATGCGTAATTTTTATAAAAATTTTGCCATAGCTCCGCTGCTATAGACTGATAAATCTCAATTTTTTTCTAAGGGATAAAGCTTATCATTAAGAATTAATTAGAATGATCCCTAATTGGATCAATAATCCATAATGGATTGAATCATTAATATTCATGAAATACATAAACTAAAAGCATAGAAAAAAGCCATTAATTTGACCTCAAGTATAGATTAATCTTGGATTAAGGAAAAGCTTTATGAAAAGCTTCATTTGGATTGAGAATGGGTCATGAGTATGACCATTTCTTGAGTGAGAGAGAGAAATTTCATAAAAACCATTTGAATTAAGCATAAATAGAAATTTATGTAATTCTTAACTATCATTAATCAATTAACTTCAATAGCATTCATCAAATTATGTAACTCTTCACTGCCATTCATCAATTAACTTCAATAACATTCAAAAACCATTCTAATTAAGCTTCTCAAGCTTGAGAGGGATTGAGAAGAGAGAAACATTAAGAAATTATAGAAAATGATCAAAATTCACTAATTACCTTACAAATTGCTTGATTCTTTGTTCACGATAGAGGCCCCCAACCAATCAATTGGTTAAGTATGTTGATGGAGCCACCAATGGGGATTGAAGAAAGAGAGAAGCTCCAAAAACTAGTGAATTATTAATGAATTCACAGTTCTTGGCTTAGATGGAGTAGAGTAACGATGCATAAACACTATATATTTTTCAACAAGGGGTATGCTTCTATTTATAGGAAAAATTGAGCTCCTAACCAAACAAACTGATTCTAGAATTTTCCAAATCAGTTTGGTCAAATTTTTTTTTACCATTTTTAGGTCAGTTAAGCTAACTTTTTGGAACTAGACTTGAATGAGGAGAGAGGAGAGAGGAGAGATGAAATATCTCAATTATTATGAGTTTAAAACTCATTCAAGCATGTGAAATATGCACCTCCTTTAAAGAACTCCCCTTCCTTACATATGTGTCAAAATGGAATCATTATACCCAAATATCTCATATTTTTAATATTGCTCATAGTTTTTTACTAATAAACCTTGTACATTTTCAACTCTTCATCTTATGTGAAATATGCACCTCCTTTAAAGAACTCCTCTTCCTTACATATGTGTCATAGTTTTTTTACTAATAAACCTTGTACATTTTCAACTCTTCATCTTATGTGAAATATGCACCTCCTTTAAAGAACTCCCCTTCCTTACATATGTGTCAAAATGGAATCATTATACCCAAAATATCTCATATTTTTAATATTGCTCATAGTTTTTTACTAATAAACCTTGTACATTTTCAACTCTTCATCTTATGTGAGCATTTACTCATTTTTGGATACCCAAAATATCTCATATTTTTAATATTGCTCATATTTTTTTACTAATAAACCTTGTACATTTTCAACTCTTCATCTTATGTGAGCATTTACTCATTTTTGGGTATCTTCTTTTACAAATTGGATTTATCTCCTCTCTACACATGGATTGATGCTATTGGCCCATAGGAACCTTAATTGGACCATAATCCAAAAATTTCTGAAAATCTAGACCCTTAGGCTAAGGTCCTTTATACACATTTCCAATTAATTCCAATTGCACATTGGAAAATTCTTTTTGAATTTCTGTTTCAGGGGAATTCATCTTAATTATAAGAGATATTTTTCTATCCAAAAATATTCAAAATCTGAATATTCTCTCTCTAGAATATTTTCTCTCTCTAGGTTAAAATAGTTAGAAACAAGGTCTTTATATTTCTGAAGAGGGATTGATTACAGGGAAAGATACTAGACATAAAAAAGGCAGTGGGGGAGGAATCTTACATTCTACCCCACTTAAAAAACGCGAGATGTCCTCATCTCGCAAACTAGGGTAATTTCGCAAGATGCACGAATATGAGACTTAGAGAAAAATTTTAATCAAGATTAACCACCAAGAAAAGTTTCAAAGAGAGCAAGATAAGAACAAGATTTAAACTTTATTCATTCTCGGAACTTATACAGTAAAGATAGAAGAACTCTTTACACTTCCATAAGCCCGTCCATCATATGGTCACAAAAGCAGCACTCACAAGCTGCACAAGTATAAGGTAACTCATCTATGGGAATAATTCTGTTGGTTATTGCCGCACCTATCTCAGTGGTATGAGGTGATCTAACAAAAGGACCTCTGAGAGGCAAGCCAAAAACGGGGTAAAGGCATATCTTCTCATGAGGAAGAAAACATGCCAGTAAGAAGACCCGCTCAGAAAACCCAAGATGCCTTGATCTCATGACGCAGTAGTATCGGGGACCCAAACCCAAAGCTTCAATAACCATGGCTAAGCGGACATTGTTACGAAAGTGCTGCTGACCCCAGGGTGTTACCCTAGTTATGTCTTGATAGGTCCACCATTTGGTCTGAGCTATAGAAGTTCCCAAGTGAGGGAAAAGTGAGCGCTCATACTGTTCTATAAAATCCTTCTTCACAGACTCACTTGCGTCTTGAAGGTGAGGAATCATTATGGATAAAACTAATTCTTGTTGCCAAGCCATGAAGGAGATTAAGAAAGAAAGAAGATCGATGGGAGTAAGATTACTGTGAACGACAAGTAAAAGTTACGACTTATATAAAGGAAGGAGCTAACGTAACTTAGAAGCCAACGGTAACTTACCACTGAAGTTTTATTGTCTTTCCATGATTTGGGTTTAGCACATTTTTCTATAGAAGGCATTCAGAACTTTGAGATGAGGAGATAAAAGAAGTTCGTAAGCTAAATCACCTACTTTCTTTGGTCCACAATATCTGAGAGATAACTTCTTATACTTTCCAAGAGATAAAGAACTTCTTTTGGGCCGTACTCGAATGAAGACCAAAACCTTGATATCCAAAACATCGATTCTCACTTCTGAACTCATTGTTCTGAATCCTTAAAACATGTGGGACTCTTGAGAAGTATTCAGGGAAAAGGTTCTTCCTTTTTTAAACAGAATCTTTCTTTTATTTTAGAGAGAGAATAATTATAAGATCAAAAAGGGAGATTCTTACTCCTGTATACCTCGAAGGCTGCGAGAGAATCTTACATTCTACCCCACTTGACATTACTTATTCCACATTCCATTTATATGTGTACTCATCCAAACACATCATTTTCCATCTCTTCACTTCAGATTCCTTCACATCACATATCATATATTCACATCCATATCCACATCCATATATCCACATCCACATCCACATTCACATCCATACATCCATATCCACATCCATACATCCACATCCACATCCACATTCACATCCATACATCCACATCTACATGCTTGCCTCCATTTTCACATCCTCATTTATACATCCACATCCCATATCCACATTCATACATACACATCCACATCCACATTCACATCCATACATCCACATCTACATGCTTACCTCCATTTTCACATCCTCATTTATACATCCACATTCATATATACACATCCATATCCACATCCATACATCCACATCCACATGCATACATCTACTATCACGTCCTCATTAATACATCCACATCCACATACATACATACATCCACATCCACATTCCCATTCACATCTATACATCCACATCTACATCCACATACATACATACATCCACATCCACATTCCACATTCACATCTATACAGCCACATCTACATCCACATTCACATCTATACATCCACATCTACATCCACATTCACATACATCCACATCCACCTTCCCATTCACATCTATACATCCACATCTACATCCACATACATACATACATCCACATCCACATTCCACATTCACATCTATACAGCCACATCTACATCCACATTCACATCTATGCATAAACATCTTCATGCATACATCCCTTTTCACATTCATACATCCACACTCCCATCTCCACATCCACACATCCACACTCCCATCTCCACATCCACACATCCACATACATACATCCATTTCCACATTCCCATTCATATAACCCCATATGCCTTCACATCTAATCTATTACATCACATCCATTCTCGCCCTATCACACAACCCATATACATCTTATCCTATCACATACACTTCTTACCTCATCCCATACACATCTTATCAAATCTTAATTCATCTTATCACCTCATAACTTATTTCATAAGCATCTTATCACCTCTTGTCACATCTTATACACCTCTTATCACATCTCATATCTATTTATAGAATACAAGAGAATTCTTATATTTGATATAAGATTTCTTTACACATTTATTTATGCATAAATTCTATTTAAGGAGATTAATACTTTCGAAGTAAAAATCAATCTTTTATGCATATTCTTATGCATAAATTCAATTTGGTAGGAATTACACTTTTAGAATAAAAGAATTTCTCTTATGCATCTAAGTTATGCATAAAATCCATTTATGTTGAAAATCACACTTTTAGTATAAAAGAATATCTTTTATGCATACCTCTATGCATGAAATCCAAATATAATAAAAGTCACACTTTTAAAATAAAATAATCAACTTTTATGCATACCTTTATATGCATGAAATTCAAATATAATAAAAGTCACACTTTTATAATAAAATAATCAACTTTTATGCATACCTCTATGCATGAAATCCAATTATGATAAAAGTAACACTTTTACAATAAAATAATCATCTTTTATGCATACATCTATGCATGAAATCTAAATATGATAAAAGTAACACTTTTATAATAAAATAATCAACTTTTATGCATACTTTTATGCATGAAATTCAAATATGATAAAAGTAACACTTTTATAATAAAATACTCAACTCTTATGCACACTTCTATGCATGAAATTCAATTGTGAAAAAAGTAATACTTTTATAATAAAATAATCAACTCTTATGCATACTTCTATGCATGAAATTCAATTGTGCTAAAAGTAACACTTTTACATTAAAATAATAATCTTTTATGCATGAAATCTAATTATGATAAAAGTAACACTTTTATGTTAAAAAAATAATCTATTATGCATACCTCTATGCATGAAAATCAATTATGCATAATATAAAAATCAATTTCTCTATGAATATCTTCAATTAATCTAGGATGATAATTCCTAGAATATGGTAGGAAGTCCTCTTTTCATGCTTTGAATGAAATTATTTTATGCGTAATTTTTATAAAAATTTTACCATAGCTCCGCTGCTATGACTAATAAATCTCAATTTTTTTCTAAGGGATAAAGCTTATCATTAAGAATTAATTAGAATGATCTCTAATTGGATCAATAATCCATAATGGATTGAATCATTAACATTCATGAAATACATAAACTAAAAGCATAGAAAAAAGCCATTAATTTGACCTCAAGTATAGATTAATCTTGGATTAAGGAAAAGCTTTATGAAAAGCTTCATTTGGATTGAGAATGGGTCATGAGTATGACCATTTCTTGAGTGAGAGAGAGAAATTTCATAAAAACCATTTGAATTAAGCATAAATAGAAATTTATGTACTTCTTAACTATCATTAATCAATTAACTTCAATAGCATTCATCAATTAACTATCATTAATCAATTAACTTCAATAGCATTCATCAAATTATGTAACTCTTCACTACCATTCATCAATTAACTTCAATAACATTCAAAAACCATTCTAATTAAGCTTCTCAAGCTTGAGAGGGATTGAGAAGAGAGAAACATTGAGAAATTATAGAAAATGATCAAAATTCACTAATTACCTTACAAATTGCTTGATTCTTTGTTCACGGTGGTAGAGGCCCCCAACCAATCAATTGGTTAAGTATGTTGATGGAGCCACCAATGGGGATTGAAGAAAGAGGGAAGCTCCAAAAACTAGTGAATTATTAATGAATTCACAGTTCTTGGCTTAGGTGGAGTAGAGTAACGATGCATAAACACTATATATTTTTCAACAAGGGGTATGCTTCTATTTATAAGAAAAATTGAGCTCCTAACCAAACAAACTGATTCTAGAATTTTCCAAATCAGTTTGGTCAATTTTTGACCATTTTTAGGTCAGTTAAGCTAACTTTTTGGAACTAGACTTGAAGGAGGAGAGAGGAGAGATGAAATATCTCAATTATTATGAGTTTAAAACTCATTCAAGCATGTGAAATATGCACCTCCTTTAAATAACTCCCCTTCCTTACATATGTGTCAAAATGGAATCATTATACCCAAATATCTCATATTTTTAATATTGCTTATAGTTTTTTACTAATAAACCTTGTACATTTTCAACTCTTCATCTTATGTGAAATATGCACCTCCTTTAAAGAACTCCTCTTCCTTACATATGTGTCATAGTTTTTTTATTAATAAACCTTGTACATTTTCAACTCTTCATCTTATGTGAAATATGCACCTCCTTTAAAGAACTCCCCTTCCTTACATATGTGTCAAAATGGAATCATTATACCCAAAATATCTCATATTTTTAATATTGCTCATAGTTTTTTACTAATAAACCTTGTACATTTTCAACTCTTCATCTTATGTGAGCATTTACTCATTTTTGGATACCCAAAATATCTCATATTTTTAATATTGCTCACATTTTTTTACTAATAAACCTTGTACATTTTCAACTCTTCATCTTATGTGAGAATTTACTCATTTTTGGGTATCTTCTTTTACAAATTGGATTTATCTCCTCTCTACACATGGATTGATGCTATTGACCCATAGGAACCTTAATTGGACCATAATCCAAAAATTTCTGAAAATCTAGACCCTTAGGCTAAGGTCCTTTATACACATTTCCAATTAATTCCAATTGCACATTGGAAAATTCTTTTTGAATTTCTGTTTCAGGGGAATCCATCTTAATTATAAGAGATATTTTTCTATCCAAAAAATATTCAAAATCTGAATATTCTCTCTCTAGAATATTTTCTCTCTCTAGGTTAAAATAGTTAGAAACAAGGTCTTTATATTTTTGAAGAGGGATTGATTACAGGGAAAGATACTAGACATAAAAAAGGGGGTGGGGGAGGAATCTTACAAAACATCTACTCTTTCAAGCAAGGTGAGAATGAGAGTGTTAGAGATTGTGTAAATAGAATGAAGCAGTACATTAATCGTTGCCCAGAAGATGAGAAGCCCGCCCAGAGTCGATTAATTTCTCTCTTCTTAAAAGGACTCAAAAATTCAACACTGCATACACATCTCTATGTAAAGAAGCATACAAATTTCAATGAGTGTTGCCATGATGCTATGGATTTCACCAATAACTTCAAATTCCAAGATGGTACTTGCCCTGAGGTGAAACCTAGAGATCAGTGGGGTGATGACCAAAGTTCAGGGTCTAGAGCGCTAGTCAATCCAGACCAGATAGCTAACCTAGTACTAAGGAGATTGGGACAGACCTATCGCCCACCCATCCAGCCACAACAACAGTAGCAGAGAATGAGGAGTGTACTACCTACAGGTCCTCATCTTTGTGGAGCATATGGCGGTAACCATAAAACTGAAGAATGTAATACCTTTTCTCCTCTAGTCGCAAACCAACCCACAAAGAAGTGGTGCCAGGCCTGTGCTTGGAACTTTACCCATACCACACAGGAATGTACTTGCATTGCAAGAATGAGACAGGAGCGTGAGAAGTCAAAGGGTGGAGTGGCTCCACAAATGTATCACCAGTATACTAATTTTGAACGTAAGCCACCGATGGCACAAGAGCAAGCACGACCTGTTCTTGGTGCTCAACCTCCTGCTCCTGGGACTGCTCCTGTGAGGGTTGTTGACTATGACAATTCAAATATGTGTAGGGACTTGGTAAACCTAGGCTATGTGGAGGAAGAATATGCATCATATTCATCCAACGAAAATCTCTTTGAAAGTCCCGCATACCCAAGCCAAGCACTGGCCAGGGGAACAAAATTCTTTGATGTTGCTAGGCGGCTACCAACCTAGGACTCCAGGCCCCTCAAGTCAATGGCAGCAAAGGAAAGTAGAAGCCAAACCAATGGGCCCCTGTTATGAGTGCGGAGAACCCCATTGGGCTCGTGATTGTCCACATCGCTCAAGGCAAGCATCTCGATCCAATACAACAGTACTACAGTTTCCAACAATTGAAAGATATTGTCTAGGGTGTTGTGTAGAACACTTCCCAAAGGATTGTTTGCTGAAACCACATGAGGAAGGCACCTCTCAACCAAAGGTCTCTCTCAAACTTGTAGGGGCAGTTCCATCACCACCTTCATCTGAGAATGAGGATGTCGTGCCACTTAGAGTCATGACCAGATCACAGACACGAAATGCCGAAATGCAAACTGATGAGACACCTCGAACTAGGGATGCGAAGGCAAATCTAGTGGACAAGACCCTACATTCCAATAGAAAAAGGACCACTAGGAGGAAAAAGAACCGCAACAAGCAAACTAAAAGTGCATCCACTAGTTCTCAAGAAGCCTCTAAACAAAACATGAGGGATCAAACTTTTACATCCCAAGAAGTGCATGAGGAGCATCAACCTCAACCGGGCCTACTAGTGCTAAACAAGATGAGGCTAGTACGACTGAGGATAGTTCTGGGGGTTCTGTTTTTGTGGATAAACTGAATGAGACTCTAGATGCCATCATTGATGCTCATAGAAGTCGCATTGCAGCTTTATCTGAGCTACCCAAGAAGCTTCAAGAATACCCAAACCCTCGTGAGAGGAGAAGATCAATCTAGCTGTACATCAACAACTCATTAGGGAAGCTCAGTCAATACTTGAGGGACCACCACCACCTATTCCTCGGGGCCCAACCTCTCTTAAGCCAACATTAGAAACCATACCAAAAGTGTCATCAAGTCGGGAAATGAGAAGTGAGCTCATCTCACAAGCTCATAGCAAGAGGTCTGCACCAATTGACACCCCATTGAAAGAAGGAATTCTGCCACAACCTAGCCTTGCCTTCCCATGCAATGATGAAGTTATTGATGCTAACGAGGACATGGCAAATGAGATGTGGGCAGCAGTTCATGAGAAAGTTAATGAGAACATGTCCTCTATTAGTTCACCTCCATTCTCTAAGGTGGATTTTACCAGGGGCACAGAAAACAATTCTAGACGCCCAAGCATCTAGGAGGAAGTTCAAACAATTGTTTCTCCTAGAAGTAAGCATACAATGAAAACCTTACCATCATATTTGGGAGAATATGAGAACTGTTCTCAAACCTTGAGGATACCCTCCATGCATAAAAGGTTGACAAAGGAGATGGATATGGGTATTGTGCAAGCTATTTTGTCAGCACCAGTGGCTTGTACCTTACCTTTGCTTGATTTGATAAAGCTTCGACCTGAGTTGTGGAATGATATTGCCACATGTTTGTCAGAGCAGGTATTGCTACAAAAGGGTCACCATGAGTGTACTATACACCCTGAGACAAAGCATGTTTTGCCAGTTCTTATCAACAAAGTAGGAAAATTTTGTGAGGACGATCAGGGAAATGCTACCCTCCCATTAGAAGTGCGAAAAGTAGCTTCAACTGCAATACTTGATAGTGGTGCAGGAGTGGGCATTGTGACAAGGTCCATTGTCGATCCTTTGGATCAATTGACACTTGATTGTAACCGGAGAATCCATCCACGAAAGTATATGCCTTTTTCCCTGCAACTCGTTCCAGAACATGATCCGTGAGATTGGAAGTGGGTAATGATCACGTACAGTAGCTACATTTACCTTTTTGAGGTTTACACATACTCGAAGTTTTTCATTTTTCTTGGGCACCACTACAATAGAGGAGACCCATTCAGTGTGTTCAATCTCATAGATAAATTCTGCCTCTAAGAGCTTGTCTATTTCTTCCTTTATCTTCCGTACAAAATTCTCATTGTAAGTATAAGGACGTTGCTTGGAAGGCTTTGCATCCTCTCGCAATGGAATTGTATGCTGACATATGCTTGGATCAACTCCTTTGAGGTCTTTATAACTCCAAGCAAAAACATCGCGATACTCCTTTATTGTTTGAATTAATAACTTCTCCTCATCTAAGGACAAGTCTGTGGCAATCCACACATAGCGAGGCTCTTCTCCTGGCTCAGCAATATCAATCTTTTTTGCATCTTCTTGACCATCATATGAAACCCCTAGCACGCTTGGCTTTTGTCACATGGGCTGTTGAAGAACAATCTTCCGATCTTGAAGAGTGTACTGTGTGAAGTTGGGGGGAACATTGAGACCCTGTTCTTGTCCACTTGAGTCTTCACTCATTGAAGACCATGTGGTTTTGAGCTCTCCTTTGCCATCTTGCATCGGATTTTTTTGTTCAACCGTTGTCTTTGCACTTCCGACACTCTCTTTTGAATCGGTTTTAGACTTGAGTTTTGGTTTTTGTTTCTTCATTTTTTTTCAATTTTTGCTAACAATTTTTAGCTTTTCTCCTGCTTGCAATCCATCTGATCGTTTTACTTGGAATCCATCTGATCGTTTTACTTGGTCTTTGATACTATCTTGTGCTTGGACATAGTATAGATATCCGTTCTTTCCTGATGAGAAGTGAGGTGGTGGTCGAGAGTGCTCACTCTTAGACTCCTCCTTTTCTTTTTGTAGTCTCTCACGTCGTTCCCTCTCATCTTGTTTACGGATTCTCTTATGGCTCTTACAGCATTTACGTTTAGGTCGGCTTCGAGGGATCTCTACTTGAACCTCCCTTCCTCTCAAGAGTAGGTGTGCCTTTCCTAACTCTTCCTCACGGATTATCACATTATTATCAAAATCAGAGTCCCATCCATCTTCCTTATCAGCATCATTAGCAGATTCGAGTGTTAAATCCTCCAATGAGACTTCCTCGACATGTAGTGCTGTTGTGGATGCATTCCTATAGTACAAATCATCTAGAAGGTCACATGGTTGTACCATTTGTATAGGAATAATGTCATATCCATCTGAGTCACAAAATTGAATTGGCTTAGGTAAAGCACATGTCGATAATGTTGCAAGGACATGACTCCATTCTAGTGGATCAATTAAGTGCTCAAGGAAGGGTTGTGGAATGTATGCCTCATCTGATACACTTCGATTACCCTTAATTCTCTCAGTGTTGAAATCCCTACATGAGGCTCCACACATCCACAAATCTGGCTCCACACATCCATAGATCTTCTCGCCCGTCTGACAATGTAACTCTTGAGCCCTCAGATGAACCAGAATCAAACTCATCTATTGGAGACCTTGTTACATCACGATATGAGTGATTCCTTAGGTTGACCCTTGCGATGACAGAATCATGTCGGAGGTACAAATAATTGTATCCCCAATCTTGAATCATTTGAAATTGTCGCATGAATGGTCTACCCAATATCACTTCATAGTTTGGATGTTTTCCAAAATCCATTACTGCAAAGGTGTGCTCATATTCAATCCCATATGTGGTGACCAATATGTTCTCAAGCAGCCCAAGGGGATGTTCTAAGCTTCCATCTGCTAGAGCGCATCCTGGTACTCCTAATAGCTGGTTTGCCTACTCCATTGCCACATCGAAGGTGAGCTGCCACATATTCCAAACTACTTCTCCACATGTGACAATCTTCTTATTCCTGCAGAAATTCGGTCCACATGGAAAAGAACTTTGTTTCCCAAGAGATAATGTCAAAACCTGTTCACAGCTTAGATCATTGAAGAGCTTCATGCTATGTTGTGCTATAGTTCCTTTCTACCCTTATGAGAGCTTTGCTGGCATAATGGATGGGCTGCATATTTCCTTTTTGTTTTTCCTACATCAATGCACTGCCCACACTGCTTTGTCTGACACATCTACATACACATGGAACATTAGATTCCATTCTGGATTGATCATCACTGGTGCGTAGATGACACCATGCTCTTCAGCCATTGGAATGCCTTTTGACACCCTGGACTCCATTCATACTTTGCATCCTTCTTGGTAAGTGCATACAATGGGTAAGCTACATATGCTAGATATTTTAAAAATCTAGCATGCCACTTCACCTTACCAAGTAACCTTTCAATTTGCTTAATGTTATGAGGAGCAAACATTTTGGATATGGCCTCCACCTTATCCGGATCTATAGCCAGTCCTTGGGGGGGGCTGACACAATGTATCCTAACAATGTTCCTGATTTTACTACAAAAGCACACTTGGCCGGATTTAACTTCAGCCTTATATCTATGCATCTCTACTAGACATAGCCTCAAATGATAGATGTGCTTTGCGTTACCTCTAGACACACTGAAATCATCCACAAAATCTTTCATGAAGTCTGTCAGGTAGTCATAGAAAATCTCCTATACAATTCTCTGGAAGGTAGCATGTGCATTTTTCAAGCCAAACATCATGACAGTCACCACACAAAGACACCCCATTTAGTGTGATGAAGCTGGTCTTCTCCTTGTCTTTTGTTGCCATCTTCACTTGGTTGTACCCCCGCTGAATCCATCCAAAAATGAGTACATCTCCTTTCCAGCCACCTCATCTAGCAAGGAATCCATGAACGGAAGTGGAAAGGGATCTAAGTTAGTCGCAGCATTTAGCTTGCAGTAGTCCACACAGATTCTGATTTTCATGTTCTTTTTGGAGACCACTACAATTGGAGATATCCCGACAACTTTTTCCACTCGCACAATGAACCCACCCTCAATAATCAGTCAATTTCTTCTTTGACATTCTTTCTATAGTTTGGGTTGATTCTGTACCTCTGTTGTTTGAAAGGTATGGCTCCCTCTTTTAAGTTGATGCTATGCTGGAAGAATTTAGGGTCGATGGCCCTCCATGTCTTCATAAGACCAAGCAAAGACATATTGGTATTCCTTTAACAAGGACACCAACTCCTGTTTGAATTCTTCTTCCAGTTCCAAACTGATCTCCACATGCTTTTCTTCTATTCCATCCCCTAGATTTACCTCCTGTAGTTTATCCAAGCTTAATTTAGTGGCATTGTTTTTCTAGTTCTCATTTTGCTTTTGCACCCAGTCTCGGATCTCCTAGATCTCTTCTTCTTGCTCCAGATTTTGGGCCCATTCAATTTCTTATGAGGCTTTCTCTTGCAAGGTTTTGTTCAGTGCTTTGTTTTGAGCCTTTTGTTTTTGTGGAATCTTCTTCTTTTTTCTTCATTTATTTGTCTGCTACTTTCGCATTTTCACCCTTTTCTTTCGCATAGTGCCCTATTACTCCACATGTAACATGTACAAGGGCACCAAGTCCAGGTTTTCATGGAGTATTCTATTCTCTTCATCATCATCAAAGCTTTCTGACATGTTGAATGTTTCAGCATGAACTGGCCTTTGACCAGGTTTTACTGATCCCCTTACATCGTAAATTTCAACATGAACTTTCCACTTTCCCTTTCTGATGGTGATTCTATTTCTACCCAAGTCCTGCTTTACCATGCCATGTCTCAACCAGGGCCTTCCTAATAACACTTGGCAAGACCCGGTGTGGTTTTCTATGGTAATAATCACTAAGTGGACCTTGAAGTCAACTTGTTTGATGTTCATTGGGACATTTTTTATGATTCTTTAGGTATTACCACACCCTGTTATCTGCCATTCTTATGAATGGAATGGGCTCCCACTTGAGGCCCAATCCTAAAATGCAGTTTCCTCAATGATGACAGTCACTCCATATCCTCCATCCAGCATTGCATCATTGATGAGTACATTGTTCAGTTGAATTGTGACTTGCCACTTCATCATCTTTAGATGCTGGGGGTTCTGCGGCTTGCATATTGCTGCATTCCATGGTTTCTTCTTCTTTCAGGTGCTTCGGTTCCTTGATTAGTCCTTTAATGCATGCCATCAAGATTTTTGCCTTAAATCTTGGACATAAGTCCAGCACTTATCTCAGCCGAACTTGTCTATCCAGTAGCATTGACACTACATTGGTTTGCAACAACCCGTCGGCATTCCTTTGGCTTTCTTCCAAGAATTCCTCATTTAGGTACTCTGCATGCTTGCTTCCCCTTGTTTTTGGAAGATTTGCGATGATTTCACGTGAGCCATCCTCTTTTTACTTACCTTGCCTTCTATCTATTTCCTTAGTAGTTTGGATCCTCACCTTTTCCTGTTGTTCCCAATTTGCGGCTGTCTTCTTACAAGCTTTGGTTATCTAGCGGAGTTATTACTAAACTAGATTCATTAGCTTTAGTCCTTGTGACCTGCTAAGATGTCATGAACCTCCATCTATATGTCATCTACCTACATCATGTTGGCACTTGGCAGATTTTCTTTGAGCTGCATCAATTTTGCTTGCCTTTCTTCATCATGCTTTTTCTTCATGGCACATTCCACATTGGTGTGTCCAGGCTATTAACAATAGTAGCATGTGAAGGTTGTAGAACCACCAGCACGTCCTTGGCATCTTCTTTTTGAATAATTTTTGTGAACTCTATTTCCATACCTTCCCATTCCTAGGGGTCTTCTTTCTGCTCCTTCCATGCTGTTCACCATGGAAGCTCTATTTTTCATGTTGTACCTGCAGTTCCATATATTATGATTGTACATGTTACAAATGGTACAAGTTGGTGGCACAGTGCATTCCTCCTTAAGGTGACCTTCCTGTTTACATTAGAAACAGAACACATTTTTGTAAAAATTTGAGCCCTTTCTCTTTTTCATTTCTTGCATCAGCTGCTTTACCTGCAGCATTAATTCTCCGGGACTTGCTTATGCCTTCCCAGTTTTCTTTTTTTTGTCTTTCTTTTTCTTTACCACCACTGGAGTGTCCTGCGAGAGGAGTCACTTGAATTGTTCTCTTCAGTGGGTGACACTCTTCCTGGGCTTCCTCTTTTGTCTTCTTTCTCAACTTCTTTTTTCTACCATTGTGGCCAACTCAACCAGTTCCTCAAAGTCCTCTCTTCAATTTTCGCTTGCCTTGTGTGCTGACTGCTACATGAATGTCCGGCTTAAGCCCTTGGACAAACCAATTAGCAACAATTTACATTGAGGGTCGGGTTTGTTCGGTTACTCTCTGCTTCAAGCTTAGCAGCTTTGTTGCATAGGCTTCTACATCCATGTCCTCTTGTCGGAGCTCTCTCATTTGATCTTGGAGCTGAGTTGTAGAATTTATCTTACGGAATCTTCCCAAAAAAGCAGTCATGACCTCTTCATAGGTCTAGAAATGGTTATCCTGATATCTTGACACCCACTCCATAGCTGTGTCTTTGAAGGTATTCATATAAGCATCTCTGCGGATTTCACTCAGATCTAGCTCTTCCACATCCCGAGGTCTGGCCACTTTCCAATATTGCTCAAACCTCCTCACATGCAGATCTGTATCTTCCCCTTTCTCTCCTAAGAACACCAAGAAATTTTTGGCTAATGACGCCATGGCTCCTTTGTGGTTGTTCTTCCTGATTTTGTTGCTCCACCCTTTTTAGGCTTTCCTAGCCTAGACTGTGCACAGCACAATTCTCAGTAGGAAGTTTATCCCAGTAGGAAATTTGTTTTCCCTATTAGAATGTTTGTATTCCCCAGCACGATCGCCAGGCATCTGCTTTCCCTCTCAACGGAATGGCAAGACAACAGTTTAGTAGTGTGACAAACCAATCAAGCAATGATGTGGGAGACGTGTAGTCACCCGTCAAAGTTTCTAGATACGAACACCAACTCTTAAGTGGTCATGTGAGGACACATAGAACACCAATCTACTGTGCAAGCATTCACTCACACTCTTAGTTATGACTCCGCAACTCTCCACTCCATATCTCACTCACTCTCTTACACATACACATCACATTTATTAAAATAGAGACACAACATGTTTAATCAACACAGTGTAGAGAGTAACACATAAATATGATGAAATGGCAACATCGCTCTTGATTACTTTCCAAAAGTATTGCAGACTATTATAGAGCAATTTCCTGACACAAAACTATCACTTCGTGAGGACTATCTCTATAACAAGCTTCATAACACTGACTATCAACTACCAGTTGAGAGAATACAATAATTGCACCCTTCATACATTCATTCTCTCTGTGTGTGTCTCTCTCTCTCTATCTATCATAGTAGTGATCTCGCCCTTTTAAGCTAAAACTTCTTATTCTTAGTAATGACTCTCTGGTAGTTACAGTCCACCATGTTCACACGTGCGATAGCGAGGTGGCGCCCATGACGCCCATGATGTGTGGAGTGGGTTAACTGCGCCTCTTGTTGCCACTGAACCTTCTGTTGTGCCCAATATGCTTTCTGCCCGCCACCACTGAGCTGTTGGGCGTAACAATTGATTGTTAGCTAAGGTCGGCTGAAGGGTTATAAGGGAAAACCAGCGTCATTGGAAAATAGAGCTGACCTAGGAGGACGTATGGAAGAGGTAACTATATAGTTTTAAGATTTTGGAGTGTGCACAAGCGTCCGCATGTGTCAGCTGGAGACTAGGGGACATCAACTAAGTGTACTCGTGCGATGATTTGGTGTTGTCTACTGGTGTTGTGTTGTTGGTAGTAGTTCCCTCCTCACAGTGGTGTAGGTCTTCCCGACACATCATTGTTTTGGTGCTCCCACTGAGGAGGGCTTTGAAGCACCCTTTCAGCTTGTTTACAGGTCTAAAAGTTTTGAATAGAGCAAATGGCAAAGCCATGATGACATACCCAGTGTTCCATGGACATGCTAGAGAGGATTGAGATGAATTTTTGGTGAGTATGGAGTCGGTGTTAGTATACACTCAATGCCCACCTCTCAACATGTATCTCACTTTAATGCCCGCATCTCACTTTAATGTATAATGCACATTTGTTAGGCCACTATTATGAGGAGTAGCCATGGTGCATATGTCTTTAGTGGGAACCCCGGCTTAGATGTCGATGTGGTCATTATTATGACCATTGATGATGGGTAGGAGATAATCAGGGGTAGAGTGTTAGCTTAGATGCCGATGGGGTCATTATTATGACCATTGATGATGGGTAGGAGATAATCAGGGGTAGAGTGTTAGCTGGGGACTGGGGCAACGCTATGAAGAATATTCCCTTGGATACCATGTCCATCATTAGTGGGGGGTGGTGGGCCGCGTTCTTGATACACGAGCAGTGACCATATTTATATAGTGTAACCACCCTCATTGTATACGCATCTTCCACACTGCCTAACTATAGTACTCTATATGGACATGGTTGCTATGAGCTAAGGCATCCAATACTCATGAGTATCCACCCCCTTCTACACTTAGTACATCCTCCATCCAGAGTTCGTCTAGATTGTCATCTACTTGAGAGTGCATGAGTGGATAGCACCATCACTTACCTCTTTGGTATAATCAAAAATTTTGAATTCTCTCCATTGTGTATCTATTACATTGTCTATTGTGCTTTATCTTGCTCTCTCTTTCCGATGTGCCATATTCTTATAGTTGGCACATTCACTTTTGGGAAAGGTAGAGGTAAGGATAAGCTGACATTGTTGTCTATGTTGCTGAAGGGAGATGCCAAACGGTGGCTTCAGACATGGAGAGCTCAGCTGGCCAAGCATATGAAGACATCAAAGTGGCTACCAGTTTTGCGAGTAGGCAATTGCTACCATTATGCAAGTAGACGATGAGCTTGTGGCTAGCCTTGCATGTAGATGGTGCATAGAAGCCTTGCTAGTAAGCGTCTATGTGACAGAGCTACCCTGCGTGCTTCCATAGAGACAGTCCATGACACCTTGTTTACTACGTTATGGTTTGACTTGCTAGTCGGCATCGGTGCAAGAGTTGCCCTGCTTGCTTCCACGATATCGTATTTGCTACGCTAATTACATGTCTTCTCTACAACCATTTGTTGTGTTGATTGCATGCTTCTCTAAAACCATGGCCTTCTTAGATTGCATGCCTGCGAGACAAAGCAAGCATGCTTCTCTAAAACCATGGCCTTCTCAAATTATTGCATGCCTGTGACAAAACAGGAGGTGATGACATTGGAAATGCCCCAATAGAAGAAATCAAGCATTGTTTTGTGACATTTGATACCAAATCAGTGAGCTCCGCCCTAACAGTTTTAAGCCCTATTAGTATGTTTGCTTGACAAGCAAACGCCTCTTCTGCTTTCTCAAAATGGACTGCAGGTTTTGTAATTATGCTCTAAGATTTCATAGCTTATACTACACGATACATGGCCGAATCCATTGCCTCTTCTAAGAGTTTCAATCCACTAGCAGAGAGGCCTAAACATTTTGGGAATAATCCATGACTCAAGCTACCAGCCTTGCTAATAGGCAATGAGCTCTTTGCTGCCCATTTGTAGGGATAATATGGTGTCTAGAACTAGATCTTGGGGTCCATTTACCCTAAATCGCCCAATTTCATGCTAAATTTCTCCTTTTTTTCAAAATTAAAAATTAAAAAAACAAAAATAACAGAGATGCAAAAAGTGTTAAAAACTTGACAAATACCAAATTGAAATAAATGGGGTTGAGAGTAACAAGGAATGAAAATTAGAATGAAAGAAACAGGAAATGGATACAAAAATTAACCAAACACATGATTTTTAGGGGGGTTTTTTGTTAGTTTTTCCACTCATTCTTTTCTCATTATTAGTAACTCAAAGCATACAAGCAATGCAAGGATGCTTGGCAAGAGATTGGTGTCCCGAATGGAACCATTTATGTCAGGCCTTTCAGCCACTCCAATGTGACTCTTCTCTCATGCCTCGGGTAACCTAAACTCCAACCCAAACCCAATATGCCATGCAAAACATGCAATGCATTAGTGAGGCAACTCTCACTTACCTCTATCTCGTTTGCTTGAATTAGGGACTCCTCATTGTAGCTACGTCAATGGAAGCATGCTAAAGTAGCTCAACAAAGCCACTACCAAGTGTAGCCACTGCTCTCTCTCACTCCCTCCCTCACACGCCCTCACACAAGCATTGAAGGCAAGAGATAGGCAAGGTTTGAGAAAAGAATAGAGCACTATCTTCACTTGAGAGCATACAAGAAAGCATACAAAGAATGAGAATTTAAAGTTACAATTTAACCTTTATACTTGTCTCTCATAGTGTTCACACTTGGCTAGCCAATGTTAAAAATGAGATCCTAGAGCATCCAATACTCCCTACACTAGTGTAAACACCTTGTCCTAGCTAGTAACTCTAACCTTATTATCCCATGGGATGCCTTTCATATACAAGTAGGGGTCGCACATGTAAAACAATCCATTACAAAAGAAATATGAATTCTCTAGTGCCTAGGCCAATGAATGTCGAAATATGTGGTGGTAGACCACAGTGTCATAGAAGCCTTTGATAGCACTTAACAACCCCAATAGTAAGAATTCCACTTACTTGAGATGTACGCACGCAAAAATTTATTTTGTGAAGTAATCTAAGTATTAATAATCTGCTTTCACATACACGTCAACAATTTATATTGTGAGGAAAAATATGGGAATAGCTAGCATTCTTCACCCCACTATATAAGCTACAAACATGATACAATGATAAGAAAATCCCTAATCTAGAGACCTCGTAACCCCAGTGCAATCCACGTCCTAAATAAAGGCATATATTTCTTGTACCATGCACCACTTATCCCCACAACTCTCATTGATTCAGTTATCAGCTATGGGTTATCTAGTAGGTTGGCCCTTCGAAGGCCCCTCTCCATAGTCCCACAGAGGACTTCTCAGTAAAATGAGCCACAATAAAACTATATAGCCCAATAATTTAGTTCACACTATAATGAATTATTTGGCCTCCTCCATGCTAGCCTCATTATACTTAAACTTATGTTTAAACATAATAACGAGTGGCTAGTACTAGATTTATCAAAGGATTTTCATAGTACCTTCTAGGTTAGGTATTCTGAACACATGATCATAAAATTGATAAAATCGATAAGGAATAGCCCATGCCGCCAAACAAAGGATTTATCAAAGGATTTTTGAAGTACCTTCTAAGTTAGGTATTCTCAACACATGATTGTAAAATTGATAAACTCAATAATAAATGGCCCATGCAACCAAACAATAAGCCTATAGGTGCCGAATATAGGTGCAAGAAAGATGAAGAAAGGGAATGCCACCATCTTACAAAAATCTAGATTTGATGTAAAGATCATTCTCAAAAATTTGATGTGATTGGGCTCCTTAAATTTAGGTTTGGTCTAACTTAAGTAGAGAAAACTAAGCCTTTAGTGACCACATCTTTGAGTGGATTCTCAACAGCTAGTAACAAAATCGAGACCTAAGATTCCAAAGCCACCACCTCCAAACCATATACAAAAGAAAACAGACATTCTAATATTTAAATAATGTTGTTATGATTAGGTTTTCTATCCCAATTGGAATGATTTTCCTTAATGATCCATTCTATATTCATCTTTGGTTTCTTTTTAGACTCGTGTTAGCTTGATTTTTTCACCTCACAAGTAGGTTGTTGATCTACAATAAATAAGGAGTCCCACATCCTATAGGATCGCACCTATGCGCAGGCTTCTTCATCACAAAACCAAGTTCTAGTTCCTCTCCATTTAATGAGTAATAGTGAACACAAGAAATGGTAAAGAGCTAATGATAGGGACTATCTTAAGCCTAAAGGATCGACAAGATCAATCATCATACTATTTTAATAGTCATAGATCAAGCCTGCATCCTTAAAGTCAAGCTAGCATAGGATAAGTGCTACAGAAACCATACAACCGAACCCCATGGGGTAAGAAACTCCTTAACCTTATTCAAAGGGATTCTCCTAACTACTTCCTTATATTCTACCACCATGTGAGTATCTAGAAGATCAACTTAGGATGGCATTTGAAATGGGAAGGGGTGTTATAAGAGACATAGCATCTAGAGGCTCAAAATTGGGAAAAACAAAGCCAACCAACATCTCAAGAAAGATGAGCAAATTTTATGGAACACTGAAGATCCCATTCAGTACCTAGAAAAGTTTGATCACATTTGCAAGGCTATGGGAAGGATTAATTATCTCATTTCATACCCTAGAGAAGTTTAAATTTAATGATGACCAAATTTGATGGAACACTAGAGATCCCATTCAGTACCTAGAAAAGTTTAATCAAGTTTGCAAGGCTATGGGAAGGATTGATGATCCCACTAAGGTTTTTTTATTTGGACTTTTCCTTGAAGGAAAGAAAGCCAATGGTTTAGTTAGGTCTGCTAGGTTAGTTTGGGCAGAACAGTAGTCTCTTGGAGTCAGCAAAGTGTCTTTGGTGTGGTATCTCTTTGGGATTGGAGAAGCTTGAGAGTTAGGAAAGGTCAGAGGACACGAGAGTGAAGAATTCTGCTTTAGTTGAGACAATTGGGTTAGTCATGACTATTTTGGACACTTGGGTCTGTCTTAGCCAATTCAGTTTTAGAAGGGTGTTAGCTATATGTCAACAGGCTGAGGGTTAGCAACAAGGAGTCCAAGAAGGTCCTAGGGTTGGGGATACAAGGTTAGCTGATGCTGGAGGATTGTAGAGGATCCAGAAGGACACAATTTGGAAGGAAGTGTCAGTATTCGAAAGTAGCTATACAGTCATCGTTTGAGCTATTTGTTTCAGCACAGCAGAAGCTGATAGTGTTTCTAATCAGTTCGTTATCAGCTAAGGTCAGCCAAAGGGTTATAAGGGAAAACTAGGGTCATTAGAAAATAGATATGACCTAGGAGGGTGTATGGAAGAGGCAACTATATAGTTTGAAGAGTCTGAAGTGTGCTCAAGTGTCCACCAGCTAGGGGACATCAGCTGAGTGTATTAGTGCCTTTATGTGGTGTTGGTGGTAGTTCCCTCCTCACACGGTGGTGTGTTTTGGATGGGCTATAGAGGCAGATCTCCCCGACACATCATTGTTTTGGTTCCCCCATTGAGGAGGGCTTTGAAGCACCCTTTTAACTTGTTTTTGTAGATCTAAAAGTTCTCAATAGAGCAGATGGCAGCCATGATGGCATACCCAATGTTCCATGGACATGCTAGAGAGGATCCAGAGGAATTTTTTGCAAGGATGGAGTTAGTGTTAGTATACACTCAATGCCCACCTCTCAGCACATGTATCTCACTTTGATGTATAATGTATATTTGTTAGGCCACCATTATGAGGAGTAGCCATGGTGCATATGTCTTTAGTGGGAACCTCAACTTAGATGGTGATGGGGTCATTATTGTGACCATTGATGATGGTTAGGAGATGGTCAGGGGTATGAGCATTAGCTAGGGCTCAGGGTAACGCTATGACGAATATTTCCTCGGATACCAAGTCCATCATTAGTGGACGGTGGTCAATGGGCCACGTTCTTGATACGCGGGCAGTGATCATGTCTATGCAGTGTAACCGCCCTCATTGTATACGCATTTACCATACCGCCTACAATACTATATATGGACATTGTTACTATGAGCTAAGGCATCCAATGCTTGTGAGTATCCCACCCCTTCTACACTTAGTACATCCTCCATCTAGCATCTGTCTAAATCGTCATCTAAGCTCTACTTGAGAGCGCACTGGTGGTGGATAACACCATCACTTGTACCTCTTTGGTATAATCAAAATTTTTGAATTCTCTCCATTGTGTATATATTACATTGTCTATTTTACTTTGTCTTGCTATCTTATTCTGCTATGCCATTATAGTTGGCAACATTCACTTTTGGGAAAGATAGAGATGAGAATAAGGTGACATTGTTGTCTATGTTGCTGAAGGGAGATGCGACCCCTCTTTGCTCACATAAAACATATGCAATTCATTATAGACGACAATGTCTTCTTGAACAATGCAAGCTAAAAACAATGGCTGCAGATATGGAGAGCTCTGCATATGAAAACATCAAAGTGGCCTTGGTTTAGCATTATAAGCAGGGGAATCCTCGGATGCTCTGTGTGGCAAGAAATTCAAAAGTTAAAGCATAATTTGTTTGATGTGTTTGACAAATTTGTAGACCATTTTGAGGACCTATGGGTAAGATGGGACACTTCTTTGGAAACAGAGCATCTAAAGAAAGACATGTTTATCGAGTCCCTTCATGTAGATCTAAAGGAGAAAGTAGAGTTGAAGAGACTCGGAACTTTTGAAGAGGCTTTGAGGATAGCCAAAGAGAAGGAGTGGAAGCTGCAGAAGTTGGCTCAAAAACAGAGGGAAGTTTAGCTTGATGGAAGGTCAACTATACCTGGGGAGAGGAACAAAAGGAGCTGCTCCAGCAGTCCCAGTGGTTTTTGATTAGGCTGATGTAGGGTATTAACCATCTGACTTAGCAGATGGAAAATTTGAACCTGAATCTATTGCAAGGATGCAAAAATGCTCCTAGGATAAGAGATAAAGATGTTATGAGAGGCAGGGGAAGAGGAGGCCTAAACATGAATGTGCAGTGTTTTAATTGTATGGAAAGGGGGAATATATCTCCTCGGTGCCCATATCCCAAGAGATGGGAGGCGATGTGTATCCTTTGGCACCTAGGAGAGAGAAAAGGCAGGATGTCAAGAGGACAGAGGAGATGCCTAATTAGCTATGCCACAAGTTCAGCAACAGCCCAGTAAATGGACTAAGACAAGGAGAAGTAAATTTCATTGGAGTTGATGAAGAAGCAGACATTTTAACTAAGACAAGGAGAAGTAAATTTTAACTAAGACGAGACATTTTAACTAAGACAAGGAGAAGTAAATTTCATTGGAGTTGATGAAGAAGCAGACATTTTAGCCAACAAAAGGACTAGAGGGGTTGAGGTGGAGGATGAACCAGGTCCATCCAGGAGGAAGAAAGGAAATCAAGTAGAGGATCAGCCCAAAGATGTAAGGAAGGAGCATACATTTTAGCCAATAAAAGTACTAGAGGGACTGAGGTGGAGCATATATTTTAGCCAATAAAAGTACTAGAGGGACTGAGGTGGAGGATAAACCAGGTCCATCCAGGAGGAAGAAAGAAAAGCAAGTAGAGGATCAACCCAAAGATGGAAGGAAGAAGACCAGATCCAGAAGACACATTAGCATGTAGGATTTTCCTTTGGATGTCCAGGAGGAAGAGTATGATTTGATAAAGGACCTTCAAGCAGAAGAATCCTAGTCCCAACTATTGCAGTTGTGCCCCAAACTCCAAAGTACATGGAGCAAGTTAGTCAGCATGAGACGTCCCGGGATGGAGAAGAAGGGAGGTCAAATTAATATAGTGCATGTGAAGGGAGATAAGGATTATTTGCCAGTTATGGATGCTTGAGCAAACAAACACAAAATCCCCAAAGTATATATTTGATGGTGGTGTTTAAGTTTGTGTAATGACCCAATAGACAATGGAGGCTTTAAGACTAAAGGTTGAAGCCCATCAAAATTTAAAGTCAAAATGACAAATAATGCAAAAGTCAGGTGTTTGGAAATTGTTAAGAACTGTAGGTAAATGTTTTGGGATTTGAAGCAAAACTAGATGTTTATGTGATGTCAGCAAATTCTGAGGCATACCCATTGATTGAGAAGACAAGTCAGATATGATATGGCTAAAGGAAGGGAGTTAATTCCAGAGAGTAGTATATTAGAAGAGGAAGATAAAGAGACTAGCTCTACTGATGAGGATTCAGAAACAGAGGAGGTCAGTTCAGGGGAGGAGGTCCAACAGTTATTGTTGGAGCCTAATTCTGACCTTATGTGTATGTATGTACATTTATGTACAGAGGAAGAAGATGAGCTGAAGCCTAAAGTTGAAGTACAACCAAGAAAGGAGGAAGTGTTACAAACGATGCTAGCCAAGGATCTAACTGAGGCTAAGAGAAAGGAGTATATAAGTATGCTACAGCAGTTTCTAGACCTGTTTATCTCCTCTTATACACATGTTTATCTCCTCTTATACACATGTTACAGGGCTGCAGCATAAGATCCCCAGCTAAAGCCAGAGGCTAAGCCATGTGTACAGTGGTTGAGAAGATTGGGAGTTGTAAAGCAGCAAGTGTTGAGAGAGGAAGTGGATAAACTGCCAAAAGTAGGATTTATTTATTCAGTTGATAATTCTGAATGGGCTTCTCCAATAGTGATCACCCCAAAGAAAAATGGGTAATGGAGAGTCTGTTGATTTTAAACCTCTGAATGTAGACTAAAAGAGATCATTATCCACTACCTTTTCAAGATGAGATCCTAGAAAGTGTGGTTGGACATGAAAGATATAGTGTATGTGATGGTTATTTAGGATACTTTCAAATCTCCATTGCTCCAAAGGACCAGAGGAAAACCACCTTTATTACTCCCTCAGGGTGTTTTGCTTAGGGTTATGCCCTTTAGGCTAACAAATGTCCATGCAACCTTTCAAAGGTTTATAAATTTAGTGTTCCCTACCTAGGGTCCTTCATCAGAGTGTTTATTGATGATTTTTGTATATACAGTGGTAGATGGATTCACACTAAGAAGCTAAGATTGGCCTTGAAGAGACTGGATGATCTAGGTGGGGTAGCTTAATCCATATAAATGTCATTTTGCTCAAGCCAAGGTGACTTTGCTTAGTCATGTGGTTTCAGAGAATGGCATTGAAGTAGATCTTGAAATGCTGAAAGCTTTGCTTTTATTGGAAGCTCCTCATCAAGATGTAAAGCAGTTTTGTTGACTTTTACCCACACAAGGTAAGATATCTTGCCAGGTTCATCTTTCTTTTATCTCAAGATTTATATCCATTATAGCAGGCATCTCAAAAGGATCCTTTCAGTTGGCAAGACAAGGAGGAAGAAGCCTTTATGCAGGTGAAAGAGATCTTAAGCACTTTACCAGTGGTCATGCCTCCATTTTAAAATGAATAATTATGAATTTTCTTAACATCAAAACAAGCATAAATGAATTAATCCTCATTTTAATTAGATTAAAAATTATAAAAATGCTTAACCTCCATCTCTAGCTTGTTAGGCCTAGAGTTTTGGGTAAGAAAATGAGATTAGGACTAAGATATATCCTTCCAAGAAGGATTTAGCCATATAGGTGAGTATTCTTTCAAAAAGAGAGATTTACAATTTAAAAACATTACTTTTAAGCATAAGAGATTAACATTAATGTATTTAAACAACATAAATCAATAAAAGCATGGTTTTAAGAAAAAACCATGGATTAAAAAGCTTCCCAAGCATTAGAGAGGTTGGGAAGAAGATAACCATTCAAGAAGAGAGTAAAACATCATTCTTTTAGGCTTACCCTTGGTTTTTGGCTTGATTCTTTAGAGAGAAGTGAAGCCCTCAAGAAGAAGCTTGGCCACCAAGAAGAAGAGGGTAATCTGGGAAGCTCCAAAGCTTCACAATGGAGAGGCAAGGTAGAGGGATAATGGATTTACACTAAATTGAAAATTACACTAGCATGTAAATACAATAAGATGAAAATACAAAGGAATGGGAGGTCTATTTATAGGAGAGGGAGGCCACCAACCAAGTCCAACTAGGATCTAGAGGCGTCCAACTTCAGTTTGATCAAATTTGGATAAGTTTTGGACCAGTTAGGCTCACTTTTCTGATCTAGTTTGAAAGAGGACAGAGGTGAGATGAAATATCTCATTTTTTTGAATTAAAAATTGGGGGTAATGATGAGATTCTAGGCGCCTCCTTCATGAGCTCCTGAGGTGTCAAAATTCTAATTTTTTACTAAATCCTCAATTTTTTACTATTAAGTGCTTGTACTAGTCAACTCTTCATCTTATGTGAGAATTTACTCATTTTTGGTGGATTTTCTTTTATTCTTGCATTTTTCTTATTCCAACACTTGGATTAACCCCATTGGCCCTCTAGAACACTTTTTGGACCTTAATCCATAATTTTCTAAAAATGTGGACCCTTAGGCTAAGGTGTCTAATGCACATTTCAATTAATTTCTAATGCATATTAGAAAACTCTTTTTAAACTTCTGTTTCACGGGAATTCATCTTAAATAAAAGGGATAACTTTATATCCAAAAATATCTCAAAACTGTATCATCTCTCTCTAGAATATTTTCTCTCTCTAGACCAAAAACAAAGGAAAACAACGTTTTCTCGCATTCTAAAATAGGGGATGATTACAGGGGACTGAGATGAGAACTTATACATCTTTTAAGGCTGAGTAGGAACCGAACAACACAGATCTTGTACCTATAGATTTGTTCAAAATGTAGAAATATGGTTTTATAAGGAAAGCTTTACAATACACTCTTTTGAATGATCAAATGTATATGAAAGGCAAGGACTTAATTTTCAGGAGACTTCCAAATAGGGAGGAGATCTTTGCCATTATGGCCTCCTGCCATGAAGGAGTATCTGGAGGGCATTTTGCCCTGAAGTTAACACTGAGAAATTTTTTGACATTTGGGTATGGGGCCCAGTTTGAGAAGAGACATGTATCACTGGTGTAGGAGCTTTGTGAGCCCTTAAGAAACAAGGTAGAAAGGTTTTGCAATATGAATTAAGAAAGAGTATTGTATCATATGGGGCTTTTGAAAAGTGGGGATTGGATGCAATTGGTCCTCTGTCCACTACTGCAGTGCAAGACCTATATTTTGACAGGAGCAGACTATCTAACCAGATGGGCTGAAGCTAGATGTGTGAAGAGATGGCCAAAATTTGTATTTGAAGACATATGTACTAGATTTGGCATGCCATTGGAGCTATTAACAGACCAGGGGCATGGATTCAGAGGAGAGGTTGTACAAAAGCTCATGCAGAAGTTACATATCACTCATAATTACTCCTATCCACAAATGCAAGGGGCTGGTAGAAAGATTCAATGGAGTCTACTATGCTAAGTGTCTAGAGGAGCATCCCAAGCAGTGGGATTTGCATGTTTCATTAGCACTATGGGCTTGCAAGATAGTTGTCAAATGAGCTACTGAGTTTTCACCTTACCATCTTGTTTTTAGGAAAGAGGTTATGATGCCCATTGAAGTTAAAATTCCCGGTTTACAGTTTCTTTCTGAAGCATCAAGATAGTGGTTTAGATGTATATGCAGAGAGGTTGCTGGACCTGCAAGAGTTGCAGTTAGCTAGAGAAGAAGCCTTGGACCATTATATTCAGCTAAGCAATAAAAGAGCTGGGCATTTCAACGAGACTGTCAAGGACAAAGGTATCAAAGAAGGAGATCTGGGCCTCAGGTATAACAACAAGCTGGACAACATCTTTCAGACTAAGTTCCAGATTAAGTGGGAGCATCCTTTCAAGGTTGTACATATATATGAAAATGGAACTTATCAGCTAGATGACTTGGATGATTAGCTGCATTCCAAGAGGGTCAATGATTACAAGTTAAAGTCATATTGGTGCAGAATTATGACAATTCATAAATATTCAGAGATGTTAGATACAAGCTTTCCTGCTGATGCAAAGATTCCAGTTGATGCAACAGATTCATGTTGGGATTTGGATGTACTTTTCTAAGAGGATTCTCTTAGTGAGCTAGCAGCATATGGTTGAGCATGAATCCTCTAACCATGGGGGTTGGGAAAACTATGATAGGTTTTTTTTGTGCCCAATAGATATGTCCACCCCACCCCAAGAAAACAAAATAAATCATTGATGTATGGTTATAAACATTAGGAAATGATAACTGTTACATGGCCACTTTCCAAAAATAAAAATTAGCCTTTGTCACCCTAGCCAAAAGAAGAAAAGAACACTTGTATGCAATAGAGGAGGGGAGATTGCAAAGAGAAGGGCAAGAGTAATGGAGAGAAGATTAGAATTGGAGATGCTTAGAAAAAAGAAGTTTGTAGAAAGAGAAGAGTCAAGAAGAGAGTCGAAAAAGAGAAGAGAAAAAGAGTGGAGAGTGAGTCGTGAAGAAGCTAAGTGACACGGGTGAAGCAATTCTACGGAAGTTTGTGGTGATTGTTCTGTTTGAGAAGAAGATGACACAGGTTTTGTTTGAGTAGACTTGAGTCTACCTAGAGCAGAGGTTGCAAAGGTGAGAGGTCTTGTAGGAGGTGGGTTCCCTAGGACCTATTAGGCTGCAAATCTATTGGAACTTAGACTAGCTCAAAGTCTTATTCAACGATTCTCTGCAATGTTTGTTGGCGGTTGTCTGCAAAGTGTAGTTGCAACTCTAGTTATTTTCTGGTTCTTCGTGGGGTTGAGATACAGGGTTTTTGTTTGGCTCATTGTGTGGAAGTCCCTTGTTTTAGTGTTGCTTTTCTCTTTTCTTTTTCAATCCCCAAATCTCAGGGGTGTTGAGATTTGCTCAATTGTATATATACACAAGGAAGTCTAATTGTGTTGGATTGATCAAAACTTATGCTTTGGTTTTAGCTGTGTTGCTTTGATAGAGTTTGTTGAGAAAAAAACAACTATGAGTCAAGAGCTGACTTGTGTTGAATTAGAGCTGTGTCAGTTAGCTTGTGTTTGAGTCAACGAATTC
Source organism: Cibotium barometz (assembly GCF_041138505.1). NCBI lineage: Eukaryota > Viridiplantae > Streptophyta > Polypodiopsida > Cyatheales > Cibotiaceae > Cibotium > Cibotium barometz. Next base: position 30,375,563 of record NC_141049.1, on the reverse strand, counting down.
TAATAAAGGTATCTTGGTCAGCCATGCATCGAGATAGATCAACTGAGGTTGTTAAAGTATAAGTCTGGTCTTGTTTAACACCTGTGAAGTTTGGGCTCACAATCAAAAGCAGTCAGAAGTCAGTCTGACAAGTCGAGCATTGCTAGTGGTTTAGGTTCTAGCTAAAGACTATGTCAGGTCAAAGGGAGTAGGGGCCTGGATCAGTTGAGGCCCAATAGGAGTCAGTCGTGGGTGTTCAGGAGCGGTCTTGGTCTCTTTGCGTTGAAGAGGAAAGTTTTGAATCACGTCACGGTCAGTTGTCAGCAGTCAGGCAGTATCAAAGGGAAAGGTAACCCTGAGTCAGAAGACCGTGCAACTATTAACTGTGAGTGTAGCGAGGTAAGTCTTAGTGGGGTCTGAGTGTTTTGAGGGCTTAAGAGGGTCATTGGACACAGAGGAGAGGAATTCTAATCCAGTTAGGTCTGCTGGGGGTCAGTTTGGACAGAACAGAATACAGTCTGTTGGAGTCAACAAAGAGTCTTTGGTGTGGTATCTCTTTGAGATTGGAGCAGCTTGAGGGTTAGGGAAGGTCAAAGGACATGAGAGTGAAGTATTCTGCTTCAGTTGAGATAGTTGGGTCAGTTCACGACTGTTTTGGATAGATGAGTCTGTCTCAGCCAATTCAGTTAGAAGGGTGTCATCAGCTGTGTGTCAGCTGAGGGTCAGCAAACAAGGAGTCCAGGAATGTCTTGGGGTTGGGGATATAAGGTTGGGGTTGGGGATATAAGGTTAGCTGATGTTAGAGGATTGTAGAGGATCGTGTGTGTTAGCTAAGGGTCAGCAAGGAGTCCAGGAAGGTCCTAGGGTTGGGGATATAAGGCTAGCTAATGCTAGAGGATTGTAGAGGACCTTGGAGGGTCTCAGCCAATTCAGTCATAAGGGTGTCAGAGCTAAGGGTCATCAGAGTCCAGGAAGGTCCTAGGGTTGGGGATATAAAGTTAGCTGATGCTAGATGATTGTAGAGGATCCTAGAGGACATATTTTGGAAGGAATTGAGCGTCAACATTTGGAAGCAAGTATTCATTTGATCTGTTTGTATCAACTGAGAGTGTTGATGGTCAGTTTGTTGAGGTTGGCTAAAGGGCTATAAGGGAAAACCAAGGTCATTGGAAAATAGAGCTAACTTGGGAGGATGTCTGGAAGAGGCAGCTATACAGTTTGAAGATTTTGGAGTGTGCTCAAGTGTTTGCATGTGCTAGCTGAAGACTAGGAGATGTCAAATGAGTGTACTGGTGCCTTGATTTAGTGTCATCTACTGGTGTTGTGGTGCTGGTAGTAGTTCCCTCCTCACGGTGGTGTGTTTTGGATGGGCTATAGAGGCATGTCTCCCTGACACATCAACGGGTGTCTCCTAAAAGGGCTACAACTAGTAGTAGCACTAGGTGGTGATGCTAGTGGTCTTTGAGAGTCTAGAATAGGGGAGCTATGAGTCATATAAGAAAAATAAATCCCATGATTATTATAAAAATCCCCCATGCCTCCTTGTTTGAATAAATGATGTAACAAAGAGTGAGATAATTCAATAACAAGTCACACAAACAAGCTCTTCAACGTTTCCATTTACAAGGGCCAAACCATGTTAGCAAGTGTCCTCATAGAGCCTCATAGAGCCATTGAACCAAACAAGTACCCCATCTTTGTCCCCAAATCTACTACCAAGCCCAAATGTTTTTGGAGACACATGTGATAAGTGTGGATTCGAACATGTCTTTAAGGATTGTCCCAATAGAGTGACCAATCACTCAAGTAGCAGAAGTATCAATGACCTCGATGATCCCTAACTTGTAGTATACAAGGAGTACCTTTCTATACATTCCCCCTTAATGCCATCACAAGGCTCCAAAATAAGTCGAGGGGTAGTAGCCAAGTAAACATCCAAGGTAGAAAAGAAGTAGAAAGCCTAAGCTTCAACCTCAAAGCTAGCAGCTAAAGAACCTAAGATGCAAGAAAGCCACAAAATACTACAATAATAAGCCACAAACTTGAGGTTAAAAGACTAGAACCAGAGGTCCAAAAAAGAAGAAAACATCAAAGAGCATGTGGAAACGCAACACACAATCAATTACCAAAGAGAGTGATGTTGTGACCATTGAAAGTGGTTTAGATGAGAGTTCCAAAGTAGCCTCCCTTACAAGTAATCTCTCACTCAAACTTGCTCTTCCCAAAGAAAACAAACCCATTGATTATACAAACCTTCCAAGAAACTCAAATAGTACCCCAACCTAGTGGTAGTGGATAAGGAGTGAATGAAACAAGACCAAGAGCTTATAATAAGGAAGTGCATGCTAAATTAGATTCGAATTAGAGCTCATCCTTGAGAAAGTGATTGCATATAAATTTTTAACCCCATTGACCATATCCCTTTTACTAAGCCAATTAATTATGGAACTAGTGAGGGAACCCTAGAGCCGACAACCAAAGGCCTTACCCAAACATGTAACCATTTTCAAGTGGCCAAATAAAAAAGCGAGCTCTGGAGACTCCGTCTCTATTGAGACCCTACATTGCTAGTTACTATAAAGGGTGACTCAAAGGGAGGTGAAGTTGACCTTCCATAGGACCTTGCATTACTATATACGATAATGGAGGACGCAATGGTTACTGTATCAAGCTTTTCCCCAAACAATCCCAACCAATCAACTCAAACACTCATACATACATTTGCTTGATCACTAATGTTGTCCACAATTTTTATGGTGATTGAATTCAAGACTCAAAACTCCTACTTGCTCAAGCTGAAACACTGTTGGTGGTGCTCACAAACTCCAAGGAATACATTTAAAACACTCCTCCACTTTCACAATAAGATCAGTCACATGTCCATAGGTCATCATAGTCACCATAAAATTTTCTTCCAGATGATTAGCAACAACTCGTTTTGGACCCATTAAAAAGTCAAAGAGAGTTAGGAACTGGCCTTGAACCCCAATTTGTGCCGAGCATCGGACATTATGCTGGGTCCCAAATAGGTTAATAGAAGCACAAGGCTTCTACAAAAAGAACCCCTGCATTTCGGTTCTGAAGTCAAGAAAAAGAACCCCTGCATTTCGGTTCTGAAGTCAAGAAAACCTACACCACAATCCTCTACAACCAAACCATCAATTACTATACTAAAGATAGAGTGGAAGACTAAACCCCTTGGGTTCTAAAGTCAAGAAAACCTATACCACAAGCCTCTACAACCACACCATCAATTTCTAGACTAAAGATGGAGTGAGAGACTAAACCACACCAAATGTCATACCAAAAATAGAGTGGAGACCAAAAGCCATGGCCCCTAAGTCAACAACCCCAAAGCTTAAGCAAGAATGGAGAGTAGTGGCTTCCACCTGGCATGATATGCTAACACCAACGTTAAAGGAGCCAAAAAAACCTGTGACATTAAGCAACATGACATGATAATAACTTTGTGGGAGGTGGCATGGCCTAATGTCGCTCCCATCAAGGAAGAACCTCACATGGTGCCAATTCTCCAAGAGAGCTTTGCATAGGGTTCTATGGCACCTTTTATGCCACCGCCAAACAACCTTATGGCTCAAAGGGATCATCACTTCCCAACAATCTCTAAGAGAGCTTTCCATAGGCCTCTATGGCACCTTCTATGCCACCGCTAAGTAACCTTAAGGCTCAAAGTGACCACTTCCCAACAATCTCTAAGAGAGCTTTGCATAAGCTTCTATGGCACCTTTTATGCCACTGCCAAACAACCTTATGGCTCAAAAGTGATCACCACTTCCCAACAATCTCTAAAGAGAGCTTTGCATAAGCTTCTATGTCACCTTCTGCAATATCGCCAAGTAAACGTAAGCCTCTTCACACTAACGTGATCATGTAAACATTAACATGTTATTAATGTTTGTTAATAACGTTCTCCAAACCCGTTATTAACGTTAATTCATATTAATATTAACATTATTATTTTTCACCACTTGAAATCTTACACTAGGCTCGCCCATCATGATTTGGTTCTTACTATTGAACCATATGCACTCCAATCAAGGTGCTTGACATTGAAGTTGTGATGTTGGACAATGTGCTATAGGTAAATATGTTTGTCATTAATTTATCATGTTTGTTGGAATTAGGGTTACAGGAATGCACACACAACTTCAAGAAGATGAGGAAGCTTGAGCACAACACTGTAGTGTATTATGAGTGCCAAAAATGAAAGATAACAAGCCCTAGAAGATAATGGGCGTATATACAATGCACGGGGGAAAAAACCTCCTAGTGAGGGAAAAAGTGCCCCGGCGGTCCTAAGTGTGTTCACACACATCACTACTATATGCGGTGAACAAGAGCTAGCACTCATGTATAGGGAAGTGTCTAGCTATGTGGATGAATCCACAAAAGGGAGTGTTGCTTGCAAATGAAGATCAATACCAGGATGCAACAAAAACGATACTTAGGGCTCTTGAAAAGAGTTCTACTTTGTAGATGAATGTGGGAGAGGGTTTGATAATAATCCCACATGGGGACTTATGGGAGTCCTAGAATTTTTGTATAAAAGGTGGCTCATTTGAGAGCTTTAGACACTTTGGGCTTAGTTCATGCAAGAGCTCCTTTGAGAGACCTACTCTCCCTCTTCTCCATAGAGGTGAAGACTCTTCTCTCATCCCATCTACATCATTGTATGAGGTAAATCTCTTCATTGAATTATTAGCAATGTCATGAGTCTTTCTCATCCTCTTCTCTAATCATTTTACTCTTATGCATGCTTTTAGTATTTCATTTTTGAGTACATGGATTGATTTGAAGCTTTCATGGAAGCTTGATGCTTGAATGTATGCATGCTTGTAGGAAGATAGGAGTGGAGTGAGGTCTTTCTCTTTGCTTGAGTGCATAGTGATTGTATTCCTCTTGCTTGTATTTGTGAATGAATGGGTGTGTAGGAATGAGGACAAGTTGAGCTTGTGTGTATGCTTAGTCTAGTGTCAAGTGATGGTAGCCATGAGCATTCTCTCCATTTGTGGATAAGCTCTTGTGCACCGGTACGGGTCGAATCCCTAGCTCCGACAGGGATGCAAATCCCATTGGATTGAGCTATACGTGGATCGTGCTCCTCTTACTACAAGTGAGAGAGTTTTCCGTCTCTCCATTGGCGCTGCTGCCGGGGAGAAGACTCAAATCCGGTTGAGAGTGTGTGGAAACCACCACTATTTCCTCTTTTGGTTGCAAAACCATTGAGTGATTAGGTTAAGATTGGGTGTGTGATCCCGGTGTGAGTGGATAAGGTTAACCATTGAGCGGTTGAGGTTTCTCCCGCATTGTTTTTTATGTTTCATTGCTTTTATGCTTTTTCAAGTACCGTTCATTATGCTTACCTTCATTGTTTTTTGTCATTTCATTCTTTCATGCTTTTCGTTAACATGTAATTAGTATAAATAAATAAAAAGAAAAGAGGTGCGTTGCTAAGCTCTCCCATAGCTTATGCAAGCCCCATTGACTCCCAAGCAAGAAAGAAGAGAAATAGGAAGTGTTGGAGGCGACCTTCCTTTTGTTTTGTGTTGTTATTGTGTGGGGAGCCAACGCATCAAGCGTGCTCGAGGAAAAAATGAGGAATATTTATCTATTGCAGCATGACTAACCGATTTGCTTGAAAGAAACCGATTTGCTTGAAAGAAACGGGCAACCAAGGGTGGCCCTAAGAAAGAACTTATAAATCTATATATATATATATATATTTGCGGGCTGCATCAAACGTTAGAGGACAAGGATGTTTTTTTTTTAAAAAAAATTTATGGCAACGAGCTGCTGCAGCCTGTAGAAGGCCGCCGGCGTGGAGGTTGCGTGTAGGCAAGAGCTGGCATTAGGGCTTGGCCTTGGAACAACCTGAGAGTGGTCTTCGGGGTCGGCTTTGGCTGCGACTGTGTGTCGACCGGCAGCAGCTCGTTAAAAAGAAGGCGAAGAAGGTGGCCGGTGGTTGCGCAGCAGCATAAGCGGGCAGTAAAGGCGGCTGCCCAGCAGTGGAAGGCGGCTGAAGGAGGGCAACATTCGAAGAAGGGCCAGGAACGTGAAGGTAGCTGGCGACGAGTAGCCAGGCGGCAAGATCTTGGTTCGAAGGCGACTGGGAGCTGTGAAGTGGTCGCTGCTGTGGTGGCCAATGCAGGCGAAGAAGGCCTAGGCCGTGTAGGAGGCTAAGGTGGCAGAGCTGGTGCGTAGGCAACAGCTGTGGCTGCGTGGAGACTGGCCGGTGGCCATTGCGCGACTGTTGGCTGACTCAGAAGCCGGTTTGCAGAGCTAAGGGCCGGTAGTAGGCGGCCAAGAGGGGGCGAAGCAAGCAGACGGACGAAGGCGTGGAGAGTGGCCGGTGTAGGAGACGCTGAACGCAGCAACTGTGTAGGAGAAGAAGCGAAGGGTGTGTCGACCGGCAGCAGCAGCTGGCTGCAGCAAACGAGGAGGAAGCGGTGAAGAAGGTAGAAGGCGAGGAGGTGGCCACGTGAAGTCGGCGACGAATCCGGGCGGCGAGCGGCGAGCGAAAGGATAAGGTAGGTGGAAATTTTTATTTTTTTTATTTTTTAAGTTTTTTTTGTATTTTTAAATAAAAAAACAAACAAAAAAATAATAATATTTTTTATTTTAAAAAAAATAAAAAAAAAGGAAAGAAAAAAAGAGAACAACTAAATACTTAAAAAAATAGAGAAAAAAAAATTTAAAAAAATAAAAGAATTAAAAAAATAAAAAAATTTAAAAATTTAAAAAAAAGAAAAAAAAATTTGAATCCATTGTTCATTATTTAAATTTTTGTACAAAATTTTGCATAATTAAAGAAGCTTGCATTTTTATTTTTTATTTTTTAGAATTTTTGTAACTGCATGCATAATTAGTATTTTTATAATTTTTTATTTTTGACACGAAATTCATTCATTTTATTAAAAAAAATATATAAAAATAAATAAAAAAAACAAACTAACAAACAAACAATCAAACAAACAATAAAAACCAACAAAAGGAGGAAAAAACAAACAAAAGAAAATTTTTGATTTTTTAAGGAGTCTATTATTTTTTGCATATTTTGCAGTTCTTCATTTTTTATTTTTAATTTTTTTATTTTTTTGCATAATTAGTGTAACCTGTATTTTTTTAATTTTTGTAACTCTGTGCATAATTAGTATTTTTTTTAGTGTGATTCATAATTTTGTGTAAATTAAAAAAAAAAGTAAAAATCATAAAATCATAAAATCATTTTAAAAAAAACAATAAAAATAATAAAAACATAGGTTAGATAGTTACGCCCCACATATTTTTTTATTTTTTTATTTTTTTTTTTTGTCTCTAGTGGTTAGGTAGGGTAATATATATATATATATACATATATATATATATTTTTATCAAAAAAACAACAACACAAAAACCAAAACCAAAACAAAACAAAAACACATAAAAAAAAAACCAAAAAAAATTGACCTTATGCACTTACAGTCAGGACGTCTGATAGATTCTGCCATAGGGCCTAGGGCACCTTCTAGAGTGCCTACTCAGGAAAGTGGGACCCAATCGGTAGGCAATTTGGCAGATATTGCTGAAACCCTATCTGAATCCCAATCCGATACCCTTTCCTCAAGAACAAATAGTTCATTGTCCATGGACAATCTAGGGCCATCAACTAGTCATCCCGTAGTCCAAAATAGGACACCCACACGATCCTTTAATCCATTTGAGGCTGACACCATGGGGTTAACATTCAATGTGCGACTCCAATATGTCTACACAAATGCTCAAGGAGCTGAGATCTTTAGGGACCCACAACAAAGGTACCTTGTTAAGATCGCCGACATATTCTCAGAACTTGATAGAGCACCTCTAGTCAATGATCAGGGTAACATGTACATGGGGGGAGATGGTGTTCGCTATGAAGTCACCTACCATCCAGAAAAGGTAGACAAATTAGGGGAGCTCTCTAAAACCGAGTTCTTAGATTTATCAGAACTTTCCAGAGCAAGGGAGTCTAGAGATGACTGGCTTATCGAGCCGGACAGGCCTGGACCATCCAATACCCAATCCTCAAAGCCATCCATAGATGATTTACTTCTTGTAGATCTCAATTTGGACAAGGATAGGAAAGGCAAGTGTAAAATGGATCAGGGGGCTGAATGCCAATGGGAGTTTGTACGACAAATTCCTGTGACAAAGGTCTTACAGGATGACCCACTTCAAGAGGTCTATAAGGACTCGTTAGAGGGATATTATGCCACAACTAAATCGCCAGAGCTGGATCTTCCTCTAGCTTATGTAGTGGTAGTTGAGAAGTGTGCAGGACACATGAACAGAATAGTTGATAAATGGGCCAATGAATATCGAACGTTAGATTGGAAAGAGATTAGGGAACTCACGTGGAAAGGACAACCATTATTCATGGAAGTGTTCTCAACACATACAGCCAAACCAGGAGAGACAGCCTTTCTTGGAGAAACTGTTGCTCCTCCCCTACGAGAGTTCACTAGAGAGGGACCTTCAACATCTAAGTGGACCACTGCTAGTAGCCCAACTCTAGCACCACGATATCGTCCTACACCAAATGTGCGACCACAGGTCACACCACCACAACAACATCTTTCCCACTATAACAATCGGATGAGAGGGGAGCCAACCCGGCCTCCTATAAATGCACCTCCTGAAATGAGGGTGACAAGATCTTTGGAAGGGTTTGGTGAGGCTGGTAATAGGGTACCCACACCAATTTTGGAAACATGTGGACCATCTTTCCAAAGAGAGGAACAATTTCCACTGAGAGTGAGAGGCCGTAGGCCCTATGATGAGTATTCACGACAAGTAAGGCCATCAACTCTTCAGAAATTGGTAAAGAAATATGAAGGGTCGGGAGATCCATACGACCATGTAGCAGCTTTTAGGCAAGCAGTTCGAGCTGAGCAAGTTGCTGACAAGCATACTCAAATAGAAGGGTTTGGACTCACTCTTGAAGGAAAAGCCCTTGCTTGGTTTCAGGCATTAGAGGCTTCTGACAAAACTTCTTTACGAGTTTTGGAAGAGAGATTCATTGCTGCTTTTTCCTTGATGGGAATTCAACATGACACAGTAGCGCATATCTACTCTTTCAAACAAGGTGAGAATGAGAGTGTTAGAGACTGTGTAAATAGAATGAAGCAGTACATTAATCGTTGCCCAGAAGATGAGAAGCCCGCCCAAAGTCGATTAATTTCTCTCTTCTTAAAAGGCCTCAAAAATTCAACACTGCATACACATCTCTATGCGAAGAAACATACAAGTTTCAATGAGTGTTGCCATGATGCTATGGATTTCACCGATAACTTCAAATTCCAGGATGGTTCTGGCCCTGAGGTTAAACCTAGAAATCAATGGGGTGATGATCAAAGTTCAGGGTCTAGCGCGCTGGTAAATCCAGACCAAATAGCCAACCTAGTGCTAAGGAGATTGGGACAGACCTATCGTCCACCCATGCAGCCACAACAACAGCAGCAGAGAATGAGGAGTATACTTCCTACAGGTCCTCATCTTTGTGGAGCATGTGGCGGTGACCATAAAACAGAGGACTGTAATACCTTTTCTCCTCTAGTCACAAACCAACCCACAAAGAAGTGGTGCCAAGCCTGTGCTTGGAACTTTACTCATACCACACAGGATTGTACTCGCATTGCGAGAATGAGACAGGAACGTGAGCAGCCGAGGGGTGGAGTGGCTCCACAAATGTATCAACAATATACAAATTTTGAACGTAAGCCATCGATGACACAAGAACAAGCACGACCTGTTCTTGGTGCTCAACCTCCTGCTCCAGGGACTGCTCCTGTAAGGATTGTGGACTATGACAATTCAAATGTGTGTAGAGAATTGGTAAACCCAGGCTATGTGGAAGAAGAATACACATCATATTCATCCAAAGAAAATATCTTTGAAAGTCCCGCATACCCAAACCAAGCACTGGTGGAGATTCAACCAGGGGAACAAAACTCTTTAATGTTGCTAGGCGGCTACCAACCTAGGACTCCAGGCCCCTCAGGTCAATGGCAGCCAAGGAAAGTAGAGGCCAAACCAATGGGCCCCTGTTATGAGTGCGGAGAACCCCATTGGGCTCGTGATTGTCCGCATCGCTCAAGGCAAGCATCTAGATCCAATACAACAGCACAACAGTTTCCACCAATAGAAAGATATTGTCTAGGGTGTTGTGTCGAACATTTCCCGAAGGATTGTCTGTTGAAACCACATGAGGAAGGCAACTCTCAACCAAAGGTTTCACTTAACCTTGTAGGGGCAATTCCATCACCACCTTCATCTGAGAATGAGGATGTCGTGCCACTTAGAGTCATGACTCGATCACAGACACAAAACGCTGAAATACAAACTGATGAGACACCTCGAACTAGGGATGCAAAGACAAATCTAGTGGATAAGACCCTACAGTCCAGTAGAAAAAAGACCACTAGGAGGAAAAAGAACCGAAACAAGCAAACTAAAAGTGCATCCACTTCTAGTTCTCAGGAATCCTCTAAACAAGACATGAGGGATAAAACTTTTACATCCCAAGAAGTGCGTGAGGAACCTAAACCTGAGCCAAGTGCTAAACAAAATGAGGCTAGTACGACTGAGGATAGTTCTGGGGGTTCTGTTTTTGTGGATAAAGTGAATGAGACTCTAGAGGCCATCATTGATGCTCATAGAAGTCGCATTGCAGCCTTATCAGAGCTACCCAAAAAGCTTCAAGAATACCCAAACCCTCGTGAGGAGAAGATCAATCTAGCTGTTAATCAGCAAATCATTAGGGAAGCTCAGTCGATACTTGAGGGACCACCACCACCTATTCCTCGGGGCCCAACTTCTCTTAAGCCAACATTAGAAACTATACCGGAAGTGTCATCAAGTAGGGAAATGAAAAGTGAGTTCATTTCACAAGCTCAAAGCGAAAGATCGGCACCAATTGACACTCCATTGAAAGAAGAAAGTCTACCATCACCTAGCCTTGTCTTCCCATGCAATGATGAAATTATTGATGCTAATGAGGACATGGCAAATGACATGTGGGCCGCAGTAAATGAGAAAATTAATGAGAACATGTCTTCTGTTAGTTCGCCTCCATTCTCTGAGGTGGATTTTACCAGAGACAAGGAAAACAACTTTGGACGCCCAAGCATCCAGGAGGAAGGTCAAACAATGGTTTCTCCTAGAAGTAAGCATACAATGAAAACCTTACCGTCCTATCTGGGAGAATATGAGAACTGTTCTCAAACCTTGAGGATACCCTCCATGCATAAAAGGTTGACTAAGGAGAAAGATATGAGTACGGTGCAAGCTATTTTGTCTGCACCAGTGGCTTGTAACTTACCTTTGCTTGAGTTGATAAAGCTTAAACCTGAGTTGTGGAATGATATTGCCACATGTTTGTCAGAGCATATATTGCTCCAAAAGGGTCACCATGAGTGTACTATACACCCTGAGACAAAGCATGTAATGCCAGTTCCTATCAACAAAGTAGGAAAATTTTGTGAGGACGATCAGGGAAATGCTACCCTCCCATTAGAAGTGCGAAAAGTATCTTCAACTGCAATACTTGATAGTGGCGCAGGAGTGGGCATTGTAACAAGGTCTATTTGGGAAAAATGGGGCAAACCAGCTATTAGGAGTACCAGGATGCGTTTGCAGCTAGCAGATGGAAGCTTAGAACATCCCCTTGGGCTGCTTGAGAACATATTGGTCACCACATGTGGGATTGAATATGAGCATACCTTTGCAGTGGTGGATTTTGGAAAGCATCCAAACTATGAAGTAATATTGGGTAGACCATTCATGCGACAATTTCAAATGATTCAAGATTGGGGATACAACTACTTGTACCTCAGACATGATTCTGTCATCACAAGGGTCAACCTAAGGAATCACTCGTATCGTGATGTAACAAGGTCTCCAATAGATGAGTTTGATTCTGCTTCATCTGAGGGCTCAAAAATTACATTGTCAAATGGGCGGGAAGATCTATGGATGTGTGGAGCCTCCTGTAGGGATTTCAACACTGAGAGACTTAAGGGTAATCGAAGTGTATCTGACGAGGCATACATTCCACAACCCTTCCCTGAGCATTTAATTGATCCATTAGAATGGAGTCATGTCCTTGCAACATTATCGACATGTGCTTTACCAAAGCCAATTCAATTTTGTGACTCAGATGGATATGATATTATTCCTCTAAGAATGGTACAACCACGTGCCCTTCTGGATGATTGGTACTATAGGGATACATCCACAACAGCTATGCATGTCGAGGAAGTCTCAGTAGAGGACTCTGACATGTAGAGCCCAAATTCGCACTATTTTGGCATAGCCTCCCCAGCCCTCCAGGAGTAATTCTGATGCATTGGATGACAAATAATGTATTTTTACACATGATTAAAGGTATTTTTATTTTATAAATTACTATTTTTCATAATTAATGTACTCAACTTCATTATAAATGCATCAAAAATGATCTTGAGTGGCTGGGGAAACAGTGCCAGAACAGTGCGAATTTTGAGCCTACAGCGCCGCTGCAGAGCCTAAATTCGCGCTGTTTTGGCATAGCTTTCCCAGTCCTCCAGGAGCAATTTTGATGCATTGGATGACAAATAATGTAATTTTAGACATGATTAAAACTGTTTTTATCTTATAAACTATTGTTTCTTACAATTAGTGTACTCAACTTTATTATAAATGCATCAGAAATGATCTTGAGTGGCTAGGGAAGCAGCGCCAGAACAGTGCGAATTTTGAGCGTGCATCGCCGCTGCTGCTGCTGTGCAGAGCCTAAATTCGCACTGTTCTGGCATAGCTTCCCCAGTCCTCCAGGAGCAATTTTGATGCATTGGATGATAAACACTGTATTTTCACACGAGTAAAGGTGTTTTTATCTTGTAAACTACCGTTTCTCACAATTAGTGTGCTCAACTTCATTATAAATGCATCAGAAATGATCCCGAGTGGCTAGGGAAGAAGTGCTAGAACAGTGCCAATTTTGAGCCTACATCGTCGTTGTAGAGGTCAAATTCGCACTATTTTGGCACAGCTTCCTGAGTCCTCCAGTCCAGCATTTCTGATGCCTTGGGTGACAAATTGGCACATGATAGACACTCCATGTTAACCAAACATGATGACACCGAGACATTGTAAGAGAAACTTAAAATTTTAATTATCAGAAGGTTACAAATGAAAGCCAACAAAGGGAGGTTTGAAACAAAAGATTTGCGTCAAAAAGAAGGTTAACATCTAAGATCTCTAGATCGTGTCTCGCTCACCTCGAATGCGCCGAGCTAGTTACATGTCCTTAGCAGATATGGTAATCCTCTTTGCATGTATTGCAAGGAGGTTGGTGTCTTCAAAAAGCCCAACAAGTAAGCCTCAGAGGCTTCTTGCAATGCTTCAAGGACAATCCCCTGCACACGGAACTCTGTTCTATATCGTTGGAGAATCTCCTTCACTGTGTGAGCGAAAGGGGCTCTTCTTATCAGCAACTCAGTGTTCCTCTGATAAAACTTGATTTCTTGATTTATTGTGATGCTTGCAATTGAGATTGGAGAATATGGGTTTGCCAAGCTCCACTTGTAGTCAATCTTCTGTAGTATCCTAACAAGCCAAGCTCTCCTTCACCAACAAATTGCATAAAAGATGATAAATCGCGGAAAGGAGGGTTTGCTCTTAATGGAGGGTCAATTGGATAGAGATGCCCATCAACCCAAAGATCTACATTTTTCTCCTTAGCTATCCTACGAGCTTGGACAAATTGTGCATCAGTAGGATGGGTTTATTTAGAGCTGCCATACTCTTCAGGAATACTAATGTGTAAATCAACCTTCCGTTTTCTAGCTTCACAACAAGAGGCTACACACATAGCTTGCAAAGGCTCCATAGCTAAAGCAGAGGAAGAAGCTAAAGCAAAGAGATCCTCAGAGGGGGAGAGAGAGAGAGAGAGAGAGAGAGAGAGAGAGAGAGAGAGAGACTGTTAAAAATTTGCTGTTGGAAGTTTAACACAAATCCGTTTTTCTAAGTAGAAAATGATATTTTTGATATACAAATATACTAACATGGAGTCTCTCATCAATAAATTATATTTATGAGAAAATTTAAAAAATAATAATTTTTGGGGACCCCACAATTTCGGGATCTCATGGATGTAGTGGTTCCTGACAGTTAGTTATGTTTATGGGGTTGTGGGGGACCTGACAGTTAGGTATGGATGTACTGGCTCCTGACAGGCTTCTGACGTGACCCTTGAATTACAAGCTTTTTGGAGGGAAAAAATTATTTTCATCATACATATTGGTTGGGTGGTGTTTTTTCCACCTCAAAATGTAAAAAAATAAAAAATATATATTTTTTTACTTTTTGGGGCCCACCTAAATATACGAGAATATTTTGCTGATGTGGAAGGGAGATATGGTGGGAGTTAATGAGAAAGGAGTTTTCAAAATGACAAGAAAGATTCAATTTGTAGAGAGTGAAGATAAAAAATTCATACATATTGGTTGGGTGGTGTTTTTTCCACCTCAAAATGTAAAAAAATAAAAAATAAAAAATTTTCACTTTTTAGGACCCACCTAAATACGAGAATGTTTTGCTGATGTGGAAGGGAGATATGGTGGGAGTTAATGAGAAAGGAGATTTCAAACTGATAAGAAAGATTCAATTTGTAGAGAGTGAAGATAAAAAATTCAAAAAGTAAGAGAGAAAGTATGAGAAAAGTCAAAAAGTAAGAGAGAGAGTATGAGAATATTCCCTTTAAAAAGTGAAACTAGGAGGGTATGGCTGATGTGGCAAGGCAAAAAATAGGGGTCATCATAGCCTTTGTCTCCCTTAAGCCCAACTTTTTAAGCTCTAATCTCTTAAAATTAGGAATCCTTAGGAGGCCCTTTTTGGGTCCAAAAAATTCCTAATGAAAAAAAAAATTGTGGAAAGATGAGAAAAGATGAGAAAAGATGGGGACTAATATGAAAGGATGTAGTGTGAAAAATTGTGGGAAGATGAGAAAAGATGGGGACTAATATGAAAGGATGTAGAGTGATGAGGAAAAAATGGAAATATTATTGGAACTATATTTGTATGTGAAATTTGTTTTTAAATGACTCTTTTATGTCAAGAATGATGGGGAAGCATTTTGACCGTCTTATGAATGAGGTCGTAGAGACCTATCTGTTAAAGTTGCAACTGCTATGACAGAGAGTCAACGGAGGACGTCTCATGTAGCAAGGTCGACCGAGGTCTTGACTAGCCTCGGTTTGATTTAAATGGTGAGCTTCCGCGGTATAGTGGAACTCGTGAACCTCTCTACTATATTAACTAGATAAATATAATGCATGCATGAGAGAGATCTATGCATGCATGAGAGAGATCTATGCATGCACCCGAGATACTATGCATATATCTCTCTATGCATTGTATGGCTATATGCATTAGAGAGATCTATGCAAGAGAGAGCTTGTTCTCTTATGTATGCATTGGAGAGCTCTCATACATAGAGAGTGGATGCATTAGAGAGATAATGCGAGAATCATACTTGAGAGGGGATGGATTTTAGCCAGTGGTGATAATGTAGTTAGGTCGCAGAAAAGAACTGTAACACTTGAGTTTCCCCATGGGATGGTTACTGTACCTTTGGTGGACAAGGAAACATGAACCTTACAATATCCCAAGCCTTGTTGAATTTTACAACATCACCTTAGGTATCCCTGAACATTCAATACTCCTCTTGCCTTCGCACAGCATTGAATACACACTCAAACCCCTAAAATTCAATACTCCTCTCACCTTACTACATTAACTACATCCTCAAACTGTTATGGAGAGCCAAAATGTCTTTGGGAAACATGATGAGCACCCCCTAAATGACAACCCCAAGATACTTTTACGGAGGTCACTAGTCACCAAGAAGGAATGGATACCTAACCTCCTCGCTAGTAAACACGATGACCACCCCCTAAACAAAAACCCCAAGATCTTTTCAAGGAGGTCAATAGAAGGAGTGGATACCTAAGAGTACTCTAGCTATTTAAGGTAGGTATAACATGCCAAAGCAATTACCTAGAAGCCAAAGCCACCATTTAGTTTAAAGCAAACCTTGTTTCTGCTGAGGCTACTAGTTCCTCCACCCCCCAATGTTCTGTATGTTACAAAGTATTCAATGGGTGGAGCGGCCAGTATATACTACCCTGTGGACACTACTACCACTTAATATGTTTAGTGAGGCAAATGCAAAATATTTCCACATGTGCATTGTGCAGTGTCCCAATAAATCAAGGTATTTATACAGTGTTCAGCATGGCTAGCGAATATAAACCACCAAGACCTTTAGATGCAACTCCTAGTGCAATTCGCAATTTATTTTAAGATGCAAGCTAAGAAAGATATAAATCCTACTTTTGTACTGATAATTTCTCCAAATACGATCATTTGTACAAGTACTTTTTATGAAATTAATGAAAAGACTTCTTCCTCTATGTCAGTATCTTGCTCCAAAATTCTTTCACCGTTTACCCTCTCGTCTGCTAAATTAAGCTCATCTAAGTCAATGTCTAAATTGTCTTCTATCTCAAGGGTGGTGCACGACGTGCGTCCAACATCAAAGTTCTCGTCTACTACATCATCATAATTGTACATCCATCTGGGCACATCTTCTTCATACTCTTCGCTTTCAATGTCTCGCAAGATCTTTTCATTGCAATACATGTAAACAAGTTTATCTGCTCGATCTGCGATTGTGAATAGTGCTGTGAATATATTTTGTACATGCTCCAGTTTCTTTCTGAGCCTGAGTTTGAAGAGCACTGACTTAGAACCTTCATCGCAAGGTTGCGCAATACCACCATTCATCATCCACCACTTCCATGCAGGTTGCTCTTTAGATATTTGTTGAACAAGGTATTTGGAAAATAAACCCTCTTTCAATCGAAATGAGGTTATCTCCTTTATGCACTTTACACGATCATCAACATTATTATAGAAAGTGTTTACCACTTTATAAAAATCTTGCACCACCTCAACGTTGGACATCAAATCCATATTCCAATATTCAGGATCTAACATGTAAGCAGCACTGTGTAGTGGTGAATGCGCTCCAATCCATCTAGCATGAAAGTACTTCAATAGGACTTTTCTTTGTCTACTGGAGAATGGTACACGCCATTGCTTTTCCACCACTGAATGCTCTAATTTCTCAGGACACTCCAAACTCCACCATTGCATCCATGCTTTCCCGAGATTAGGCGCTCTTTGATCAAGACTTCGTACGGTATACATAACAGGCATCATTACATGGTATGCATCCATCACACTGTTCCACCAACTTCTTCTCGTAATAAGCGCTGCCTTCAAGACTTTGATTTTCTCTTTCACTTTTTCAAGTTGAGTGCTCTCCCAGTCATGAAATGCCATGCATGTAAATGTTTCGCAAACTGCATCATTATTTTGAAGAAGAGACTCAAAAGTGTAAAAGTGAGTGCAAAACCTAGTCTCCGCTGGAAGCTTTAACATAACTGACATGCGAGGTCGAAAAATATCTAACACTCTCTATCTCTTGAGCATGAATCTCACAAGCTAGCGAGCAGTGTCGACGATTGAGGCAAACCATTTGGTATCATCACTTTTATACCAATCTTTTAATACAAGATTCAAACTATGAGTATTACAGCCTACCAGAAAAGCATGTGGATATTGTCGCTGTAGGATTTTGGATGCATTCTTGCAATTCTTTGCATTGTCCATGACGACTTGGACTACATTTTTGGCACCCACTTCCTCTATCACACAGAGCCAATGACTTGAGCAATGTAAGCCCCAGTTTTGATTGAACCAGCAGAATCCTAGGATGAAAGTCTCACCTCTAGGTGAAATAACCATTATATTAATTAATGGTTTTCTTTGTACATTAGACCATCCATCACTTACTATACTACATCCAGAAAGCTCTATATTGCTAAGAATTATTCTTTGTACACGTTCTTTTACTTGCGCATAACATTTCTCTAATAGATCATTTCGCATAGCATGGTACGTAGGCAGTGAAAACCCTGGTCCAAACTCACCAATTTTCTTCCATGCTCTCTTTCAATGCTCACTGTCCACCATCATCATAGCACTCACAGAAAAGTAAATCGCTTCAGCAAGGGCGAGTTGTGCATCATCGAGCCGACCTTGACATAGGCTTTCTTGCAATGAAGTTTGACGCATGGGTATATTTCCTACGTCAAAGTTTCGCTTGTTGCAGGAAGATGCATTGGGTAGATTACTTTCTGGTTGCACATTGATGTTCGGAGTACAAGCAGGTGATGTAGTGGGAGTTTGATGATTAGAACAACAGTCTTCTTGCTGCCTTGATACATTAACGGTAGGAGTGTCATGTTTTCTTGAATCTTTCTTTTGAATTTCTTCTCTTATGCGTTTGGCCACTACAGGTGCAGAGGGGTGGGTACATGACTTTTTCGTCGGTCCGCCTAAAAAGTGTTCTCTTAGTCGAGGCGCCCCACCTGATTTTACTACATGGCATAGCTTACACTCCCAATCTATGAATCGATCACCAACGTTAATTGCATATTGCCACTCTATCCCAGGGTTGTTGCAAGATCAGGGTGTCCAGTTTTATCCAGTTTATGCTGGACTGGGACAATGCTTGGAGAGCAAATTTTGAGGGGCAAGGTACTTAAAATGAGATCAAGCAAATAATAGAAAATACGCTTGCCCTTAAATCAACCCAATATAACTTAAATTAATATAAATTAGTCTAATTAATCAAAATTAATCAAAAATATGATGAAATGATAAACAAATAATCTTTCCATACTTAGAGTGATCCAATTTATTTTTCCATAGATGCACCATTACAAGTACACTAGTCCCTATAGGTTTTAGATGATTCACATCAAAAATGTAATTTTACTAGTTAGATTATTAATATTTGCAGGCCTTCTGATAGTCTGGAAGAATTTTGAAAAAGAGATCATTAAAAATCCAACCATTGGATTTGCAATTTTTACTAACCACCACATTCTACTAATGTCTCAGTATCTACCCACTCTTTTGATCTACAAGATTGAGGATTTTAAGTGGTAGCTATTGTGGGTACAAAAAGTGGTGTATATTATAACACTTTGAAGACCTTGAAATATTTAAAGAAAATAGACAAATATCTTAAAATTTTCTCAAAAAATCAAGTTAAGCTCCATATTATGTGAAGATCTAAGGTACAAAGTGGGAATCTCATATGAGTTTATATGTAAAAGATATTAGCATTTTATGGAATCAGTTCAAATTTGGGACATGGTGTATACATTGACTTTGTACCTAAGAAAATGAGGACTTTTGACTATCTAATGCTTAATCAAACTATGCAACTATATTTCCAACTTTGAATATAATGTTCCAACAAAAGAACTTGAAGCGAAATTCCTTCATTTACTAGGAGAGATTAGCCACTAAAGGTAAACAAATGCCTGTTTTTTTACTGTTTACAGGGTGCCTGAGTGGACAAAACTGGGCACCCTGATCTTGCAACCACCCCCCAGGTGCCTTTTTTTTCCTAATATTTGGAATTTGGACTCTATTGGAGGTATCACTGGATCCAACATTGTCCTCCATCTCAACAAATAACCTATTCAACCAACCATATAACAATGAATACACAAATGAAAAAACAACAAAGTCACTCACGTATTACAAAACATACATTAGCAGACAAACTACTTCGAAACTATCTTGACAAATACAAAAGATCATCACATAACACAAAACTACTTCGAAACTATCTTGCAAGGTCCGACTACAAAACTACTTCGAAACTATCATGCACATTGCACCCCCAATGAAGGATGCCTTTTGTACCCAATTAAGAATACTTTACACAATCAAAGATCTATGCTTGCTCAGTACTCTAGTATAGGACAATAGACCTTCTCTAACATTCACAAAGAAAATCAAAGATCTATGCTTGCCCAATACTCTAGTATAGGACAATAGACCCTTGTCTACTCTAAACTATATCAAGTATCAAGAACCAATACAAGCCCCTAAGTAGGACTCTTGGCTCCATCAAACCATTCATAAAGCAGAATGAGGTAGATTACCTACGTAGCTCAAATGCAAAGCTGAATGACTCCAAATTTGTCCCTAAATCTCCGCAAGTATTAGCTACGAACCACACCCTGCCCCCAATTCAAAGAACTAAGGACGAGTGGCTCAATAGCCTTAGGAGTGCCTACAAGGAAAGACGACAGCCCCCACGATAAGGACGTTCTTCCCAAGAGGACACTTCTAGCAACTCGAGAGCTCTACAAGTACTTTGAGGAGAGATATCACGTCCCCAAAACAAGGACTATCTCCCCAAAAGTTCCACGATGGGTGTCGGGCAGTGTTTATAAACAGAATAGAACCCCGTCGGTGTTCTTTGGTTTTCCCGGCGGGCCCGCCGGGAAAACAAGAAGCCCGGAGGTGTTACGGGACTAGTGGGTTCTGGCAGGTCATTGCTCAGGTCATGTGACTATACAATGTGATCACAAGTTTTAATATGTTAACAACAGGTTTTGTTAACGTGATCACGAAATTGTGAAGACGTTAATGAAATCCCTACATGGCATAAGCATGGGCATGTTGTTGGACAAACCCATAAGCATGGGCATGTTGTGATGGTATGTGTGTAGACCATGGATCGTATACACTAGGCGACACACCCGCATATAGCACCAATCTCTCCACCGTGCCTACAGTACATGCAATGTCCCCGAGCTAATTCTATCATTTCAGCTCACAAATGAGCCCCGAGCAAAGGGCTATTAATCAAGCCTACTTTAGGGGAGGTGCTGGCACTTCTACACAATTATCTTACAACCCACCACCACATAGGCCATGCCCTCAGACACTCCACGGCACATCACACAAACCCCATCCATGGCTCGCTCCGATTACTTGGTGTCGTAGAAGATGGGATCTCTCGATGGGTTGTTACCACGGTGGTGACTCCACATACGCTTCTTCCCCTGAGCGCCGTGAGCACCCACCTAATGCGAGTTGTGAGGGGACATCACGCTCATTCCCATCGTGCCAATTCGACACCACAAACCCCTCTACCCCTAATCCGGCTCGTTCTCGATATACCAAACAAGTAATGGATGGAAATGTGGTCCTGGATGATGTTGGCAATGAGATGAAGTCTCAAATCTACGAGTTATGCCAGATAGCCTTTGCCCACGACTGTGCATGACTACATGGCATAAACTTGATAGCACAAAAGATGGCACAAGTCGTGAATCAAATCAAGAGTGAGTTTATGCCAGCACCAAGTAGTGAAGAGGTCCATCTCAAATCTGCGAGTTATGCCAGATAGCCTTTGCCCACGACTGTGCATGACTACATGGCATAAACTTGATAGCACAAAAGATGGCACAAGTCGTGAATCAAATCAAGAGTGAGTTTATGCCAGCACCAAGTAGTGAAGAGGTCCATCTTAGATGGATTCAAGATCACATAGTGAACCTCATGAAGCACTAGCGCAACGACATCACACACAAGGTAAATAGAGGGGGACAAAAGCCTTGGAATTGTACACAAGAGATTTGGAAAGAGGAGTGTAGAAAGCACAATGCAATTACCGAAAGGTGTAAGCATCAAGAGGAGGACACAATGAAGCGAATGGAGATCATAGGGAGATCCCATCTTGGAAGTGTTGGCTGGGATGCTTTCCACAGATACTTTGTAAGTGTTGATAGTACCATCACTCACTTTTGTTTGGCATAATAGGCATTTCATTTTTGTTAATACTTAAGTATTCATTCTTCATGCTTCCAGCAAAGAGGGGTCTGTCTTGCAACGAGTAATGTGGAGGAAAGGTGCACCCTAATGCACGGGACGTATGCACTCCTCGAACAACTTGAGTGAGAGGGCATCAACATGAACTAGATGGATGTGGTGAATATGGTAAATCTCTACATTTTTCACCCATCAAATAGTTTTTTCCTCGCTTGTCATTTTTGAGTTTTTGCCTTATTATACTCTTTTGCAGGGACTAGTGCCAAACCTTGAGGGCAACGATGATGATTAGGTTCAGCCTTATGTCCAAGGCACTATGTATAGGAGTTGGGCCTCTAAATACATTTTTGTCAGCTCTATGTATAAGCATATTTTTTGTATATATTGTTGTCATCTCTATGAGCTATGTAACTTCTTCTACTTAATAGAAATTTAAGTTTTGTGAGCTTTGGGTAGAGAACAGGGAAGTACTCTTTAAAGTTGGTTGTTGCCCCCCTGACAGAAACAAGAAGAAGAGAAAAGATCTTGTGTGTAAAGAAATGTAATGTCACAAGTTTCTTCTATTGTTGAAGACCAAGCTCAAGTTTTTTATCACACACAACTACCTTGCATGTTGGCAAGGTCTACAATTCAAGGAGTGTATTCTAAAGTTCCCTACTAAAGTGATTGTGTCGGTAGTGGACTTTGTAGAGAACTACACCTTTAAGGAGTATGCACTAGCATTCTACACATGTGAAAATATTGGTCCACATCTCTTATCACCAACAAGGTGAAGTTATTAAACTTACCACTTCTACATTTCAGACAATAGAGTCCATGGCACACTCTTTGTTTTCTGCATTGTTTCTTACTACATGATAAGTGGCTTATACAAGAACAGGGGATTACGCCCAAATGACATTAGGTGTGGTCATATGGCGTTGCCTCACAGTTCAAGGCTTGTAGACCCTTTCTTTTTCTTCGTTACAAGGTATGCTAGAATGACAGGCAGGAGATGATGTGGAACTTTGTGAAAAGTGGTCACGGCATGTGAGAGCATGATGGGGCAGGTGCTATTGTAAAAATAACATTGACACATGAACAATTAAAGAAAGATGGCACAACTCTAAAGTGCATAGCAGATGTAGTGTCCTTGTTAGAGAGGCCAACTTTTCTCAAGGAGCTCAAGCATCCTATCCTTCCAAGGAAAGGGAAGTTGCTCGTGTGTTTTGGGAGATCAAAGTAGGGGATGTGAATAGGAAGGTTAAGTGGACTGTGAAGCTATTCCATATTCATGTTCACTACACGTTGTTCATATGGTGACAACCCATGTGATTTTATAGGTCTTGCAACCAGACAACTTTTGTGCTTTTGTGGTAGATGCATGCATGGGCGGTGGTAAAAATGTGGCAACAAACATGTGAAACCTTGGGATTATCACAATCTAGTGCCCTTAAGTAATTCAAGTGATGCTATAAATGATGAAGAAACTTACAAAGATCATCATGATGTTTAAGTGCACATTTGTGTTTTGGGGATAATTTGCAGTAAACGGTGAGGCTGACAATGAGAAAGATAATGCTTTTTACTTGGTCAGGTGCATTGCAATCAAAGAGAAAGCAACAGACACATATGTTAATGAATGGGGAAATGAAACTACAAAGGAGTCCTATAACATCAAGGGTTTGTTATATAAACACATGGATTCCTTATCCTTTAAACTCCTAAGTAATGCCCCTATAGTTGTAATACTTTCACATCTTCTCAAATGTATAAAGATACCAATGGAAGAAGGCAAATATGTACAATCACTTCAAAAACCTACGAATTGATTTACAATAGTATACCATTTGGTATTTGACATGTAATACTACTTTCTATCAAGATGTGTTCTTTCTTCCTGATTTTTGCACTCCTAGCTTTATTGTTGTATCTTTGTTGCTAGTAACACCTGTAAACACCTGCTAACTACTAATTAGCATCTACTAATTAGCATTCTAGAGATGAGGGAGACTATTAATTAATACCTTTTAGGGTTGAATAAGCATACACTTGAAATATAGTTGGTCGAATTATAGTTGCCACTAGTAGAGTGCTAATTAACACCTACTATTGAAATAGGACAGGTTGCTAATTAACATCAGTTGAAATAATGTGGGCTACTAATTAACACCTAATAAAATAATGTGGGCTACTAATTAACACCTAATAAAATAATGCGGGCTACTAATTAACACCTATTGAAATAATGTAGACTGCTAATTAACACCTGTTGAAATAATACAGGTTGCTAATTAACATGTGTTGATATAAGGTAGACTGGTAACTAGCTTATCGGGATATAAGATAGACTGTTAATTACTATCTATTAGGGTTGACTAAGAATTTTAACACATGTTAGCCCTGATTAAACACTTGTAATCTCCTAATTAACACCTATGTATATAAGGCATACTACTTATTAACACCTATTGTAATAAGGCAGATTGCTAAATAACACTAGGAAAATTGTTAATTAACATTTGTGTACCCTATTAAAACACTTGAAAATTACTACTTAACATCTATTTTATTTATATATGGTATACTACTAATTAACACCCACTTTGTCTTATTTTGTCTGGCTTTCCGGCCCCAATAGTAAAAAAACTCCAAAGAAGACACGAAAGAAAGCTAGGAACAAACACATCAATTCTCAATCTCCTATCTTAAACCATGTGTTAAAGAGTAAAAGAAAACATTTTGTTAGAATTTTCATTAGAAGGAGCTTCTACACAGGCACAATTTAGCCTAGTGCCCATGCACGATACCTGTAATATATACACACAAGCTTTGTATATAGTATACACATTTATCAAGAATAGGTACAAAAAATCTCAAGCATCTTCACTAACCCTCGTTGTCTATAGCAATCTAGGTACATTTCTAGATGGGTGGACCATGGTGGATACAAGCATGACCCATGGTGTGACCCATCGCATGGATCCTCCTAAAATCAACATGAACCTTCCCTGGCCTCCTCTTCTTTTTTCACACTAGTTATTGATCCAAATAGCCTCTATTCCAAGTGTTCAATAATGCCAAATCAAATGAGTAAGAAAAGCTACCTAGCTCCATTATAGCTATGGGCAAAGTCCACTACCATGCATCAACATCTCACGGCCTTGACTGCCCAAGTAAAGGGATGTCAAGTAAATTTCAAGAAAGGCTTTATTAAGGGTTAAAAAAACAATTAAGTTGAATAAGTATTCAAGATTAGAGTACATACATGGACACACCTTTTGCCCATTGTCCATGCATGTCACTTGTATATCTATTCTCACATCTTGCACCTCACGACACGTAGCCTGTCATACACCTGCATAGCTATATCGTGGCCCCTATATGACCCAACCACCATCTATCCCTCGTAATATCATTAAATGGTGGAGGTCCTCACACTAATTTTGCCAATTAAAAGATGTCGGTCACTTCTACCAATTGTATGAATTTGAAGGGCTGCCACAACATAAGGAGGCTTGACATTAAAAGCTTCTACATCTCATATTGCTTTTTTGTCACCTCGATAAGCTACTTACTTGCCAAGATTACCCAATGCTTATCACCAATATGCCTTGCATCTAGCTACAAACTGGTCCCAAACCTTGCATGCAAACTTCATGGCGTATCTTAGATCATCCACCTCCAACCCTCGACAATCCACTGCACCTACACCACTGGCATGGGTGATCTAAGGAGACGATCACAATTAGGATGAGAGGGATGTAAGCCGCTTCATAGGCTAACATAATTTCACCCGCTTGACCTATCGTCAGGCAATTTGTCATCTTACCCACTTAAACAGTCACCTACCTTTTACAAGACACCAGTGGACTTATAAAGTAACATACTATGAGCTTAATGCCAAATAACGAAGTCACTAACTTTATGTACATACTTTCTTCTGACTAAAACTAGTAACCTAGTACTATTTTTAACTTTTAGCTAACCTAGTGTGAACACGAGTCACTTGTACATAAGTCAATTTTGACGATAAGCAATACACATTCATTCCTTGAATCCTTGGTAGGTATAGCATAAGGTCCTAATTTCAAGGACACCATGGCTAAGAGATACACTACCTCTGGATCCAATTCGATAGGATTTTAATATTTCACACCCCCTTGTCTTGGCTAGAAGATGCTCGTGTCTCTCTCTCTCTCTCTCTCTCTCTCTCTCTCTCTCTCTATATATATATATATATATATATATATATATATATATATATTAAATGTATGTGACTAGTGAACATTATATATGATACTACTACATGATATTTCCTTGAAAAAGGATTGGTTGGTCTCTCGACTGGGGATGTAGCCGAGCTGCTTTTGCCTCAAACTATGCTAATCCTTGCAATAGATAATCATTTAAGCCACTTGATGATTAAATGGTTTAATTGAAATTTAAAAATAGTGATTTTAAAAAACAGGCACAAATGCAATCATGAATCAGACTGACCGCTTGCGCCATTTGGCTATAAAAGGAGAACGTCATCGACACTAACTTCTTCAAACAACGCTTTCATCCATTACAAGCCGATCTTCAAGACTCAAGGTGGCAGTGCTCATTGCAGTCATGGCGATGATCTTCAAGGCGATAGTGCTAATCGCACTCATGGCGCTGTGTTGTCTCGTCGCGTGCTCATCAGCGACGCAAGGTATGTACTCATTACGACTAGCCGGGGTAGTACTTCGCTGTGATCATCTCGGTTTCGCTTATAATTGTACTGTGAATGGCTGTAGCTGCAGGAGGCCGCCGCTTTAAGCAGGAAGTAGATGAATCGACTCCTACCGGCACCGGCTGGAACAACAGCTGCAGCTGCAGCGGCCAAGCCGGCTCGTGCGACAAGTCCAGCATCCGTGCCGTGGCGAGCCCATCCACATTGGACCCTCCTTCCTCTGGTATCTGCGTGCTGGAGCTGAGCAATGAGTGTGGGCTATGCACCGCCACCCGCATCCTGGCCGACTGCCACATGCAGGAGGGCATCGCTCAACCCCTTCCTTGTGAACCGCTTAACGAGACGCTGCCGCCCGGCCCTCTCCACCCCAACCAGACGCTCAGCTTGCCCTACAACGGCCCCGCTGGTGCCTGGCCTATCTTGGCCGTTAACTTTGAATGCGCCACTGAGTGATGCAGGCCATCCTCCATCAGTTTGTGTATCGTGTTTTGATTGAAGGGCTTCATGATCCTCATTAGTAGCTGGATTGTGTATGCTGTACTTTTGATTAGGAATGAAATTTGAAGGGCTTCACGATCCTCATTATACATGAGAGAGAGAGAGAGAGAGAGAGAGAGAGAGAGAGAGAGAAGCATTGATTTTTCATAATGCCCTTCGTGCAAATGTGACCATGAATTTGATCTCTCGTATTGATATTCGTCGTATCATGCTCAAAATCTTGTTCATTAACTCTAGTAAGGTCATAAGGTCATTCTCCATCAGTATGTGTTTTTTGTTTTTTGAGCCGAGGTCAAAAGCAAGCACGCTCGTTTTAAGACTCGAATAGGGAAACGATTTTGTCATTAGCTTCGTCGTCTCTGTCGTATAGATGGTTTTTCTACTTCCTTAAGGCATGACCCCGGAAGACCCAAGAACTGGGCATGACTGCTGTGACCAAGAACTCCCGAAGGAGCCTCGGTAGCATCATGATTTGATCAAAATTATAACAAATCAAACTTAAAGGGCTTTTTGTGTTCCTCCCCATATGAGAATGACGTGAAAGGCTGTGCATACGTTTATATATGAGAGAGAGAGAGAGAGAGAGAGAGAGAGAGAGAGAGAGAGAGAGAGAGAGAGAGAGAGAGAGAGAGAGAGAGAGAGAGAGTTGTTTATGATGGTGATATGGACACATCATAGCCATATAGTTGATGATGATGATGATGATGATGATTGGACACCACGTCATTGCCATATGGGTTGATTGAGAGACTCATAGGAAGAATAAAGGAAATGATTAGGAGAAAATCAAGGGAAATGTTGCATGAGATGCTATGCTTTCACTTGGAGCATGTGCTTGAAATTCACTTTCTGCAATATCAAGTAGATACTTGGTTTGTTCTTACTATCATTGTGTTCTTTTATATGTGATAACGTCGTCATTTTTCAACTTCTAAATTAATCACGAGGCAATTGCTCTCCTACTTAGATACAAGTTTTCACTGTTTATGCAAGATCTTACTAGCCATGCCCAATCTATTATGTTAACTCAGATAATGACGTCCATATGCAAAAACATCCCTAGCTACATTGAAAGTCTCTCTTACTTTCGCTTTATCTTGGCTGGGAAACAGTATAATGTGAACATATTCACTTTGAACATTTATCGATTGTTATATTGATAGTTTTTATATGCTGAAATATTCTGCTCAATAATGAGTTAGAATGGTCGTATGATTTTGAGTCAAAACATCTAAAAGCTTTGGCAAAGCATGCACTCTATCACGACACGACATTACGGTTGTAGTTATGCATAGAATGCAATGGTTTGATATAATTGTAATGAGTGTTGCATTAAAATAATCCTAATGAGAAAGAAAAATGAGAATTGATGGGCACTGCTACTAAGTGCCACAGAAGGACACTAATAGTGTCACATAGGGACACTAATAGCAGCATGAGAATTTTGAAATCTAGAGTGCAAAAGTGTGGCTCATTTAAAAAAAACATGGGTTCTTTTCTCCCGTGCTTTCTTGTTCCTAGTCCCTTTCCTCTTCCTTGCATCCTCTCCTATTTTGGTTTTTACAAACAAGCATAGAGGGGAATGGAGAGCTCATGATCATCATCAACTGGATGGTGTGAGATTTGGGATTGATGCTTGTTGAGGTGGATGATACCTTGGTTGATTTTCAAGGGCTAAAATGCAATGAAATGGGGGCGTCAATTTGTGTATGGAATGAAATTATTGATGCAAACCCATCTAAGACAATTTGGTGTGGTGAGGGTTCATCCACCACCAGTGGCTCTCAAGTGCTACACCCCCGCCACATCAAAAAGCAGACCCCAATCATCATATAGGAGGTCCCTATAGCTTTAAGTGATAGATTATTGGACCAGGGCAGGTGCTATTCAATGCTTTGTTTATTTGTTTCTTTTATTTTTTATTGAAACACTTACTACTGTAAACCAATCACATTAGCATATATATCCAACCGACCTTAGAGATAGACATGTCATACATATATGGTATTAAAATTCCATACTTGAACAACAAGAGAAATGGGCTTGAATAAAGTTTGGAATGGGGAATGGTCGAATGGCATCGAATTTTGATCATGCGTGTTTACAAATATAAAGATATGGATATATCCATGATGTCATGCATTATAGAACTATAAAGTTAAGAATGCGATAATGGTTGGATGGTGTGTAACCTTGATTGTGCAAGTCTTAAAAAAAGAACTATAAAGTTAAGAATGGGATAATGGTTGGATGGGGTGAAACCTTTATGGTGTGTGTCTTAAAAAAGGAGATATGGAGAGATCCATGCTCTCATGCATTAGAGAACTGTATTCTCTCATGTATTAGAGATCTCTTATGCATCTAACATAGCTCTCTATTCATACTCTATTTATAGAGAGTTTATGCATTTGAGAGCATATGCATTTATTAGAGATCTCTCATGCATACAGTTAATCTCTATATATACATTAGAGAGCTCTCATGCAAAAGAGAGAATTCATGCATAGAGATTCTATGCATTGGAGAGGTTATACATGCATTATAGATAAATCATGCATTAAGTAGCTCTCGTGCACAAAGAGTCTATGATTTAGAGAGCTTACAAACCTATCTAATGCATGCATTAAAAGAGCTCTTTGTAAGAGAGAGCAAATTTCTTATACATGTGTATTAGATATCTTTCATGCATTAGAGAGCTAATGCACCTCTCTAATGCATGTATTACATATCTCTTGCATTAAAGAGCTGGTGAGCCTCTCTACTATATTAACTAGATAAACATAATGCATGCATGAGAGATCTATGCATGCACCCGAGATACTATGCATATATCTCTCTATGCATTGTATGGCTATATGCATTAGAGAGATCTATGCAAGAGAGAGCTTGTTCTCTTATGTATGCATTGGAGAGCTCTCATACATAGAGAGTGGATGCATTAGAGAGCTAATGCACCTCTCTAATGCATGTATTACATATCTCTCATGCATTAAAGAGCTGATTAGCCTCTCTACTACTATATTAACTAGATAAATATCATGCATGCATGAGAGAGATCTATGCATGCAACTGTGATACTATGCATATAAGATATCTCTCTATGCATGAAAAGAGAGCTCTCTATGCATTGTAATGGTTGTATGCATTAAAGAGCTCTCTATGCATTGTAAGAGAGCTCTCTATGCATTGTAATGGTTGTATGCATTAAAGAGCTCTATGTATCCATGCAAGAGTTTTGTATTAGAGAGATCTATGTATGCATGCAAGAGAGATTCCTATGTATTAAACAGCTCTATGTATGCATTCAAGAGAAGGAAATAGAGAGATCTAATAGATTAAGAGATATATGTATACATGTAACTATGTATGCATGCAAGAGAGATTCCTATGTATCAGAGAGATCTATGTATGCATGTAAGAGAGCATATCCATGTTTATACTAGACACAACCATGTTCATTTTCTAGAACTAGTAGTGAAACCTGCTCACCTTGAGGTAACACTCCCCTAAAGAGGCCACCTAGCCATGTGACCCACAACCTTAGACACTGGAGGTAGAAATAAGGTTGTCTTGGGAGATGTGGACCTCATTAGGCAAAGGAAAACCCTCGCACCGTTCGTAGCTACCATCACCTCACTAAAAAATTCCCAATCCATAATTATGGATTGTTTTTGAAGTTGAATTTACATTAAAACTAAACCTATGTTTTGTAAATTTTATATCGCCCTTGCATAGGTACTACAAAAGAGAGCATCATACTTGAGAGGGGATGGATTTTAGCGAGTGATAATGTAGTTAGGTCGTAGA
This sequence comes from Cibotium barometz, assembly GCF_041138505.1. Classification (NCBI taxonomy): domain Eukaryota; kingdom Viridiplantae; phylum Streptophyta; class Polypodiopsida; order Cyatheales; family Cibotiaceae; genus Cibotium; species Cibotium barometz. Next base: position 30,344,791 of record NC_141049.1, on the reverse strand, counting down.
AAAGAACTATAACACTTGAGTTTCCCCATGGGATGGTTACTGTACCTTTGGTGGACAAGGAAACACGAACCTTACAATATCCCAAGCCTTGTTGAATTTTACAACATCACCTTAGGTATCCCTGAACATTCAATACTCCTCTAGCCTTGCAGCATTGAATACACCCTCAAACCCCTAAAATTCAATATTCCTCTCACCTTAGTGCATTAACTACATCCTCAAACCATTATGGAGAGCCAAAATGTCTTTTGGGAAACATGATGAGCACCCCCTAAATGACAACCCCAAGATACTTTTACGGAGGTCACTAGAGACCAAGAAGGAGTTGATACCTAACCTCCTTGCTGGTAAACACGATGACCACCCCCTAAACGAAAACCCCAAGATCCTTTCAAGGAGGTCAATAAGGAGTGGATACCTAAGAGTACCCTAGCTGTTTAAGGTAGGTATAACATGCCAAAGAAATTACCTAGAAGCCAAAGCCACCGTTTAGCTAAAAGCCAAACCTTAAGTGGAGGTTTTTCAAGCAGGAGCCCCAAGAAGTAGAGTTTTACCCACATATTGAGCCCCATTGGATCCCCTTCTAAATGTTAGAATCTCAAGGCTTCTATGATAAAAACCCTTCTATTTGGGTCCTATAAACCTCGCGGTCTATACCTCGATCTCCAAAGTTAAAGAGAGCCAAGTAGTGGTCTCAAACCCCAATTTGTGTCAAGCGTCGGACATTTTCTGGGTCCCAAATAGGCTATTTTAAGTGCAAGGATTCTTGGGTCCCAAATAGGCTATTTTAAGTGCAAGGAATCTACAAAGGGAACCCTTACATTTGGGTTTTGAAGTCAAGAAAACCTACATCACAAGCCTCTACAACCACACCATCAATTGCCAAACTAAACATGGAGCTCGAGGGGTTCACCTAAAAATATGTAAGTGTAGCATGTGAGTTCATCAGCAGGAGGGGTATATTAATTCAAAAAAGTTACAGAATTAAATTTATAGGCGGGTTTTTTAAACCAATTTTGAAAAAAACCCATAAGTTTATGAAGGAAAATGGCATGGAACACTAAAGATCCCATACAGTACCTAGAGAAGTTCGATCAAGTTTGCAAGGCTATCGGAAGGATTAATAATCCCATTTCGTACCCTAGAGAAGTTTAAATTTGATGATGACCAAATTTGATGGAACACTGGAGATCCCATTCACCTAGAACAATTTAATCAAGTTTGCAAGGCTATGGGAAGGATTGATGATCCCACTAAGGTTTTTTTATTTGGACTTTCCCTTGAAGGAAAGCAGGCCAATGGTTTAGTTAACTAAACCCACTAAGGTTTTTTATTTGGACTCTTCCTTGAAGGAAAGTAGGCCAATGATTTAGTTAACTAAACCCACTTTAAATGGCCAACTATGAGGTCTTGAGAGACACCTTGATTGTGGGATTCTCACCTAGTGGAGTGAGATGGCCCATTGCACATATCTAGAACAAGAAGAAGGTGAAATAGTGCGAGACCGTGTTGCTAGAACTAAGTATCCCTACATGGAGTCTCCGTGAAGAGACAAGATGAAATTTTTCGCATTGATCCATTTATGAGCAAGAGCCTCCATGACCATCTCTATAGATCTAAGCACTAAAACTTTGATGAGTCTTTACATGACCCAATAAACCTAGTAGACAAACTCAAAGATAGGAATGAAGTTGTCCAATTAAACCTAGAGATAGGTCCAAAGCATCAATGGCTAAGGTAGGGTCCTAGTAAAGGATATGATCATCATGGATGAGGTGATAGAAAATTTACTCCCAAGATTTCCCAATAGTACTAGCTATAGTCCTAGTCTCAAGGACATGAAAATGGACAAGTTGGTAGAAAATTCTCTCAATTTATTAGGCCAATAGTGGCAAGGCTAGCCCAAAGGGTAACCTCAAGGCCAGTAGTGGTGGGTAGGGCCACTCCTACTGCCAACACTAAGGGAAATCTCAAGGCCAACCCACAACCACCTTCTCATGTCAGGCATCCAAACTTGTTTCCATAGAGAAACATGGTTTCATGTGCAATTTGTTGCTGAAACCATATAAGCCTGTAGTGTCTATTGTTGCAAAGTCCTAGATAACAATAGTATTCTAGTGATTGCCAATGTGCAACGAAACCATGATACAACCCATTATTTGTAACCTTGCAAAGTGCAAGCCATTCCAAATGCACCTCAATTGAAGAAAATTTATCAAAACCTCTTACTGAGAGGTATCTACAGACCACCTCCTCCTATACTATCACCTCAATAATAGTGATAGGTTTTTGGTGCCCAATAGATATGTCCACCCCACCCCAAGAAAATAAAATAAATCATTGATGTATGGTTAGAAACCTTAGGAAAGATAACTATTGCATGGCCACTTTCCAAAAATGAAAATTAGCATTTTCGCCCCAACCAAAAGAAGAAAAGAACACTTTTATACAGTAGAGGAGGGGAGATTGCGAAGAGAAGGGCAAGAGTTACAGGAAGCGGTGGAGAGAATATTGGATCTAGAGATGCTTGGAAAAAAGAAGTTTGTAGAAAGAGGAGAGTCGAGAAGAGAAGAGAAAAATAGAAGAGAAAAAGAGTGGAGAGGGAGTCGTGAAGAAGCTAGGAGTCACTGGGATGAAGCAGTTCTACAGAAGTTTATGGTGACTGTTCTCTTTGAGAAGAAGATGACGTAGGTTTTGTTTGAGTAGACTTGAGTCTACCCAGAGCAGAGGTTGCAAAGGTGAGAGGGTCTTGTAGGAGGTGGGTTCCCTAGGACATTTTGAGGCTTCAAATTTGTTGGAACTTGGACCAACTCAAATTCTTATTCAACTATTGTCTATAATGTTTGTTGGTGGTTGTCTGCATAGTGTAGTTGCAGCTCTGGTTGTTTTCTGGTTCTTCGTGGAGTTGAGATACATGGTTTTTATTTGGATCATTGTGTTAAAGTCCCTTATTTTAGTGGTGCTTTTCTCTTTTCTATTCAATCCACAAATCTCACGTGTGTTGAGATTTGCTCAGTTATATATATATACACAGGGAAGTCTGATTATGTAAGATTCCTCTCCAGCCTTCGAGGTATATAGGAGTAAGAATCTCCCTTTTTGATCTTATAATTATTCCCTCTCTAAAATAAAAGAAAGATTCTGTTTAAAAAAGGAAGACCCTTTCCCTAGAATACTTCTCAGGAGTCCCACCTGTTTTAGGGATTTAGAACAATGAGTTCAGAAGTGAAAATCGGTGTTTTGGATATCAAGGTTTTGGTCTTCATTTGAGTACGGCCCAAAAGAAGTTCTTTATCTCTAGGAAGTATAAGTAGTTATCCCCCAGATATTGTGTACCAAAGAAAGTAGATGACTTAGCCTACGAACTTCTTTTATCTCCTCATCTCAAAGTTCTTAATGCCTTCTATAGAAAAATGTGCCAAAACCAAATCATGGAAAGACGGTAAAACTTCAGTGGCAAGATACCGTTGGCTTCTAAGTTACGCTAGCTCCTTCCTTTATATAAGTCGTAACTTTTACTTGCCGCTCGCAGTAATCTTACTTCCATCGATCTCCTTTCTTTCTTAATCTCCTTCATGGCTTGGCAACAGGAATTGGTTTTATCCATGATGATTTCTCACCTTCAAGACGCAAGCGAGTCTGTGAAGAAGGATTTTATAGAACTGTATGAGTGCTCACTTTTCCCTCACTTGGGAACTTCTGTAGCTCAGACCAAATGGCGGACCTATCAAGACATAACTAGGGTAACACCATGGGGTCAACAACACTTTCGTAACAATGTCCGGTTGGCTATGGTTATTGAAGCTTTGGGTTTGGGTCCCCGATACTATTGTGTGATGAGATCAAGGCATATTGGGTTTTCTGAGCCGGTCTTCTTACTGGCGTGTTTTCTTCCTCATCAGAAGATATGCCTTTACCCCGTTTTTGGCTTGTCTCTGAGAGGTCCTTTTGTTAGATCACCTCATACCACTGAGGTAGGTGCGGCAATAACCAGCCAAATTATTCCCATAGATGAGTTACCTTATACGTGCGCAGCTTGTGATTGTTGCTTTTGTGACCATATGATGGACGGGCTTATGGAAGTGTAAAGAGTTCTTCTATCTTTACTGTATATGTTCCAAGAGTGAATAAAGTTGAAATCTTTGTTCTTGTATTGAGTCTTGCTCTCCTTGAGACTTTTCTTGGTGGTTAATCTTAACTAAATTTTCTCTTAAGTCTCATATTCGTACATCTTGCGAAATTATCCCAAGTTTGCGAGATGAGAACATCTCGCATTTTTCAAGTGGGAGAGAATGTAAGATTTCTCCCCAGCCTCTCAAAATGTCCAGCGTCTTACCTTGTAATCAATCCCCTCTTCAGAAATATAAAAGATCTTATTTCTAACTGTTTTAACCTAGAGAGAGAAAATATTCTAGAGAGAGAATATTCAGATTTTTAATATTTTTGGATAGAAAATTATCTCATCTTATTAAAATGAATTCCCCTGAAACAGAAATTCAAAAAGAACTTCCAATGTGCAATTGGAATTTATTGGAAATGGGTATAAAGGACCTTAGCCTAAGGGTCTAGATTTTCAGAAATTTTTGGATTATGGTCCAATTAAGGTTCCTATGGGCCAATAGCATCAATCCATGTGTAGGGAAGAGATAAATCCAATTTGTAAAAGAAGATATCCAAAAATGAGTAAATGCTCACATAAGATGAAGAGTTGACTATGTACAAGGTTTATTAGTAAGAAACTATGAGTAATATAAAAAATATGAGATATTTTGGGTATCCAAAAATGAGTAAATGCTCACATAAGATGAAGAGTTGAAAATGTACAAGGTTTATTAGTAAAAAACTATGAGCAATATTAAAAATATGAGATATTTTGGGTATCCAAAAATGAGTAAATGCTCACACAAGATGAAGAGTTGAAAATGTAGAAGGTTTATTAGTAAAAAACTATGAGCAATATTAAAAATATGAGATATTTTGGGTATAATGATTCCATTTTGACACATATGTAAGGAAGGGGAGTCCCTTAAAGGAGGTGCATACTTCACATGCTTGAATGAGTTTTAAACTCAAAAATCATGTGATATTTTTATCTCTCCTCTCTCTTGAACCAAACCAAATCAAAATGGAACCAAACCGAATAAAAAAGGAACCAAACTAGATCTAAATCTAGTCCAAATTCAACCAAACTAAATTTGGAAAATTCTAGAATTCAGTTAGCTTTGGTTAGAGCTTCCCTCTCCTATAAATAGAACATGAGTCCTTTGAAAAAAATAGGAGAATTTTACTATACTAAAGTTATGCTGAAATAATGCTAATTTCTACTATTCTCTTAAATTCTCTCCAAATTGAAGAAATTGGAGCTTCCCTCTTTCTTCAATCCCCATTGGTGACTTCATCAACATACTAAACCAATTGATTGGTTGGGGGCCTCTACCGTGAACAAAGAATCAAGCAATTTGTAAGGTAATTAGTGAATTTTGATCATTTTCTATAATTTCTCAATGTTTCTCTCTTCTCAACTCCTCTCAAGCTTGAGAAGCTTAGTTGGAATGGTTTTTGAATGCTATTGAAGTTAATTGATGAATGGTAGTAAGAATTACATAAATGGATGAATGCTATTGAAGTTAATTGATAAAAGATAGTAAAGAATTACATAAATTTCCATTTATGCTTAATTCTAATGGTTTTTATGTAATTTCTCTCTCTCACTCAAGAAATGGTCATACTCATGACCCATTCTCAATCCAAATGAAGCTTTTCATAAAGCTTTTCCTTAATCCAAGATTAATCTATGCTTAAGGCCAAATTAATGCCTTTTTTCTATGCTTTTAGTTTATGTATTTCATGAATATTGATGATTCAATCCATTATTGGGTTAATGATCCAATTAGGGATCATTCTAATAATTCCCTTAATGATAAGCTTTATCCTTCAAAATAAATTGAGATTTATCAGTCTCATAGTAGCGGAGCTATGGCAAAAATTTTACAAAAATTACACATAAAAAAATTTCATTCAAAGCATGAAAAGTGAACTTCCTATCATATTCTAAGAATTATCATCCTAGATTAATTGAAAGAATTTTATTGTAATCATGGAGAAATTGATGTTTATGTTATGCATAATTGATGATTATTTTATTGTAAAAGTGTTACTTTTATCATATTTGGATTTCATGCATAGAGGTATGCATAAAAGATTATTATTTTAATATAAAAGTGTTTCTTTTATCATATTTGGATTTCATGCATAGAGGTATGCATAAAAATTGATTATTTTAATATAAAAGTGTTTCTTTTATCATATTTGGATTTCATGCATAGAGGTATGCATAAAAGATTATTATTTTAATATAAAAGTGTTTCTTTTATCATATTTGGATTTCATGCATAGAGATATGCATAAAAGTTAATTATTTTAATATAAAAGTGTTTCTTTTATCATATTTGGATTTCATGCATAGAGGTATGCATAAAAGTTGATTATTTTAATATAAAAGTGTTTCTTTTATCATATTTGGATTTCATGCATAGAGGAATGCATAAAATTTGATTATTTTAATATAAAAGTGTTACTTTTATCATATTTGGATTTCATGCATAGAGGTATGCATAAAATTTGATTATTTTATTATAAAAGTGTTACTTTTATCATCTTTGGATTTCATGCATAGAGGTATGCATAAAATTTGATTATTTTATTATAAAAGTGTTACTTTTATCATATTTGGATTTCATGCATAGAGGTATGCATAAAATTTGATTATTTTATTATAAAAGTATGACTTTTATCATATTTAGATTTCATGCATAGAGGTATGCATAAAAGTTGATTATTTTATTATAAAAGTGTGACTTTTATCATATTTAAATTTCATGCATAGAGGTATGCATAAAAGTTGATTATTTTATTATAAAAGTGTGACTTTTATCATATTTGAATTTCATGCATAGAGGTATGCATAAAAGTTGATTATTTTATTGTAAAAGTGTTACTTTTATCATATTGGATTTCATGTATAGAGGTATGCATAAAAGATATTCTTTTTATACTAAAAGTGTGATTTTCATCATAAATGGATTTTATGCATAAGAGAAATTCTTTTATTCTAAAAGTGTAATTCCTACCAAATTGAATTTATGCATAAGAAGATGCATAAAAGATTGATTTTTAATTCAAAGTGTCATTCTCATCTAAATTGAATTTATGCATAGGAAGATGCATAAAAGAATGGAATTTCAATTCAAAAGTGTTATTCTCATCCAAATTGAATTTATGCATAGGAAGATGCATAAAAGATGGATTTTTAATTCAAAAGTGTCAATTCTCATCTAAATTAAGTTTATGCATAGGAAGATGCATAAAAGATTGAATTTTAATTCAAAAGTGTCATTTTCATTTAAAATAAATTTATGCATAGAAAGATGCATAAAAGATTGATTTTTATTTTGAAAGTGTAAGTCTCCTTAAATGGAATTTATGCATAAATAAATGTGTAGAGAAATCTTATATCAAATATAAGAATTCTCTTGTATTCTATAAAAAGATATGAAATGTGATAAGATGTGATAAGAGGTGTATGAGATGTAATAAGAGGTGTATGAGATGTGATAATATGTGATAAGATGCGTATGGGAAGTGATAGGATGTGATAAGAGGTGTATGAGATGTGATAAGATGTGATAAGATGCGTATGGGAAGTGATAGGATGTGATAAGAAGTGTATGAGATGTGAAAAGATGTGATAAGATGTGAAAAGAAGTGTATGAGATGTGAAAAGATGTGATAAGATGTGTATGAGATGTGATAGGATATGATAAGAGGTGTATGAGATGTGATAGAATGTGTTAAGATGAGTTAGGATGTGTTAAGATGTGTATGAGATGAGGTAGAGAGTGTATCTGATGGGATAAGATGTATATGGGATGTGTTAGGGCAAGAATGGATGTAATATGGATGTATGAATGTAGATATGGATGTATGAATGTGAATATGGATGTGTGGATGTGGAAATGGAAGTGTGGATGTATGAATGTGGATGTGGATATATGCATGTAGATGTGTATGTATGAATGTGAATGTGGATGTGGATGTATGGATGTAGATACGGATGTATGGATGTGGATGTGGATGTATGGATGTAGATACGGATGTGTATGTATGTATGTGGATGTGGATGTATGAATGAGGATGTGAAAATGGATGTATGTATTTACCTTGCTTGTAAAGAACATCCCCTAGAATTGTGTAAGGATGAGCTTTCCTGGTGGTAAGCCTTTGTTTCTGTTGAGGATTCAATCCAAGAGGGAAGTATCCTGTATCTAAATAGTGTTGAACATCTTGGAGCTCAGGCCAACTTGTATCCATTAATGCAAGAGTAGCTTTTTTGAAAGAAGCCAAGATTTTAGTAGCCCATTCATCAGCCTTTTGATTATCCTTCCTGTTCACATGCACAAATTTACAAAACTCAAAAGCTTCTTTTAACTCCATTGCCCTTTGATACAAATTCTGAGCTTGGGAGAGAGTGCCAAAAGCTGCCCAAATGTGATTTGTTCCGTTTTCTCCCTAAGATCTATTAAGAGGTCATAACTAAGAGATCCTTGTCCAAGAGGAAAGTCAGATTGTCCAATTTTTCTCCTAGACGACTTCTTCTTCTTCTTATTTTTCTCCTCTTCTTCAGATTTATCTTCTTGTTCTTCTTCTTCTTGACTCCTAGTTTTATGACCCCTTTTTGCCATTAATGGCATCAATGTTTCCTCTTCTTCTGAGCATATTTCCTCTAAAAGTGCTAAACTTTTATCCTCATTTTTCCTCAACTTTGGACACTCAGTGCGATAGTGCCCCTTCTCTTGACATTCATAGCATGTGACACTACTTCTATCCCTAGGTTTATCCTCAGCTCATGGAACCCTAGGTGGCCTTGTATTGACTAAGTGTAACTTCAAATCAGCAAATTCTGCCATAAGTTATGCAATGTTATGATCCAAGGATGGAGCTTGTACTTGAGATGTTGAGGCTATCTCTACTCGTGGTGGGGTTGGCACATTCGGAGAAGATTGGAATGTGGACTCAATATGAAGAGTGGCCTCCTTCTTCAAAGCAATACGAAGAGCCTCTTTAAAATTAGTGGGATCTTTGCTAAGAACTTTTCCATGCAAGCGGGGATCCAAAGCCCTGATAAACTTGCTCATCTTAAGGTGCTCCATTGCTAAAGAACTCTTTGAATCTTCCATAGAAGGTGAAGAAGAAGAAGCAATAACATGTAAAGCAGCTTCTTGATATTTGATGAATAAGGCTTCATACCTCACTGAAAAGGTAGAAACTGATCTCCATCCTTTTGAAAAATTTGATCCAATTGCAATAGTAAAGCATTTGGCGACTCCACTGTCCCAAATCTCTCCTTCATTGCTTTGGTCAACCTTTCCCAATCATTCTTAGACTCCTCTGGCAAAGCCTCATGCCAAGTTAAGGCCACACCCTCCAAGAAATCTGGGAGTATTTCTGCCCTCTCCTCCTTCATAGACCAACCCGTCAAGCGGCATGCTCGGTTAAACTCTCGGAGATAACTCCCCGGGTCTTCTCCTTCCGATCCTTGGAACACCGGAATGTTGAACATCTTGCACCAAAAGATGAGTAGCAACAAGGAAAATTTACTTGTTTCAAAATAACTTTTCTTTAATCATGCGGGACCTTGAGGTTAAAATAGAATAATTCTAAGTAAAACCTGCCCGCTGTCTCCACCAAAAGATGTGACACGAAGTTGGGGTTTGGACTTCGGTCACTTCTCAGAATCAAAACACACTTGTATGAAACCTCATAGCCTTCTCACCTCCCTTTCTCTCCCTAGGTTAAGATAAAGATATACACATCAAAGGTGAGATCATAATTCATGGAAGGAAAGATGAAAGGCTCCGGAGAAGCAAGAATTTCAGCCAGTCTTGCAGCTCCAAACAAGAAAGCGATTCTTTGTTGGAAGAAAATCTTCCAACTCAGGATTATGTGAACGGAAACATACGAAGAATATTGGTAAGGTTCATCTGTTTGAATTGGACGATTTGGTCAGAACATATTAAAGCACATGAATATAGAAATCACTTGCAAGAGGATAAGACACATGGGATTGGCCTTTTGATAAGAGATTAAGAGGAATTACATTATTAAGAAGAAAGAAGAAAGAATGGCCAAAAGTTAAAAAAAACAGAGATACATAGAGAATTGCAGTTTTAAATCCATATAGACTATGCAAAAGAGGATTACATACATGCATAGAGCTTGAAGAGAGCTTCACGCCTATATAAAAACTTTCAAAAACGGACAACCGAGCGAAAAGTTATGAGCATTTTACTACAAGACTATAAAACTGCCAAAATTCGCCTAAAAGTTAGCAAATTTGGGAGAAATTCTGATCATCAATGAAGTAAGGGATTAAGAAATTAGTTACATGAGTGGAAAGAGCATATAAAGAGCTTCCTAGACATATGATCAATTTAAGAAACCAATACCCGAGTGATGAGTAATTACCGGTTGAAAATTGGGTACTGGACCACAAAAACTGCACTTCCCTCTCTTTGCATGAAACCTCAATTTTCACATAGCCTCTTGCCTTTCATCTCCTTCATGATTCAAGCTAGAGGGTAAGGGTTAACATTGCTCAGCGGACAATCGTAAAGATTTACCTATGGTCCCCAAAGTCTTTTCGCATACTCATTACCGCTAAAACCATTGGTACCTCCAAAGGAGGGCGGCAATAAGGCAAGGGCTACCTTGAGAAGTCACAAGCCCACCAAGATAATAACTCCTTATCCCACTTATCATGAATCATCAAAGAGGTCCAAAATTGGGTTAAGCATGAGGAGCTAATGCTAAATGAGACATTCACATGTAAAGAGAGTGTTTGAATAGGGGTTGGAAAGATAAGAGAATGGTAATGACACAAAATGCTCAATTGAGGAGGTTCATTCCTTGATTTGAAAGGGAGAGGAGGGCTCCTTTTATAGGTGGAGAATCACCCTCTCTTCCATTGTTACCAATTACAACATAAAAATCTTCAACCCTTCAGTGACATAAGGGTAGATGTCACCATCAATTGTCCTCTTAGGCTAAGTCTTCTATTGATTATTAAATTGAAGACTTTTTGACTTTGAGAGTGTGATGAGATAATAGCCAAGTCTAAGTGGCATGTAGGTGGAGATCCCACTTACACATGGCGGAATTCTCCTCTTCCATGTAGGCATTCTAGAAGAATCTTTCCCAATTATGCACCTACACACACTCCTTCACATGCCTTCCACACTCCCCAGCTTGTAGCCTTATGGTGAATACCATATTAATAATACAATAAAAATCCATGTGAGCATGAAGGCCCACTTTTATTTTCCACATCACTAGCCTATCGACCATACCAAAGTATTTATTAAGCTTACTTGTGGCATTTACAATGTGTGCACCCTAAATCAAGTAAAACCATTATATTTGAAGATAGAATGCTGTTATCGGGGTAGCCGCCAAGCCGTCGCATCACCATGCCGTTATTCCATTGTGGGCGCCGCAATCTTCTTGGACAAGCTTCCACCTTATTACCATTGAGAAACCATCAAAATATGCACAAAATTGACAATGAAAGATATCAATTTTTCATGTCACACTACCATTCATCAATTAACTTCAATAGCATTCAAAAACCATTCCAATTAAGCTTCTCAAGCTTGAGAGGGGTTGAGAAGAGAGAAACATTGAGAAATTATAGAAAATGATCAAAATTCACTAATTACCTTACAAATTGCTTGATTCTTTGTTCACGGTAGAGGCCCCCAACCAATCAATTGGTTTAGTATGTTGATGAAGTCACCAATGGGGATTGAAGAAAGAGGGAAGCTCCAATTTCTTCAATTTGGAGAGAATTTAAGAGAATAGTAGAAATTAGCATTATTTGAGCATAACTTTAGTATAGTAAAATTTTCCTATTTTTTTCAAAGGACTCATGTTCTATTTATAGGAGAGGGAAGCTCTAACCAAAGCTAACTGAATTCTAGAATTTTTCAAATTTAGTTTGGTTGAATTTGGACTAGATTTGGATCTAGTTTGGTTCCTTTTTTATTCGGTTTGGTTCCATTTTGATTTGGTTTGGTTCAAGAGAGAGGAGAGATAAAAATATCACATGATTTTTGAGTTTAAAACTCATTCAAGCATGTGAAGTATGCACCTCCTTTAAGGGACTCCCCTTCCTTACATATGTGTCAAAATAGAATCATTATACCCAAAATATCTCATATTTTTAATATTGCTCATAGTTTTTTACTAATAAACCTTCTACATTTTCAACTCTTCATCTTGTGTGAGCATTTACTCATTTTTGGATACCCAAAATATCTCATATTTTTAATATTGCTCATAGTTTTTTACTGATAAACCTTGTACATTTTCAACTCTTCATCTTATGTGAGCATTTACTCATTTTTTGATACCCAAAATATCTCATATTTTTTATATTACTCATAGTTTCTTACTAATAAACCTTGTACATAGTCAACTCTCCATCTTACGTGAGCATTTACTCATTTTTGGATATCTTCTTTTACAAATTGGATTTATCTCCTCCCTACACATGGATTGATGCTATTGGCCCATAGGAACCTTAATTGGACCATAATCCAAAATTTTTTGAAAATCTAGACCCTTAGGCTAAGGTCCTTTATACCCATTTACAATAAATTCCAATTACACATTGGAAGTTCTTTTTGAATTTCTGTTTCAGGGGAATTCATTTTAATAAGATGAGATAATTTTCTATCCAAAAATATTAAAAATTTGAATATTCTCTCTCTAGAATATTTTCTCTCTCTAGGTTAAAACAGTTAGAAATAAGATCTTTTATATTTCTGAAGAGGGGATTGATTACAAGGGAACATGCTGGACATTTTGAGAGGCTAGGGAGAAATCTTACAGATTATGTTGGATTGATGTAAAATTATGCTTTGGTTTTAGATGTGTTGTTTTGATAGAATTTGTTGAAAATAAACAGCTGCGAGTGAAAATCTGACTTATGTTTAATCACATCTGTCAATTAGCTTGTGTTTGAGTCTGCAAATTCTAAGAGAGGCAACTTGGTCAGCCATGCATCAGGATAGGTCATTTGAGGTTGTTAAAGTACATGAAAAGAACACATTGCATAAAGCTTAATTTGATTTATTGAGATTTTTTTAGGCATTTAACTAAATTTTTATTTAAAAGAAATGTATGCTTTTATTGTAAAGCAAGATGTGATTTTCTATTCAAGATCTTGGCAAATGTGAAGCTCATCATTGAATGGTGACAAGTTAGATAAATATGTCTAGAATGTGGCCATATTATCAAATTGCAATTTTAACGGTTGAATTTCTTCCAATCTTCTGTAGGAAATTCACTCACTCTCTTAGAGGGCCTATACAAGTTTAATAATTCTTTCTCCACTCAACCTCATTCTCTCACAATTCCTTCTCCACACTCTTTTGAGCCCTTTTCCACTCCTCCATTACACCTTGCCCATGCGGTTGTCACTCCACCCCCAGGAACCACCCATGAGGTGGACACTCCTATCTTTGGTGCCTCTCCACCTTTTGGCACGCCCTTTGTGTTTGGCACTTCTCTCTTGGGTGTTGCCCACCATGAGCTAGCCACTTCTCCATTGGGCGCCTCTCCATCTTTGGGTGCACCATCGGAGCTTGCCACTCCTCCATTGGGTGTTGCCCACCATGAGCTAGCCACTCCTCCATTGGGCGCCTCTCCATCTTTGGGTGCACCATCGGAGCTTGCCACTCCTCCATTGGGTGTTGCCCACCATGAGCTAGCCACTCCTCCATTGGGCGCCTCTCCATCTTTGGGTGCACCATCGGAGCTTGCCACTCCTTTGTCGAGTGCCTCCCATGAGCTTGCCACTCCTCTACCTGGTGCCTTTCCACCCTTGTGCACAGCCCATGACTTTGATTCATCTCTCTTAGGTGACATCTATGAGCTCGGCACTCCTCCATCTAGTGTGGGCCATGACCTTGATGCCACTCCTTTGATGTGGTGAACATGCCCTTCCTGCCAACACTCCTCACTTCGCGATGCTGATGACACTCTCGACCATGTGCTTGCTACTCCACCTTCCAATGTTTCCCATGAGCCATCTTCTCATTAGAAATTCCTTTCTAGGTCTAGTGCATGAAACCATGCCAATGCTATCTTCGACAAGTACTTTGTTGACCTCAATGTGGCATCACAGTCTAGTGTGCTAGATGAGCTGCTCGGCACACTCACACTTGGCATAGTGCACCGCCACTTTCGCAATTTGCAACCCACATTCAAGGAGGGCCGGTGCTGGGGTGCTACTAAGCTTGAGGCAGTCCTATAGTACAGTCAAGTGTAAGATGCATGCAGATGGATTGGCTGCAAGACATGCCCTCACAGCGTTTGTTTCTAGAAGTGTCCTACCAGGTACGCATCGTGCCACTTCTCACATACTTCAAATTTATCGTCGAGCACTTCATGCAAGGTTTGTGAGGAGACAGAGCTTGGACAGTGGGATTGAGAGTGCTCTATGTGCTAGTAGTGGCCATGCACCCAGATGTAGTCATTTATTCGACCCTGAGATGAGGGTGGTAATGGAGAGGTTTTGGGAGGCACACTGTCATGCATCACTAGAGTACAAGAAGGCATTGCAACATAGTGTTCATCATGGGGAGTACATAGTACATGGGGCTTGCTTTCTTGAGATGACATAGGCAGAGTTGTACTTTGATTTCAGGTATACACACCCTGAGATCACCATTACAAGCCTTGGTTTATATGTTACTCGAGGCAGCATGACACATGTCTTTGTAGGTACCACGTTGGATTTCAGCTTTGTATGATGACTTTCGTGGCTTGTCTGGCCATTGTGTTTTGGTGGTGCCTTATAGCCCAAGGGATTTTATTCACTCGCTATTATGCCCACTGGGGCAGGCAAAGGATGCTATCTACCATGGGATGGCTTGTTTCATGGGGACTTGTACCTCGTGCGATAACTTGGCCATGATTCACTTGTGCAAGGAGGATTCCTTGGTGTCCGAGGTGGTGACATGGCAACAGTATGAGTATGTGACACATGGGTAGTCAATGAGATTATAGCTAGTGGAGCACCATTCGGCACGTGGTGAGTGAGTTCATGAACACATTTACACCTTCCGTCTATGCCTACATACATCATGCTCACGGTGCCAAGTGGCAGGACCGTCAGTTTCATGCCACCCTACAACAATAGTTTCCTATTGGTGTAGCTATCTCTATGGTTGATTTTGCATAGAACTACAAATTTGCACCACTATAGAAGATTCAGTCAAATTACTAATTGTTTGAGCAAGTATTGCATGAGACATTGCCTCATTTTCAATTTAAGGCCTTCAAGTTATTTTATATTGTTGTTGTTTATGAATCTAACAATTCCCATTCTTGTGTGCTTGACTAGGTGGCCATCATGGTGCATATTAGTTATCGGCATGCAAAGGTGGCAATGGGATGGCATAGCAAGCACCCCAGAGGAGCGAGTCATCATTAGAGAGTATCCCTTTTACATTAGTGATGATCGTTCTCACAACTCCCACTTTGTGTAGCATTGTTTCCATCGTCATGGATGATGACTTTTCGAGAGAGCATGGAGTCACATGGACATGGCAGTGGATATGGTCTAATGGACATGGCACTGGTAATGGATGTGGGGGGGCATAGTTCAAGAGTGCTCTTCAGTTCTATTGGCTATATTCATGGCATCGCATGACAGGCTACTGCGAGTGATTTGGAACTTCTTCGAGATAGGGCATGGAAAGGAGGAGCACAATGGTGTGGGTGAATGTGTCAAACATGCCCTCAGATGTCACCAACTCTGCCCATACACACCGAGCACTTTCCAGATGCACAACAAGCAGTGGATTGGTGCAATGCATATTTGACCACTAGTGCTGCCTCTTCCTTCCCTCAGTGAGATGCCAGGATTGTCAGGAGGTTCTTTTGGTGTGTTGCCAATAGTGTCCTTGATGGTGCTTCTCTAGATTGTGCAATAGTGCATGGCACACTTAGGATACACTCCATTAGGAGCACATCCTAGGATGACCCCACCATCTTCACATAGCGTTGTTCATGCTTTTGTAGGCCATGCATCAATGGTGACTACTCACTATATGCAAGATGAGAGAGTGGTTTAATCCTTGGTTGCAGATCAGGTGTTGAGGCCAGAGCAAGGAGCATTAACCCCCACCACTTCCGATCCTTTCACACTACTTAAGGGGTCAGATCATGATGTTAGAAATCTAGCATGGTATCACACTAAGCTAGAACATGGAGAAGAGTGCAAGAGGAATGAAGCAAAACTAAGAGATGTTTCCATTGATGTGATCCCTGAATAAATAGGGCCAAGTACAAGACATTGAGCAAGAGTGCTTATGGGATAAATGTAGAGGTGCCACATGGCACACACTCAAGACTCAAGACAAAACTGAGACTAGACAAATGTAGACTAGAGAAATAGTACACCTAGACAAAACTGAGACTAGACAAATGTAGACTAGAGAAATAGTACACCTAGTGTGCACTTATTTCCAACACCCTCCTTAAGTGGACACTAGGAGGAAGACAGAAAGACAAGACTAGAAGACAGACATAAAGACCGATAGACTGAGAGACAAGACAGAAGACATGACAAACAAAGATCCTGAGACACCCCTCCTCAAGTGATATCCTCATATGGGTCCACAAGGGTAGGGACAAGAGTGGCTCATAGACAGACAGAGAGAGAGGCAATCAGCCAGTAGAGTGTTCCCACAGAGAGAGAGACTGTCAGATAGACATGAGAGAGTGTGACAAATAGAAGATAAATGGGGACATTAACAAAAAATGCCAAGAGAATGTGGGTAGCTAATCCACAAAAGAGAGGCATATAGACTGATAGACAGAGTGTCAGATGGCATATGACTGTAAGATCACACAAGATAGACACATAGACAGAGTGTCAAATGGCATATGACTGTAAGATCACACAAGATAGACACATAGACAGAGAGACTGACTGATTGTAGATAGACAGAGAGATGGACCTTGATAGATAATCCCTCCTCAAGGGCAATCCTCCTGCTAGAGTGGGTAATGCAGGGGTGCCTCTTGGATAGGGACAAAGATAAGTCCATGTAGACATGACATTACCCCATGATCTACATCATTGGTGATCAATGGTGGTAGATAGCATGAAAGCATAGACAAATATGAGAGAGATGGGAAGGTCTTACCATATTTGTCAGTGTCTAATCCCGTACAAGATAGAGAAGTAAATGAGGGAGAAGGGAAGGTCTTACCACTTGCTGAGGATGTGAGGCAAGGGTAGTGTCTAATCCCTAAGAAGAGAGATCTTTGTAGTTTGATATTTTCGAGAGGAGATAATAAAAAAATTCAGAACTGAGATTTTTAATTTTCAAGAGATAGAAAGTAGACTGAAAATACTGTGTGCCTTGAGCTACTGCTGTAGAGGTTGCTCTCGGGGGGGTCACTATATGTAAATCCTCTAAATCACGTGCGTTCAAGGCCTATTTAAAAAGTCCCTTATCTGTGAATTTTTTAGTGAATATAATGTATCCTTTCCTATTCAAATCTGTAATTTTTTTTTAAAATACAATAAATAAATCCCCTTTGTAAATATATTTCTGTAAGTTTTAAATATTTAAAATGTCCTTCTGTTGAACCCACGTGATACTTACATATTTATACGAGTGACCCCCCCCCCCCCCCCCCCCCCCGAGAGGTTGCTGGAGTAGAAGATGGAGACATAGAAGCAGTTGGAGTCAAAGATGGAGACGTGGAAGTTGGAGTGGAGGCTGGAGGAGAAGATGATGGGGGCTTCGTAGCTGTAGATGAAACGATAGCTTTAGGCGAGCTTGCTGGACGTCGTGGCTCCATGAACAGGCCGGTAAGCTCAAGTAGAGAGGCGGCAGCACCATGATGAACCCGCGTAGCAGCAAGAAGGAGAAGACGGGCAGTTGTTGTCGCAGATCTGGAGTTGCAAGCTGGAGCAGAATCTACAGGTCGAGCAGAGGCAAACGAGGCAGGTTGGTATGGTGGGCAAAAAAATACGCAGCTATGGCAGCAGACTGAGGATAGGGGCAGCACAGGCAGCAGCTGGAGAGGTAGGCTGAGGGGAGAAGCGAGCAGATCCAGCAGAAAATGGTGGGACAAATGGAGGAGAAGATGGCGCAGAGAATGGCGGGGCAGAGGTAGAGGTGCAGCCAGATCTAGAGGGGGCAGCTGCTGCTAGAGCATGGCTCTGATACCATGTTAGAAATCTAGCATGGTATCACAGTAAGCTAGAACATGGAGAAGAGTGCAAGAGGAATGAAGCAAAACTGAGAGATGTTTCCATTGATGTGACCCCTGAATAAATAGGGCCAAGTACAAGACATTGAGCAAGAGTGCTTATGGGATAAATGTAGAGGTGCCACATGGCACACACTCAAGACTCAAGAAAAAACTGAGACTAGACAAATGTAGACTAGAGAAATAGTACACCTAGTGTGCACTTATTTCCAACACATGATTGTTTAATAGATGTTTTGATAGTGGGTTATGTTTTGGCAGTCATTGCTGAGGAGGGAAATGAAGAGAGCATATGGATGTATTAGAGATCTCTCATGCATTGTTAATCTCTATATATGAATTATAGAGCTCTGATGCATTAGAGATCATATGGATGTATTAGATATCTCTCATGCATTACTGAATCTCTATATATGAATTATAGAGCTCTCATGCATTAGAGATATGTATGCATGCGAAAGAGAGCATTCATGCATAGCGATTTCATGCATTGGAGAGGTTATGAATGCATTATAGAGAAATCTATGCATTGAAGAGCTCTCCATGAATAAAGAAATCTATGCATTAGAGAGCTTACAAACCTCTCTAATGCATGCATTAGAGAGCTTTTTGTAAGAGATAGTTGTTTCCTTATATACATGCATTAGATATTTCTCATGCATCAGACAACTCTATGCAAGAGAGAGCTTGTTCTCTTATGTATGGATTAGAGAGCAGATGCATTAGATATTTCTCATGCATCAGACAAGCTCTCTCTATGCAAGAGAGAGCTTGTTCTCTTATGTATGGATTAGAGAGCAGATGCATTAGAGAGATAATGCATCTCTCTAATCCATGTATTACATGTCTCTCATACATTAACCTCTCTAATGTATTAAGTAGATAAATCTCATGCATTCATGAGAGAGATCTATGCATGCAACCGAAATACCTATGCATATAAGAGAGCTCTCCATGCATGATGCAAGATATGCATTGTAAGGGCTATATGCATTAGAGAGCTCTATGTATACATGCAATAGAGCTTCCAATGTATTAGAGAGCTCTATGTATGCATGCAAGAGTATGAAATAGAGCTCTATGTATGCATTCAATAGCATGCAATATAGAGATTTAATGGATTAAGAGTTCTAAGCGTAGAGATCCATGCATTGAGAGATCTATGCATGCATTAGTGCTTTATGCATGTGTAAGGTCTCTTCAGGCAAGAAACTTAAAAATAAAAATAACTCCTAAAGCACAATGGTGTAAGCTCGCAATGCTTTGTGATAACTCACTATGCAAGTGAGCTCTCCACGCATTCTGAGAGCTCTTGAATTATTGAGCTCTATGCCTACAAGAGACCTCTTTACATGCAAGATAACACATTAGAGATCTGTAATACATTGGTTCTATCCTTATATGAGCTCTATGCCTACAAGAGACCTCTATGCAAGTGAGCTCTCCATGCAAGTGAGCTCTCCATGCAAGTGAGCTCTCCACGCATTCTGAGAGCTCTTGAATTATTGAGCTCTATGCCTACAAGAGACCTCTTTACATGCAAGATAACACATTAGAGATCTGTAATACATTGGTTCTATCCTTATATGAGCTCTTACATCAAAGATTATGCAGTAGATCTAGATCTCTATGCATGGTAAGTTCTCTCTATGCATTAGAGATCTCCATGCATGGGTAAGAGATCCCTATGCATGTAACAAAACTTTATGAATGAAGGTGCAAAATTAAAAAAATCCCTAAGTCACAAGTTATAGCATTAAAGCACAAAATAAATCTATCATGTTATGCTTAACATCCCTATGCATAGAGAGGGTATGCATTAGAGATATATTTAAATGAATATATAGAAAGTTAAATTGTATTTTTACCAACATGTATTAGCATTTTCTTGCATATCACCCACTAAAAGTAGTCAGGGATTTATTTTCTATGCTTGAAATGTTTTGCTATAAATAGGTTTAATCTCCAAGGTTTGTTGGTGCATAAGGTCATAGGGTATTCCTAGTAGGGAGAATGCACACATCAGGGTATCCATGAGCTTTCCTTCAGTCAAGTGCAATGATTGCGGTGCATCCAAGGAGATGGATAGTGTAAGTGGTTAGTTATGGTTGTGTAGTTAATGGGTCCGTTTAAGTTTAAACACCATATTAGATAATTTGGGAAAAATCCCATTCCCATTTGAAAAATGGGAGCATGGTGAACTTATCCAAAAGTTTGTCAAAACCCCCTCATCATGTGACATATCATCAGAAAGATCTTGAAGAGTAGAATCTAAATCTATGATCTCCGATAAATTTGGAGTTAGTATGTTTAAGATATGTCCAAAACTATATGAAGTAATTGATTCCCAAAAGGTGAGATTTTTCCCAAATTACCTAATATTGACTTTTTAGGTGAAAAGGTGACACCTTCAGGGATTGAACTAAGTGATTGATCTTGATAGATTTCAGATTCTAGAGTGCTTTTTTGTGTGGCTACAAATAGGTTGTAGGTACCTTTTCAATTTTCCTAGCTTCTTAGTTTGTGGGGGGGGGGGGGGGGGATGCACTTCAATTACATGCCTTTGTACTTATACATATAATTCTCGTGGTTAGACGGTATAGATCTCAGATTAGAATTTTTTGAGTCATCATAAGAGTGAGGGAGGGGATATGTGCTCTATGGAGTAGAGGCATTGGACCTTGTTATATACATGAGTGTGTGTGGTCAGTGTGGGGAGATGAATTTAGTGTTGATATAGGTCATATACATAAGGAGGGTGGAGGGGGGTATTCTTTACTCAAGTCTATGAGGAGAGTGAGTGTGTGAAGCATCCCTTTTAGAAGTTCTTTTTATTTTTTATCTAAGGTTATATATTAACCTTTACCAGGCGCTCGTAAGAGTGAGTGTGTGAAGCACCCCTTTTAGAAGTTCTTTTTATTTTTTATCTCAGGTTATATATTAACCTTTACCAATTCGCTTGTAAGTTTAATCTCTTTTCAAAGAGTAAGAAAAACTTGATAATTTCTAGTGCTACCACCTCATCTTACTGATGTTGCTGCCATACTCATCTTCATCATCACCTAGAGGACCTCGTCAGTGTACCCTACCTCTAGCATGAAATCACAAGAGGGTTTTTTTAACCAAGATTTTAAGAAATATTTACTGATATCTACATACATAAGGGGTTTTTGAAAAAAAAACCGTCATTTTATAAAAAAAAGGGGGGTCATTTTAATACCCTTTGAATGCACGTTGTATGTAGGTCTTCCTAAAAGTACACCCCCATACCCTTCTTCATAATTTTTATGACAATAGAGTCCTCTATTGTTTCTACCATGCACCACTTGTAGATGTCATCCCTCTCTCTCTCCCTCTCTCTCTCGCTCTCTCTCTCTCTCTCTCTCTCACACACACACACACACCTACAAAAGAAGAACCCAAAGCAATACATATATTCATATTTTTCAAAACATAATTAAGCATATTCCATTTCTCATTATCAGAATGTTGGTTGCTCAATTATATGATTTCTAATATGAACCCATGAATATGATTCAGACTGATTAACACTCAATCACAAACAACCCTATTGAGCCTTTCGGCCACTCAATGGGACTCTTCTCTCATGCCTCAGGGAACCTAAACTCTAACCCAAACCCAATATGCCATGGGAAACATGCAATGCATTAATGAGGTAACTCTCACTTAGCTCTATCTCATTTGCTTTAATAGAGGACTTCACTCCCTCCCCCCTCACACACACACTCATACAAGCATTGAAGGCAAGAGATAGGCAAGATTTGAGAGAAGAATAGAGCACTATCTTCACTTGAGAGAACACAAGAGTGCGTACAAGAATGAGGATTTAGAGTTACAATTTGACCTTTTTACTTGGCTCACAATGTACACACTTAACCGGCGAATGTTAAAAATGAGGTCCTAGTGCATCCAAGACTACCTACACTAGTGCAAACACCTTGTCCTAGCTAGTAAATCTACCCTTATTATCCCATGGCTCACCTTTCATATATACAAGTAGTGATCGCACATGTAAAATAATCTATTACAAGTAACTCTAACCTTATTATCCCATGACACGCCTTTCATATACAAGTAGCGATTGCACATGTAAAATAATCCATTATAAGAGAAATATGAATTCTCTAGTGCCTAGGCCAATAAATGTCAAAACATATGGTGGGGCCGACCACAGTGTCTTAGATGTCTTCGATAGCACTTAACATGCCCCCCTTCCTGATGCAGATTCCATCCTCGGAAGATGTGGTTGAAGAAGATTTGAGGTAACAAGAGGAAAGCAATGCAAGGCTTAGGATGATCTGCACGGTAGTAGTAATAATAAGGAAGATGTTCTTTGAGCAACAAGTAGAAGTTAACAAGGAAATAGCTGAACAGGTAATTCTGAAACCAGGGATAAGACTGGTTAAGCTTCCCAAAGATGCTACAAAGATGAAGATTAATAGTAGATCTAACTTAGAAATAGGTACAAGTGTACGATTCATGAACTGAGTTCAAAAAATATGCCTATGGTTATGACCACAGTCTTAAACCCAATGTCGCACATACAAACCATCTAAAGCTATATGTTATCTCTGGAAGTAAAATTGCATGTGATTAGACTCGTGATTACTTACATAACAAAAGTGTTTTTTTCTCTCTCTTTTTTCTTCTTCTTTTTTTGCTTTTTTTTGTGAAATGAAGAGTGATAAGCTAACACCCCATGGAGACCAAAGCAATGGCCCAGTGACTCCCACCAAGGATATTAAGAACTGCTAAGAGCCTCCGACGAGACGACGGTTTGTTACTGAAGGAAAGACACAATGTTCCACCCTATAAGAAATTAAGGCATCGATCTTATGGTACCATTGGTAGTTTTCCAAAGACCTCCTTCTTGGTCATGTTTTTTTATTTTTATTTTGTATGCTTTTTATATTGTATGCTCTTTCATGTTCAAATGTAGAGTTTGTTGTGTGTGTGTGTGTGTGTGTGTGTGTGTGTGTGTGTGTGAGAGAGAGAGAGAGAGAGAGAGAGAGAGAGAGAGAGAGAGAGAGAGAAAGAGAGAAAGAAATTGTTAG